>NC_138373.1:82076531-82098502 GCF_054177405.1 Leptonychotes weddellii
CCCGAAGTGGTTGCTTTTCTATTTGTAGAAGTGTAGCAATTCTTTTCTTTTTTTTAAAGATTTTATTTATTTATTTGAGAGAGAATGAGATAGAGAGAGCATGAGAGGGGGGGAGGGTCAGAGGGAGAAGCAGACTCCCCGCTGAGCAAGGAGCCCGATGCGGGGACTCGATCCTGGGACTCCAGGATCATGACCTGAGCCGAAGGCAGTCGCCTAACCAACTGAGCCACCCAGGCGCCCAGCAATTCTTTTCTTATATCTCTGGTTGAATTCACAGGTGTTCAGAATGATTTGATATCTAGCTGAATTCAAGGGACCAGATGAAACACGGGTGCCCAACTCTTCTGCCATTTTTGAGCTGTTCCCCTGTTCCTTATTTTAAATTATACTAAAATGTATTTATAGATATGTGGGTAAGAAAATCTATTGTTGAGTCCACTTGATATCATTTAACCTTTTTGTCTCTTGTATTTTATTCAATCTATAGTATTTTGTTGAAATGCATTTTGTTGCATTTGAAAGCCTCTGTGACCTTGCACCTACTTTTCTCAGGGTTTGCTGGAGGTAGTAGCCACAAACTTATACTCTAAGTATTGTATAGTATAGAGAGAATATTTAGTTTTAAGTATTTAGTAATAGGGGCACCTGGGTGGCTCAGTCGGTTAAGCGTCTGCTTTCAGCTCAGGTCATAATCCCAGGGTCCTGGGGTCGAGCCCCACATCGGGCTCCCTGCTTAACAGGGAGTCTGCTTCTCCCTCTCCCCCCCACTTGTGCTCTCTGTCACTATCTCTGTCTCTCTCTCTCTCAAATAAATAAATAAAATCTTTAAAAAAATATTTAGTAATATTTAGTTTAAAAATTTTTATAAATGTGCTCTCAGTAATTTAAAAACAGATGATTTCTGTAGCTCTGGGACTTCAACATAACAGGAAAGAAGTTGCATGTAATTTATTGGTATTTCAAGATACATGTTTTTTCCCAAAAGACTTAAATCTCCTAAACAAGTGGGAGGAAAAAGCACTTTTAGATGTTTCAGCTTACATGTTTCTTTGGGTTTGGGGCTACCATTGGAGGTTAAGATGGCTCAGAGAGGCTCTGCACGATGGAGCCTGTGTGCTTTCATTCCTGCTCTGTGCTCCAAGCCTACTCTCTGTCTCTTGCCCTTGTCCTGCTGCATCCTACCTGAGGGCCTTTGCACTGCTGTATTCCTTCTCCCAAGGATGCTTTCTTTTACCATTATCCTGTCAAAAGTCTTTTCAAGACTAAGGTCTCAGCCTGTATATTACCTTCTCAGAGAAGCATTTTCTGATTCTCTGCTCCAACGACCATGGTTGATCCTCCTTAGTTCACTCTCATAATAACTTGTATATTTCAGGAAAAGTGCTTCCTTGTCTATTTCCAGGAAAGCACCCGGAATTGTAATTAAATGCTTGTTTTTCTTTCCATGTTAGTCTGTAAACTCCAGAGGGTTTTCTTTCCTTGGTACACCATAGGCTCTAAGAGGTTATGGAATGTGTGTTATTCATCAGTATATCCCAGGACTTTACGGAGTATATAGACATGGGTAAATACTTGCTGAATAAATGGGTGGATAAATTAATAGTATATGTACTTCAGGGAGTGATGAACTACAGTTTCTTCCTTGGCTTCCTAAAATGATTAAAACCTTTTCTGAAAAGAGTGTATGTGCAGCATGCGGGCAAAAGTGAGAAGTAACTGGCGCCTGGTAGAGTAGAGGCTCAGTGATTATGGATATGTTGACATCAAATATTATGAGAATATGAAAGATTTTAGAGCAAATTCTCAGTTTGAATTTCTGTAAAGGTGATTTTTAGATTTGTATTGGCATCCAAGACTTCATAGGTAATAAAAAAGTAAATACAGTGACTTTCTTACCTTGCTATTAATATTATTTTGACTATGACTTTAAGTTTATCTAATTCATTATTTGATTCTTACTGCATGTCATTTTGTGTGAGTCTGTGCCTCCTATCATGATATATTAGCTTCAGTATGAGTTAAGAGCAATAATGTTCACATTCTGCTGGCATCATTTGGCTTCTTTTTAAACACCTTAGCAATAAATGCACACCAACATTAAGGAGCTGCCTCTGGGGATGGTTCTCCATAGTATGTGGAATTTGAAACCTTGTGACATTGCACTCAGAGAATTTGGGGCTGAGGGTCTTATTTTTTCAAAGGAAGAGTACAAAGAAAACAAAAATGTATAGTTGAAATAGTTCTTGATATAGTTGAGGGAGAGAGAACAGAAGAGAGAAATAGAAATAGCTCTAGCCTAACTAGTGTCTGGCTGGTGAAAGTGATGCCATCTTCTTGGGGATTAGGAAAGAAAAATATTGATTGGTAATTCTGGTTGGTTAAATTTATGTGTCAGCTTCGCTAGGCCACAGTACCCAGATATTTGGCCAAACACTGGTGTAGATGTTGCTATGAAGATTTTCTTAGATGAGATTAATATTTATTTTTTTATTATTTTTTTTCATGGTCCCCTAAATTGTCTTTATTGAGCAAGTGTGACCAAGATTACTCCCCTGGCTGCAAATGAGGCCATTGATGGAAAAGAGTGGTCAGAAACGGAGATTGCCTCATAGTTCTTGTCTTTACCATTGACCAGTTCTAAAACCTCAGTAGATGAGATTAATATTTAAATCAGTAGATTTTGAGTAAAGCAGATTATCTGCCAAAATGTGGATGGACCTCACTTAATCAGTTGAAGGCTATGCTGGAAAAATGACTGATGTCCCCTGAGGAACAGGGAATTCTGCCAGCAGATTGCTTTTGAACTAAAGCTGCAGTAGCAACAAGTATTATCTGAATGTCCAGCCTGCTGCCTACTCTACAGAGTTTGCATTTGCCAGCTCCCATAGTCATGTGTGATAATTTCTTAAAAATCTACCCCCCATTCTCTCCCCCTCTCTCCATATGATATATATATTTACACATTTTATTGGTTCTTTCTTTCTGAAGAACCCTAATACAATAGTTATTTTTAAAATGTCATCTCTCATCAGTTTGTGTGTTTTTCTCTTTATAAGTGTCATCTTGGAACTTTGGACGTGTTCAGTAGGCCCTCACATCATTCTGTGTCAGGGGAGCATGGTGCATCACTACACCAGAGCAGGAAAAATTTTTCCTGCTGGATTACAGAGAATCTGTGAGTTGCATCACTGAAAATTTCCCCTGTCTGCCAGAAGTAAGCATGGAGAAGCAGGGAAAAAAATGAAGATGAGAACCCTACTTTCAGACCCAGATAAAGGAGCTTCTAGTTGGAGAGAAGCCATAGCAAAAAAAATGGCCTCAAATAAATAACTGAGTCCTCCATGATTTAGCTTGCTCCCAGTTAACACCTGCCCCAGCTAAGGCAAGGATGCCTCCAGGGCCCAGGTTTACATCTGTACCCTCCTTTTCCATTAGCTTCTCCCTTATATGGGGACTGCCTCATGCTCTTTGTCCCCATGCCCCCCATGCCCCTCCCCCCCAATGCCTCAGCTCTCCTTTATTCCCTTATGGTCCTGCTAAAAGACTGGAGATAATATAATGAAAAAATGTACAGAGCACTTACTATATGTTAATTACTGTTCTAAGTGCTTTGTATGTCTTAAGCCATTAAATCCTTACATGGACCTTTGAGAGAGGTACTGGTATCATTCCGGTTTTATAGGTGAGAAACATTAGGAATTTGAGTAGGTTCCCTGAGGCCAATATGCCATGGCAGAGCATAGATTTGAACTAAACTGGTTTGAGTCTAGAGCTTATGTGATTCAGCTCTGCATGTGACAGTTAATGCTGAGGTGTAAAGGAATGGTCTGAGCTTAGTTAGTGTACCACCCTTTCCAGTCAGATCTGGATTTCATGATGATGCCCAGATATGGTATTTCCAGCTCCTAGAACCAGGGCAGTGGATACAAGAGGCACCCAGGCCTTTCATAATAACTCTCCAAACGTCTTGGGAGATTGCATCTTCCTTCCCTTTTTCCATTATTATTTTTTTTTAATTGATGAGTGATTTACTTTTATTTTACTTATGGCAGCATTACTTTTGTCTACATAACAACTCTTTCTGCTTCTGAATTTCTAACTTATGGTGAAGCTGGTATTTCAGAATTAGGGAGCATTTTATTTATTTATGTATTTATTTGTTTATTTATCTATTTTTATTTCAACATTTTATTTAAATTCAAGTTAATTAACATATAGTGTAGTATTCGTTTCAGGGGTAGAATTTAGTGATTCATCAGTTGCATATAACATCCAGTGCTCATTACTTCAAGTGCCCTCCTTAAGGCCCATCACCCAGTTACCCATCCCTCCACCCACCTCCCCTCCACCAACCCTCAGTTTGTTTCCTAGAATTAAGAGTCAGGGAGCATTTTATTGCTAGATAGACAAATTTGCCAGCAGTCCTTTGATGTATACCTGTGGTTTTTCTCAGCCTCGTTGGCCTCATAGAAGAAAGCAGAGCCTTACCCACAGTCACCAGGGAAGCACACTAAGTTTGAAGAGATCTCTCCTGGAAATTAATAATGTCCTCATATTGCAGATGAGGGCTCTGAAGCTAGAGAGGTGAGTAGAAGCACATTCCTGTTGAAACTTGCATCTGATCTTAAAGGATAGTAGGAATTAACAAAGTGGAGAAAAGTAGGAAGAACACTCCAGGGAAGAGCAAGGAGAATGGGGTTGTGTAAGTGCCTGGGGAGTTGAGAGAACTGTAATAGGTGCAGTCTGGCCAGAGGTGGGGTGAGTGGTGGGGGTGACTCGGGAGGCAGGGGCAAGATGATGATATACATTATTCTGAAAATTAAAGGCCGCTGCTAAAAGATCTTGGGAAGGCCAAATGGTGAGAGACGCCTTTGGGGAAGACTACTCTACCACTGACTTGGAGGATGGATAAACGGGGGGAGAAGGTGAGATAAAGAGAGATAAGGGACCATGGTTGATGTCAGTTTGTCTGTTCAGTTTCCCTTCCCTACTGCTTTGGTGTCAGCATCTTTGTCTTCTTGTCTGAGCTTTGCTCCTTTCCTACTTCTCTGTCTTTGGGGAGGCTTCCAGTCACCGTCCCATGCCCCTTCTCTTCAGTCATAGAGATGCATACATTTCCTAGGCAGGAGCATCCCATGCCCATCATGGCATCTCATCCCTGGGCGCTCTGATCTGTCCAAGAATAGGTATCTGACTCCAGTTAGGTCAATCAGATTCTGGGGCTAGGGTTTTGAACATGCTAATATGGAAGACAGAAGCATTCTTTCTTTCAGGGTTCCTAAAGAGAAATGATGGGAACCTAAATCATCCAGTGCCCATTGTTTTAGTTTCCTAGGGTTGCTGTTAACAAACTCCCACAAACCGAGTATCTTGAAACAATAGAAATTTATTCTCCCCCAGTTCTGGAGGCTGCAAGTCTAAAATCAAGTTTTTGGCAGGGCCACACTCTCTCTGAAGGCTCCAGGGAAGAATCCCTCCTTGTCTCTTCTAGCTTCTAGTGGTTACAGGCACTCCTTGGGGTTCCTTAGCTTGTCGACGCAGCACTCCAGTCTCGTCCTTCATTGTCACATGGCAGTCTTCTCACTGTCTCTGTGACCAAATTTCCCTCTTTTCATGAGGACGTCAGGCATTGAATTCAGGCCCACCCTAATCCAGCATGACCTCATCTTACCGTGATTACATCGCGATGGTCCTCTTTCCAATTAAGATCACATTCACGGGTTCTGGGTGGACATGAATTTGGGGGGCAGGAGCACAGTTCTACCCAATACAGCCATATTCCCTGATGCCTGGGGAAACCCATGCAGTAGGACAGGAAAAGGCCATGGCACACAGTGAAACAGATCATAGGTGGAGAGAAGATTGTCAGGGAAGGAGTCCTGGTTTCTGGTCTCTAAGTGCCCTATAATTGCATTGAGGTCCCAATGTTATTCTTCTGATTTTGTGGACTACCCAAATTTCTATCCTTTCAGAAAATTACCTTCCCTCACATTTTTTTTTTCCTTTGCTTAGGCTATATTGAGGTAGGTTTCTATCCCTTCCTACTAAAACAATTCTGATAAATACAGAAATTATTGCAGCATTCCAGGTGGAGAGAGGAGTAGATCTGAGCTCTGGCAGTAGTGGTAGGGATCGGTTTGAGAGGAATTTAGTAGGTGGAGTCATCAGGACCTGCATTCTGTTTAAATTCGGATCACAAGAGAGGATAAATCTCTAATGACCACTTGGATGACTGGGTAGATGAGGGGGCTGTTCTCTGAGAAAGAGATTGAAAGGAGTATAAAAATGCATGAAATTTGCTCTTTGCAAACTTCTCTAGACTATGAGTATTTATAAGCCTTCTGAAGACTTTGCTTTCTTGAAGCCAGGGAAACATTTATTTTCATATCTGTGGTACTTAATATAATATATTGGGCACATGGTAGGTGTGCCATCATGTTTATTCAGTTAAATATAAAAATTGAGATCTTGAAAGGGAAAATCTCTCTCTTTAGCCAGCAAAACATATGATGCATGCTCTTTGGCCTGAATGTGTGTCAGTGCTCAGTGCCCTGTGGTGTTCCTCATTGTGTGTAGAAGATTGTATGCCAAAGATCACTGGAATTGTATTCATGTGACAGTCACTAAACCATTTGAAAAAGAGGGAAAAAATTAAACTCATGGTGTCATCATTGGGGAGGCTGAACAGATCTTAAATATGTTAACATAAAATGAAAGATGCCTTCTTCTTAGGACAAACAGGCTTGAGTGTTTTGATTCTCCCTGCCCGCATTTCTTTCTTTAAGGTGTGTAATGATGGAAACTCCTTGAGGCAAAAATCAGGTTTTACAGCTGCTTAGGGCAACTTGTAGTCCCATTACATGTGATAGGGGCTCAATAAATTCTTGCTCAAAATATCTGTTTGGATGTCATGATAACACAGGGACACTGCCAAGCTATCTCTTTAAGGAATTCATAATACATCAGTATAGTGCTTAAATGTTTACAATTAATTCTGAACATGTTAGCATTTATAACATCCTGAGAGACAGTTGGGAACAAATGCATTTAATGATAAATGAATATGTTTGTGTGTGAATTGGTTCACAGATCGAAAATGTTGTGGTTTTATTTTTTATTTTTATTTTTTGAAGGTGGTCGTAGTATTGCAGAGGGACATTAAAATCTTTCTATTAACTAATGAAGTCAGTGACTACATTTGGCAGTCCGAAGAACACATTTTTGGATTCAAACCTCCATGAATAGTGCAGTGAAGCATACTTGCTATTTATTTTTGCACAACACAGTTATAAAGGGTTTTAAAAATATATCCATAGACTGACTAACAGATGAGTTACTGTTTCCATTCAATTTGGCCATAAAGAGAATAAAATAGCTGTAGGGACGTAAAATCAATTGTTTTATTGAATCTGACAACTTTATGGACTTTGTGAAAAATCATGTTAGATGAAATTTAAACTCTTATGTCTCTGTTGTACGGCTTTCTTTGTCCACTTCATCTTGCAATTACTTATCCCTTCTTTAAACCAGAACACATGTTTATGAAAGCCAAGATATGTGTATTTAAATAAACCTTTCTTGAATTTCATGCGTTCCAACAGGACTTGAGAGCCTGCAAACTTCCTGTGGCTAATTTAATAGATTGATTGGGGTAGTACCCCCTTCCCACCCTACCTTTTAAACATTTTCTTTCACAGGCCTTAGCTTTTTTTTTTTGATCACATTTTTCTCTGATATGAAGGGTTTTCAAAATTAGAAATTTTTAAATCACTTCCCTAGGATTACAAATAATGAGCTAAGTAAGATAAAAAATTCTTAATGCGCAGCACTCTTTAAAACAAAATGACTTCATGCAACGGAATCACTCAAGTGCTTCCAGTTACGTAAGTGACTCTCTGGGAGTCAGGCACCTAATGAGAGACATTAGCTTTCCAGGCCAGTAAGTGCCATTTAAGGAAAGCACTGTGGTGATTTGCCATACGGTAAAGGAGAATAATGCCTTGTGGTTTTACAGTATCTTTCTTCCAAAGAACTTACAGTGTTTTTACATAGATCATTTCCTCTGTCCTGAAAGCAGTTCCTGGGTAGTATTCTGTATTATTATATTGTTCCCAAGGCTCCCCAGGAAATTTCTTCAATGGTGATTATTTGAGCTCCTACTATGTGCCAGGCTGTTACTGGGTTGATGGAGCAGTGTAAGGTTTCATGCACATCTCTGAGTAGCAGTCTTGAGCGGAGAGATCTGAGCAATTATTATAACAGAGAGTGTGGCTAAGCATACAGTAGGGGTGAATGCAAATGCCCTGGGGTCCCGGAAGGTAGAGTAACTACCCCTGCTTGGAGGATGAAGCTGTAAAGCTTTTAGAGAAGAAACTCTTGAAGGTTTCAACAATACAACAAAACAAGGATGGAAACTCTCTCTATCCAACTTATTTTCCAGGCAGAGACATTCTCTATTCTGGAAATAAGTTCTGGAAGTAAGTTCAACTTACTTCCAGAACCATGACAAAATGGATTAGAGGGTGGGGGGGATTTGGGGAGGAAGTCAGGAGAGGATCAGAATAATTTGAGGGCCTTTGAGAAAAAAATTTTTACATACCTTCCGGAGATTCCGGTCTACCCTACTCCTTTTTGTGAACCATTGTTAATGATGGGAGGGTGTACCAGTTAGTTCATTTGTGCTGTGCAGAAAATTACAGATAGCTTCTGCCCTAGGGAGTTATTTTGTCACTTGGAAGAATGAGCTTTATAGGAAGTTATTATTTATGAAATCCTATTCTTAAATTATTTGCTCCATAAAATATATCTATTATGAATTCATAGAATCTTCAAATCCAAAGAAAAGATGTTCTATAAATGAGACATAAGTTATTTGTTCTTTCTTAACTCAGCAATAAATGACATGTGGCAGGGTGAAATTTCTCCTCCTCTTCAGTGAGTGACCTGCTAGTTGTACTTTTCTTCCCTGAAGACAGTACTAGTTGGATCTGCAGTTGGTTGGATTCAATCAGTAAGAATTTAAGAACTGTGAGACAAGCTGCTGAGGGGAATTATGGATTTACTATCATTTCTATGGCAGCTCTGGTTGAGGAAAAATCCTTTTTAGAGATGAGGGATGATGGTGGTAAGGTCCCTGGGTGAGCCGTCAGAAAATCTAGGCACTGGTCCTGGCTCTGAAACGAAATATCCCTGTCATTTAACCATTCAGAGGTTTAGTTTCTTCATCTATAAAATGGGATGTTTGAATTTAATGATATCTCAATTCCTTCGAGGGACGATATTTTATAATATGTGGTTGTATGAATGAAGCTTTCTACAAGCATTTTTACATTGGAATTTTCCTTTCTTCATAGAGTTCCCTCTGTTATGTGTTTTCCCCCTTTCCTCTGCCTGGGAAATTACTGGGCATCCTTCAAGGCCCCAGGAACAAATGAAAGAACTAATATATTCTGAGTACTGATACATATGTACTAGGTATGGTGATAGGGGTGACCTTTGGCCAGGTTTTGCCTGTTACCCTGGAATAAATTCTTTTTAAAGATTATTTATTTATTCATTTGGTGGGGAGGGGCGGAGGGAGAGGGAGAGAGAGACTCTCAAGCAGACTCCTTGCTGAGTGCAGAGCCCAATGCAGGGCTTGATCTCATGACCCTGAGATCATGACCTGAGCTGAAATCATGAGTTGGATGCTCAACTGACTGAGCCACTCAGGTGCCCCACCCTGGAATAATTTTTAATAGTGCTTTCTTATGCTCTCAAGAGTGTCCTGGTTTAGACAACGGATTACACGATTTTAAGGGTTTTACAAACATTACTTTAATTCTCGTAGCAATTCTGTGAGGTGGATATTATTATCCCCATTTTCCACATGAGAAAAATTATAATCTAGAAAATATTGAGGAATTTATTCAAAGCCTCATTGCTTATAAGTGGTAATTCTGTCCTGGTGTTCAGACTTCAGATGTTTTCACGCACCTTGGTGCCCAGATTGAGCGCCATTTTTTTGTAGAAAGCCATTGCTGGCTCAGTCCCCCATACGCTTTCCTTTAGTGGCCCCTGCATTTGTTTTTCCTGCTGAAAATTCTCATCACACACATAAACATGTATATGTCAGAAGCTTCTCTCACTGGACTCTGTTGCATCGAGAGAGCAAACTCCCTGTCTTGTTTACTATGGTATCAGCAGTGCTTAGCACACTGCCTGGGTCCACTTTTACAGCACCCATACTCTATTTATTAGAGCGCCTGCCACCAGGGGGTCAGGAGCCTTACTTTCCAGTTTGGGCTCCCCACCAAGGTAGCTTATGTGACTCTGAGAAAGTTTGACTTTTTCTGAACCAGATCCAACTAATGGTCACAGGCCTTGAGGATCAGAGTGGGTACTGTATGGAAAGAATGGACATTTATGGAGTGCTTCTCTTTGTCAGGCATCCCCCTAAGTCCTTCAGGACATGATCTCATTTCATCCTCACAAGAGCCTCCATGGTAAGGACCTTATTTGATTTAAAAATGTTCACTGCCTGACCCATTAGCGACAAAGCTAGGAAGTAGCCGGTGGAGGCAGGATTCTAACCCGTCTACCCGAAACATCTTTTTGTCTTGGAATTCAGTGGCCAAAGGCAAGGTCATAGAAATAGTGAAGGAGTCTTGGGAAGACTCATCTAAAGGGTCTTAAAAGGCAAGGGTCAGGATTGTATGGTGCCTTCTGCCAGGATTCAACAGCTGTCGCAGTCCCTTCATTTAGGGCCTTGCTCTCTGAACCTGCTTGCAGCAGCAGAAGGCTGGTGCCCCTCTAAGTGGGGGCTCCAGAGCCCTCCTCCTGACTATGTCCTTGGGTCCCATTGCATAGCCAGAGACAGCGTTGTGTCAGGTTTGGGCCACGCTTTGGGATGTGTAACTGATGATACCATCTCCACTGAGTCAGTGAGGTTTCTGTAGACACCCCAAATTGCGTTGTTGAAAGTTAATATGTTTGCCGAGCTTGCAGAAATCTTTCTTTGAAAAGTAAATATGAGAAGTTAAACTCAAGCAGAACAACAATAATGAACACAACCCTTTGGTTGTAATAATACTATTATAAAGGGAAATGCTGCCCTTCATCCAAACCTGCTCTTGAGTGGTGAGGTTCTGCTGAGACCACCTAGGGGCGTAGAGCATTTTGCGCGGTGCCTTGTGTGAGGGTAGGTGTTGAATGAGAATTTACTGAAGGAGACTAAATCTGTAAGTGTCAATGGTTCAAACCATTTGAACCTACTTTGTTCAATGACATTTGCTCCTAACTAGGGGAAAATGCCTTTTTTTTTTTTGATTCTTAATATGAGGTCCATAAATGATTACAGTTCTGCAGTTGAGTTTCACGAAGCTCAAAAACTCCTTCACATTTGCAAAATTGGGCATATAATCATTTTTACATTTTATAAACAAGTTTATAATTTTTATGATTCTCAAAGGCATTCTGTCCTCATTCTCGCTTTAACGGCCTGCCTTCCAATTTCATTGTAAAGGTAGCCTTTGGGCATGAGAGGCAGACCAGAGGACAAGCAGAGGCCTTTCTTATACCTCTGAAGTTCTCCTTGAGCTGGCATCTGTCTACTTACCTACATGTAAGCGAGTTCCTTTGTGATGCAGCAAGTACCATGACCATAGTGCTAAATGAAAGAATAATTTGATTTATGTAGGCTGGCCTGTCCCATTCTTTTGGTATTTGTCCTCACCTCTGAGGTACTCTGAAATCATTTGAAATGTCACTGCTGTGGCCCTGAAAAGTTTCTCTAGGTATTTTCTCTTTTAACCATGTACTGAACTTGAACTCGGTTGTCAGCCTCGCTATAGATAAAATGGAATGCATAGGCTGGTGGCTTGTGAATGAATCATCTCTTTACAGGTAGAATGAGTCCCCTTAGCAAAAGGTATGCTGGGCTTAGGTCAGTAAAATTTGGAAGCTGCTTGACTTAGGTAATAGAATTTTTAGTCTCTACCATTAAACACTTCAAACATTGAAATACTCTTCTGGTGGTGAGGATTATAAAAATATAAGCAGTTCTCATAAAGAAACAGAAAAAATTAATTCCTGTGATTATTTTAGCTACGTTAGTTTATAGCAAAAGAAAATGGTCTATTTTTCTGTTCACCTTTGAGGTTGAATAGGAAGTATTTAAAAAAAAAACACAACTTAGTAGCATATTTTTATCCTGTTTCAATCATTAATATTTTAGTCTAAATATTTCTCTCTGAACACGATCAGAGGATTGTTTATCATTTTAAAACCACTTCAGAATAGTATCAGGATTAATTAATTTGGTTTGTATATCAGATTGCTTTTGAAATATTCAAGCTTCGTGCGAGCTTTTTCTCCCCCTCCGTGCATGAGACATTTTAAGAGTGTAAGAACAGTCGGCATCAATTGTTCCTTCTTGAATTCAGTTAAGCTTATCACAAACTATGTCATGGCCAGAGCTTAATGTGTTGCTCCCTTTCCAGAAAACGATTTGCCAAATACAACACAGTTTGGATGGTGGGAAAGCTGTAGAGCGTTCACATTTAACCTAGAGTTCTCCCCCTACTCTACAAGTTCAGAGCTGGAGAAAACACGTTGATAAATCAGCATACCTGACTATCTCGTCTTTCCCACTTCTGAAAACCACAAAAGCAGAAGCAGCTGTTATTGGATCCAGAACATGGAGTTTTCTGCTCTGAGCCCATTTGGAGCTGTCAGTTAATAATTCGAAACAACATGTGAGGGTGAAGGGCGCCTGGACGGATAACTACAAATGTTACAAAAAACACGATTTTTTGCCTGAAGACTCGTAGCCTAGATATTTGGCCCTGAGTACGGAATCTCTTTTCATCTTCATCTCATTTGGTAATTAGCACACTGACCCTGTGCAGACTAGAAGCATAGAAAAACATTTTGAAAAGTGCAGAGGAAGAAGTAGGATTAAGACAAACATTTATATAACCAGGAAAAATGACCCGGGGAAGACGGGAAATCTGGTGACACTCTGTTTACCCACAGCAATGTTAAAGTAGTTTGCAAGTGAAACAAAGCAGAGCCCCTTGAATAAATCACTAAGAAAGTATAAGGATAGACCAACAGCCAAGAGCACGTCACAAGCTACCCATGTGATATGATTCTCTCCTATTATATCATACAGACAGCTTTCCTGTGAATATTGTTCCTTTTTCTCCCCTCTTCCCAGTTATTCCCATCATATAATCATGTGAAACTGGGAGCTGCTGTGAATCGGAATTGGAAGTGGATAAAAATAGCTTACGTTATTAGAAAAGGGGAGAATATCAGAATGTTTGGGTATTGGTTCCTAATCAACACCCAAACATTAGTCTAAATCGGAGACAGTTTTATAAACCTTGAATATCTGGAAAAAAAAAAAACCCAAACAAACTGCATAGCAATTTCATGAGGGACAAAAATCTCCATTGTTTTTGCAGATCACGTGCCCTCTGAGAAGCATGGCTTAGCATGCTTGGGGCTAGTCTCCATCAAAAGCTAGAGGCATAAAGCTATCAGAAAGTCAACTGAACTTTCTTAACTTGTATGTAAGTGGCTTTGGTTTAATGCCAGGTAGTTTATCTCCAGGGGAAGATAAGCTCTTTTGTAAACAGGTCTCAAAAGTTTGCTGGTCTGACTGCTTGGCAGTCAGATGCTAAGAGCCCTAACCCGGGATCCTGAGGATGCCTGCTGATATGTAAACTGTAGCCCTCCTGTCAGGATCTAGGGATGTCTGTAGAATGACTTAATGTGAGCTTTGCGTTCATGCATTCATTTAGGAATAGGATTGTTCCAGGTGCGGATGAATGAGACAAAGAAGCAGTCAAGAGTTCTTTGCCCTCAAGAAGCTTATCTTCTATTTGAAAAGTCAAAAGTCGAATCATCAAGTGAATTGAGGAAGTACAAACTACTTCCTGCATTCCTGAATGCAGGAAGGCTGTGTGATGTGCCTTATGGAGAATATATGCGTGTTATGTAATTTTCAGTTGGGCATGAGTTCCACAGCGTCATTGGCCATGAGTTCCAGGTTAGCGAATCAGCAATGTATGTTAAATAAGGTGTCTTTAAGCAGAGACACACATCAAACAAGTTCAAGTATTGATTGGTTGACAAAAATGTTGTGACTGGAGGCTCACAGGAACCTAACTCTGTATTTCTCCTAAGAGCAGTGGTTTGGTATTCCTCGCTTCAGTATTCAGTGGTGATTTTGTAGAACAAAACTATGGCAAATAATCAGAATCAACTGTGCTTTAACGGAGTAAACAGAAGGTGGGAAGATATTGCAGCAAGGAGAAGAGCATGAACAGAACAGAAGGGGAGAAATTCATGGTCGTGTAAAGAATAGAAAATAGACAGTTCTAATGGGCCTCCAGGCTGAAGAGCAATTGCAGTAGATAAAGTCTAGGTGCCAGATTGTGGAACATCCATTAGAGTCAGCTGATGAATGTGGACTTAATCTTACAAATGGATTTGGAGTGGGGATGTTATGAAAGCCTCTTTGGGAGAAGAGTATTTAGGTGGGCTGTGCAGGATGAACTGGGCTGGGAAAAATGGCAGCGAGGGGAGCAATCTTTCTCTCCGGGCACTTGCCTCAGCTGACAGTGATTTATTGGTTGAACAGGAAACCAGCGCTCTCCAGGTCTTGATGGATGATACCGAAGGCACAGCATGAAGAAGGAGCTGACAAAGGTGAAGGTGTCTCAAGGAACTGGAAGAAGTTCAGGGAGAAAATTCAAAACAACTAGGAAAACAATTTAAGAAGGATCCTTAACTGAACAAGGAGCCAGTATAAATTTTGGAGCCTGTGTGTGGTGTGGTTTTGCTCCTTCATGTGTGCGAAAACAGGGTTCTGAGAAGACCAGGCAACCCCAGGAGTAGGCATGGAGGCTGCTAAAAACAATTCCAAATATGTGTATTTGGTTTCGGGAGCTGGCGCATCTGGATCCCTATGTCATGTAAGAGTTACAGTATATTTCTGAGGCAAGAAGAATAGAACTATTCTTTGTTAGGCTTGTTACCTTTTCTGAGGACTATTATATGAAGTTCATTGTTTTCCATTCAGATTCACATCTTGTATTAGCGCACATGCACTTGCGCACATGCACACGTACATGGTGTCCTATTGCACTCAATGAACCATGACAGGACAGTACATAACTGGTACAAAAAAGTCTGTGGTTGCTTTGGAATAACACTGGGCCGTGTCTGACGTATCAAGAGTGGCAGATTCAGATTTCTGAGGCTGGCTGCCCTTAGGCAATCTCTTAATATTTATCTTGTAATATTTCTGTTAAAATTGACTTGCAGGAATAAGTGGAATGAAACTATTAGTGAGTCACCAAGGCTTTATTTTTAATAGACCTGGATATGTGTGCCTTTCTGAGTTTTTAATTTCAGAAGAATTAGGCATCAAGATAAGTTAATATGACACTCGTATTTTTCCTCTACAACTGATGGTTTTGCAGCCTCGTCAAGGAATCTCAAACTGCTGATGTGAAAATAGGTCTCTCATGGAGAACTGAGTTTTGTCCTATCAAGTAGGATTCTCAAACTTGAATACAATTTCCCCAGGGAAGCCGTTCCTTTGTCCTCATTAGAATCAATCCATTCGTTCCTTAAACTTTCTTAGCCCTTCCCTGCATTAGACATGTGGATGAAAGTTTGATCCTGGGTGTAGAGGCATGCACTTGATATGGTAATTCCTTAGGCTGATTGGATGTATCTTAGGTCAGTACAGTAAGGATATCTCTTTGGGGACATAAAGTTATGTGATGTCTTTAGCAGAATTGAAACCTTTTATCACCAAAGAAACTCTCAATTTACCATTTCTTCCCCTTTTATTGTTCCTCTCTCCCACAGTGTGAACTCTGGTTCCTGCAATGCTGGAAGACTCTCCTCAGTCTTCACATTTCTTCATAATCTTTGGTACCGCCCTACCATCTATTTAGGTCTTTAGACTGTAGTTATTCCTAAACTACAATACTTTGCTTAGGCTGAAAAAACTCCCTGCAAAAAACTTATTAGTTGATATGATTTCTCATAATTCGAAGAATTAGACACGATTTGACAAAGCATGTCTTTGTTACAAAGAAGACAACTGGAAACATTCCTTTTCACCTACCCACAGTCTCAGTGATAGTTCTGACAGTGAATGACTTCTGACAGGGCAAGTTCTCCGTGGGTTTTGACCTGTGCCTTGAAAGAGTAATAGAAATTAAACAGAGGGGAGAAGGAGAGCAGTCTAGACAGTTGAGGGCGGAAAGAGAACATGGAGAAGGAAATATATGTGGTTTTATTCTAGCCAATGGAGTTGACCAGTCTGGCTGGAATTTTCTAGCGAATAACTGAAACAATCCAACACATAGTAGGACCTCAGGGGGAACTAGCAAATGAGTGAATGGTCATTTAGAAAAACAACATTGGTTCAAATTATGAAGGATATTGAATTTCAAGCCAGGGAATCTGGACCTAATTATGTAATGAATTCTGAAATATTGAAAATGGGGTGAGCTATATCCTCCTGTGTCCTTCTATGTCCAGTATTTTGTTCTGCCTGTGTAGTTAGAAAAAAAAGGGGGGGGGAGCATTGAACTACAAAGAGAGAAATATTTATTTTAGTGAAAATCAGAATTTATTGGATGCCTGGATGGCTCACTTGGTTAAGCATCTGCTTTCGGCTCAGGTCATGATCCCAGGGTCCTGGGATTGAGCCCCGCATTGGGCTCCCTGCTCAGCGGGGAACCTGCTTCTCCCTCTCTCCCTCTGTTCCTCCACCCCCTGCTCATGCTCTCTCTCTTGCTCACTCTCTCAAATAAATAAGTAAAATCTTAAAAAAAAAGAAAATTAGAATTTATTAGTGATATTATAAGAGCTTCTTATTGCATTTAGTACATGTTACTATAATTGCCAAATGTTGGGGGTGGGTGGTGGTGGTAAATAAAGCAGCACAATAACAAAAGCCACAAAACTTCAAAATTCTGATTCTTACAGAAATAGTGAGGTTGGCATATATATAGAATAAAATAATGAGCCTGGGCAGTAAGCAATATAAAAATCGTCAAATGGAAAAGAGATATAAAATAAAATATTTTGCACTATACACCTACATATACCTCTGAGCAGAGGTTTCAGATGTTGTGTAGATGAAACACATTTCACAGACTCATGAGTGAGAACATATAATGTTAATCAACTTACTCTTCAAGTGCTATCCTTCCTGATGCAGAAAAAAAATCTAGAACTTTGAAGTAAACTCAGGCAAATTTATGTATTTCTAAAATAAAAAATCACATTTTTATTTCACTTATTTCCTGGTTTACTCACTCTCTCCGCTCCCTGAATTAATTCTAAGTAATTCGATCTCTCTTGTAGAAATTGAGATGTCTCTAGTCTTGCCTTAATGAGAACTGATGTCTTCTTTTGCCTAACCCTCTCACTGTACCAAAAGATCATACTCTTGCCTTACCAACATCTCATGAAATCCAGGCCTGGGGGCTCTTCTCCCTCCCTTCACAGAATGAAGCTGATACTCTCTCGCATTGCATTTAACAGAATCCTCTTCCGATAGGGGAAATATCTCTGCCTCCTACCTTGTCCCTTCATAGCTTGGAAATCAAGATGTTTACTTCTTTTGCCTCTTGCTGTCACTTGGCAGCCTGACTCTCTTCTCCTGTGTTCCTGACGTTACTCCTTGCTGTCTGTTTTACACTAGCTCTGTGTGTTGTCCTCTCTAGTCTACTATCAGGGTCTGGCTTTCAGATTACTCCCTTTACTTGATGGTTTGTGTCTTTGTCTGCTTAGGCTACCCTAGCAAAGTAACCATAAAGTAGGTGGTGTAAACAACAGAAATGTGTTTTCTCACAGTTCTGGAGGCAAGGAGTCCAAGATTGAGGTACCAGTAGGGCTACTTTCTCCTGAGGTCTCTCTCCTTGGCTTGTCGATGGCCACCTTCTTGCCATGCCCTCAACATGGTCTGTCCTCCTTGGATATGCACCCTGGGGTCTCTTCATGTGTTTACATTTCCTCTTAAGAGATTGTATTAGAGCCTACTCTAATGGCCTGGTTTTAATTTAATCACCCCTTTAAAGGTCTGTCAAACACAAATACAGTCACATTTAGAGGAACCAGGGGTTAGGGCTTCAACATATGGATTTTGAAGGGACATAATTCAGTTTGTAAGAGTTTAGTTTTAGAATTCTTGACCCAAGGTAGTAACCCATCTCTGTTCATAGCAGCTTTATTAAAAAGGCCTATATTCCTTTCATTGGAAATAAGTCTTAATCTGGGTCTTTATAAAGAGTCCATGCACTATGTTAAATACCTTACAGTTGCATCAAAAGACTGTATTTCCAATAGGTAACACACACCAAAGATTAGCCTAGGATGTGTAATGGCAGATTTTCCCTTTCTTCCAAAGGAATTGATTATTGTGCAAAGAACACTAGATTTACTTGATTAATGCTGCAATACAGTACACCAAATCCTTTTTTCCTGAAAATAAAATTAATGAGAATCTCGTTGGAACGATATACATACTTTTTAAAATGTTCACATGAGGGGCACTTGGGTGGCTCAGTCGGTTAAGTGCCTGACTCTTGATTTCGGTTCAGGTCATGATCTCAGGGTTGTGAGATAACAGCCCCGTGTGGAGCTCCGCATTCCGTGTGGAGCTCCGCATTGCACTTGGAGCCTGCTTGAGATTCTCTCTCTCCCTCTGCCCCTCTCCCCTCCCTCCTCTCTTAAAAAAAAAAATGTTCACATGAGTTACCTAATACTATCAAGTAAGAAACAATTCAATAAGTGATTTTTAAAGGCTAGATTGAAATTGGACAAGATCCAAAATCACTATGCGGGGGGCAATATTTTTATATGTGTCTACATTTTCCATTTAGGCTGTTGAAGTAAAACAAACTCTGAGATTCTAGATCAAAGGGGCCTTTATAGGGGTACTCTTCTAAGACAGGTAGAGGACAGACACAGACTGGGGCTGCTGTTGTACTTTTAGCACAGCCTGAAATCCAACTTCCCCTTCTGTGGTAGATAAAGTGCCTTGGGAGGGGGCGGGGGGTGCACTTCAGATGTCCCTAATGATAGGAAACAGTATGACAAGAGCCACGTTGACCAAGGGAACATTTTCATTAGCGTAGGACTTGAAAGCAGTTTAATAACCCTTTCCTTTTCCATTTCTTCAAAATGCACATTTTGAAGTTACTTCACTATCCTCATTTTACCCTTATATTTAAAAAAAAAAAATCAGGGCACCTGGGTGGCTCAGTTGGTTAAGCATCTGCCTTCCGCTCAGGTCATGATCCCGGGGTCCTGGGATCGAGCCCCGTGTCAGGCTCCCTGCTCAGAAGAGAGCCTGCTTCTCCCTCTCCCTCTGCCTGCCACTCTGCCTACTTGTGCTCTCTCTCTCTGACAAATAAATAAATAAAATCTTTAAAAATAAATAAATAGGGGCACCTGGGTGGCTCAGTCGTTAAGCGTCTGCCTTTGGCTCAGGTCGTGATCCCAGAGTCCTGGGATCGAGCCCCACATCAGGCTCCCTGCTCCGCGGGAAGCCTGCTTCTCCCTCTCCCACTCCCCCTGCTTGTGTTCCCTCTCTGGCTGTCTTTCTCTCTGTCAAATAAATAAAACCTTTAAAAAATAAATAAATAAAAATAAAAAAATTAAAAAAAATCATGACAGCTTTAAATTGTATTTTTGTGAAGACATGGTTGATCTAGTGCAGGTTTTCCAATTGCTAAGTTCAGGAAATAGAATCTAAATAGCAAAAGCCTTGGGTCATTTTTGTCCAACAAAGCTCTCAGTGTTCCACTTTGCCTCTGGGTGAAAGGCAGGTCCCATAAGACAGAGGCCTGGAGAATGGGTATTCAGTTCAGTGCAGCCATGTCTCCCTCTCTCAACACAGAAAAAGAGGAACTCAGTAGGATTCTACTTTTCCTATCATAAATGTTAACTTGAGGCCTAAAATAATAGGAGCTGCTCTTTGAAATGCTGAGGTGATAGCGTTATATTCTTTGCAGCTAAAACAGACAAAACCATCGAATGATGTTCGTGTGAAACTATCTCCAAGTCTTGTGCTGTAAATCCACATTTTCCCTCCCACGCCCATTGTTTCCTTTTGTGCTCCTTATAAGGACTAGCAGTTGAAGCTGCAAGCACAGCAGAAAGGATCATTCTTGTCATCTCTGTTTCAAAATCCAATAGAAAGGAGTATTTTTCTTTCTTTCTTTTTTTTCTTTCTTTCTTTCTCCCTCTCTTGTGGTTTTGGCTTTTCAAAAAAAAAAAAAAAAAAAAAAAGCTTGGTTTTTTAACAGATCCAAGAAGTTCGGATGAGATGTTCTTTCCTGTCAAACAGGATCCCAGAACCTTTTGAGGTTTCTCAAGGACTTGTGTCTTTAAGCTGAAAGTCTGTTCTCTTTCTTCACTGTTGCCAGAGAAGTAATTAGGCCATTTTTCTAATTATAGTAATCTTCCCCAAATGGCATATAACTTCAAATCCAAATGCCATGTAAATTGGCCAACAACACTGCCGTGAAGCACTTTAACAAGACAGTTTGAATGTAGGAGTTGCACTTTGTGCGAAGGCAAAATGTGTTCTCTGTCCCAGTTACAACTGGGTTTTCTGTCTCAGTGTCCTAAGAGGTTCCACTATTTTAGTAGAAAGAGCATGGATGGAATTGCTCCTGTCACTGGCATTTTGTGAAGAGTTGTGTCTGTGTTGAATAAGTTAATCTCCTTTTGGAAAAAAATGTTTATTCACAGCAAAGCTGAACAAGATTAAATTGCGCTCCTCTTGTTACAGTGACTAAAAATCTCTAGATAGTTAAGAGTGAGGTGCCCTGTGTCACAGAACATAGAACTAGATTTTTCTCCCCCTAAGAATAATCCTCTCATCTTTAGTCTTCTCTATTATACTAACCAAGGGGAAATTAGGTCCTGCTGGTAAATTTTGTGGTCCCAAATATGATCACAGTAGATTAATTGCTACCTTCTCTTGCTTCATTTGTTAAAAAAACTTTTCCAAGTAGTATGGAGAGAACTGATTTTTCACTGCGTATCCACTCTCTGGCCTTAATTAAATGGGTTTCTGGACTGGGATAAGGACACTAGGTGAAGTCTCTAGAAAATGGAACTGGGCACTGCAATAACAAAGAGTTAAATAAGGGTGGATTTCTCCAGGAAAAGATGGAGTTATGTCAGTTGAAAAAGGAAGAATAAAATTGGATGGGAATTTAAGAACATAAAAATGGAGTGAGCATTATGAAGGGTACAAAAAGGATGTACCACAGTTCCTGAGTGGTGTGTGGATGATGCTTTCAGAGCTAACCGAGACTACTTGATTTCCACAGAAGTGCCATTAAACCATTAAAATTTGGGTGTAGGGAGAAAAGAATGCATGAAGTGGGTATTTCCAAGTGTTAGATTGGATTGGATTCCAATTTATTAGTGGTTCCATTTTGTTTGCAAAAAGTACAAATTATATTTCATAGGTCTGAGGTAAGGCTTTGGAATTTGCATTTTTGGCAAGCTTCCTAGGTGGTTCTGATGAGGTGGTTCTTAGACAACACTATTTTTGGTTGGTTACTAGCCAACACTATTAGCTATTATGTGTATTATATATTACACTATCAGTTGGTTATTAGATAACACTATTGCTCTGGGAATTTTAAGGGACACTGGCTGGCAGATTAGCCCAGAGTATTGACAGCACAATTTGGGGCCCGTACTATTGAGGGAATTTAAAGAAGGGAAAAATACCTTGTAGGCAAGAAAAATGTGGTCACCATATGGTGAGCGCTATGAACTGTGTAAGACTGTTGAATCACAGGGGCGCCTGGGTGGCTCAGTCGTTAAGCGTCTGCCTTTGGCTCAGGTCATGATCCCAGGGTCCTGGGATCGAGCCCTGCATCGGGCTCCCTGCTCAGCGGGGAGCCTGCTTCTCCCTCTCCCACTCCCCC
>NC_138373.1:82099002-82176406 GCF_054177405.1 Leptonychotes weddellii
TAGCCTGGTGATGGGTATTAAAGAGGGCACGTACTGCATGGAGCACTGGGTGTTATACACAAACAATGAATCATGGAACACTACATCAAAATCTAATGATATAATGTATGTTGATTGACATAACATAATAAAATAAAAAAAAAGAAAACCTAATGATTAATGTATGGTGATTAACATAATAAAAAAACTAATGTATGGTGATTAACATAACATAATAAAAAAATAATAAAAAAAATTTCAGTTACTTAAAATATAGTGTAATATTAATTTCAGGAGTAGATTTAGTGATTCATCACTTACATACAACACCCAGTGCTCATCAGAAGTGCCCTCCTTAATACCCATCATCCATTTAGCCCATCCCTGACCCACCTGTTTCGTGTGCTTTTGGACAAAGTTATATTATCTAATTTTTGAATGCAAGGCTTTATAAATGTTCATTAAATGAAATTGCTAAGGCCATCCATTTCAGAATTCAATTTTATAGTTGTATTGACCTGATGAATCATGCTTTTTAATAATTTCGTACGTATGATATTATTCATACTAAATCCAGAGAATTAAGAGAAAATGTAAAAAAAAAAAGCGGTCACACTCAGGTGGGATGAATTAGAAAGTTTTTTTTTTTTTTCTTGGAAGCTCTTCAAAGGGTGGAATAATGACCTGCTAAAGTCAAAATTACGTTGTGAAAGCCAAGGCGTGGATTACTTTAAGGGGATGGCTATTTAGATTTTGAGTAGGGACTAGTGAAGGAATGTGGAACTATGAATGTTTTTTAGGGGATGGGATATAAAAATGTATACTTAAAGGATAGGAAGGGCTTTAAGCTTCATTATCCAAGGATGTTGGAAAAATACTAGAATCAGTACTTGCCATTTCTAAAAGCAAGAGGATGTCTTTTGAAAAGAAAATCTGTATTACTTATTATTTCTGTGGAACATCACCACACAAAACACATATCTCAGTCCATCGTTTGAATTCTGGTGTGTGCTTCTTGCAACTTCATGATAATCTCTCTTCTGGATTATTTACCTGAAGTGCCTTAAAAAGCCAAACAGGACAAGACTGCTTTTGTCAGTGAACCAGGAAGTCTCAATTTCTTCATTGCTTAGAGTGAAAATGCAGGCCAAGGAATCTTGGATTTATTTAAATTTGAAACATGCTTTTGCATAAAAATAACTCCCCAACAAACATTTCTTGTAATCTGTTTGTGTGGTCACATGTAGGTAATTCCTCTGTGAAAGAAACTTTTCATAAAGATTCCTTTGTTGGCAATACTTTTATGGTCGGAAGCACCCTTGTGAGAAGCCAGTTTTTTAAAGGGGCATATAACCTCATAATAAAAATGCTACTGAATCCTAGGGACCTATTTCTTCCTTTAATCCCCAGATTCCCTGCCTATCACAACCTCATTAATCATCAGAGTACTCCAGTGAGAATGGTTGTTTTTTAATAGCATAATTGTAATTTGTGAAGGGTCAAAAGGGGATTTGAATATAAAATGATTTTAGTCTTTTTGGAAAGTCTGCTTTGGCTCTATTGTCTTCATCCCTAAATTACCTCGAAGGGCACTAAGGCAATGTAAGAGGCTGATTCATGGCCATCCAGAGATACCAGGTTCTAATTCTGGGAACCTGCTAAGTGTTACTCTATAAGGAAAAGGGAATTTTGCAAAGGTGATTAAACTAAAGGTCATGAGATGAGATGATTGTCCAGGTGGGTCCTAATTTCAATCACCAGTGTCTTTGTATGAGAGAAGCAGAGATTTGATGCACGCGGCAGAGGAGGCTGTGTGACCACGGAGGAGGCTGAGATTGGAGCAATGTGGCCGTGAGTGGAGGAATGCCGGCAGCTACCAGAAACCTGAAAGAGGCAGGAAACAGATTGTCTCTCAGAGCTTCCACAGCAAATGCAGCCCTGTGGATACACTGATTCTGGCTCCGTGAAACTGGTTTTGGACTTCTGATTTCCTGAACTGTGAAAGAATACATTTTTATTGTTTTAAGACTTCAAGTTTGTGGGGTGCCTGGGTGGCTCAGTCGGTTAAGCGTCTGCCTTTGGCTCGGGTCATGATCCCGGGGTCCTGGGATCGAGTCCTGTGTCGGGCTCTCTGCTCAGCCAGGGAGGCTGCTTCTCCCTCTCCCCCCTGCTCATGCCCTCTCTCTCTCAAATAAATAAATAAAATCTATCTTTTTTTTTTAAAGACTTCAAGTTTGTGATAGTTTGGTATGGCAACCCTAGGAAGCGAATTCAGAATTTCCCCCAGTCTCTCTTCTTCTGATTTACACTCTGGTTTGCAGCACAGTAATCACCCTAAAAGCTTCTTAAAAAGTTTTGAGTTCTGTCTCATCACAGAATTTCTAGGAATGGGATCCAGGGGTCTGTATCTTTAACAGACTGCCCAGATGATCCTGATGTACACCAGGTTTGAAAAACATGTCACTGGAATGATGCATTAGTTTCCTAGTGTTGCAGTAAAGAATCGCCACAAATTTAATGGCTGAAGACAACACAGATGACCTCCTTTTGGAGGTCAGAAGCCCAGAAATTTCACTGGGTTTAAGTCAAGGTTTCAACAGGGCTGTTCTTTCTGGATGCTCTAGGGAAGGAAAGCATTCCCTTTTGTTTGCCGGCTTCTGTTGGTTGTCTGTATTCTCCTTGTCCAAAGTATGTTACCCCAGTCTCTGCTTCTTTCATCATGTCACCTTCTTGGACTCTCACTTCTGTGTTCCTCTTGTAAGGACCATTTTGACTGCATTGGACCCACCCAGATAATCCAGGATAATCTTCATTTTAAGATGCTTACCTTGATTGCATCTGCAAAGTCCCTTTAGCTATACAAAATAACATTCATGGGTGCCTGAGATTGGGACGTGCATCTGTTTGGGAGACCATTATTCAGTTTAGCACAAACCATATGGTAACATCTCCTGTAGAAAACATAGATGTAAATGAAGTTCAATAACAGATTGTCCTGATTAATTCATTGTGTATTCACCTGCTTTTCTTGTGTTTATTTTTTCAAATAGAGCCATTTAGTGTCAAAACATTTACATATGGTCACTATTATCTTTGCCACTTTGGTGGCAGATAGCAAAGCATATGAAACTATTAGATTTCACAAAAGTATTATGTTATTAAAATGATGCAAATTAATCAATCAATTAATTTTAAGTAATCTCTACACCCAAAGTGGGGCTCGAATTTACAACCCTGAGATCAAGAGTCTCATGCTCTACTGACTGAGCCAGCCAGGTGCCCCGTTGCAAGTTAAATACCGAGGCAAGGGGGTGCTCAGGTGGGGAGATTCTGACTTCCCCTAAATCTTCATCAGCCCCTTCCCCAACCACCTCCAAATAAGCCTATGTTCTAAGTAAAAATACAGTTTTTGCTCTGTGGGTATCAGGTTAAGCCATCCCAAATAGAAATTCACATAAATAAAAATTGGTCATTGCTATGCGAGTGTGATTGTAAGACAAACCCCCAAGAGCCCCTTTCCAACCGGTGCACCCTCTCTAAGAACTCTGTAGAACTTCTGTGCTGCATCTTTCACCTTATATTTGCTGATAATTTCTGCTTAAAAATATGACAAGTGTGTTTATCCCCAGTGACTTATTGACCAATCAACACGTTTACTTGTTCTTGAACCTGCTTATTTGTGTTGTCATTGCTCAGATTAAGCCTTTCCCACTGCATGTCAGGGTGACTACAGGACCTACAGTTCCCTCTGTTCCTCTCTAGCACCTGTTCCCCTGTCCAGTATCTCCTCACTTGATTGCCACTATTCTCTTCTAAGCCTGTGGATCTGATTTTGTTCCTCTCTCACTCAAAATCTCTCACAGTTGCCCATGAGATAAAAGTTGAAACTAGACATGCCATTTGGAGACATGGCCTGCAGTCTTCTGTGATCTTCCTTCGCCTGTTATTTCATTTTAATTGTGTCCTGTACACTTTCACACACCTTGTGTTCCACTCCATTTTCTCCCTTTTTCTCAAAGGGTCGTATAAGCTTTCTTTTTTTTTTTTTTTTTTTTAAGATTTATTTATTTTAGAGAGAAAGAGTACGAGTGCAGGAGGAGGGGCGCAGGGAGAGGGAGAATTTCAAGCAGACTCCACGCCCAGTGCAGAACCTGACACTGGGCTTGATCTCACAACCCTGAGATCGTGACCTGAGCTGAAATTGAGTCAGATGCTCAACTGACTGTGCCACCCAGGTGCCCCAAGAGTCATATGAGTTTTGAGAGAGGTGTTCTAGGAGAAAACATTCTTTGGTTACATTAGTTCGGGAAATGCTGTATTTTTCACACTCTTCTGGAAACTTTAGAATGGCCGATAGTGTATCCAGTGGTCTGAGAAGTCTCATAGTAAAGACAATTGTTACGTTTTTTTGTAAATTTTTATTGAAGTAGGCAAAAATATACTAAAGTGCACAGACCTTACTTAGGTCTATGAATTTTTGTGAAGTGAGCGCTATTTGGACAGTGTAAACACTATTCAGACTAAGATAAGAGACTATTTCCTGTACTCCAGGAGCCCCCTTCAATGCCCACCACACTATTCAGACTTTCAACACTGTAGATGTGTTTTGCTTGTTTTCAAACTTTATGTAAGTGATATCATAGAGTATGTTTTCTTTTGTGTCTGTTGTCTTTTGCTCAGTGTTTCACTTACAACATTCATCCATGTAAGCACATAATTTGTTATATTGCTCCAGGCCATGGATTGGCAAAGAATTGCCCACAGGCTAAATCCAGCCCACTATCTATTTTATACAGTTTCTGAGCTAAGAGTGATGTTGCTATTTTTCAAGGATTGTAAAATATATATATATGTATGTATTTTATACATATATAAATATGTAACAGAGAACATATATGGCCTGCAAGGTCTAAAACATTTATTATCTGCTCCTTTACAGAAAATGGTTGTCAATTCCTACTCTGTGGTATTCCATTGTATGAATATATAATTTACTTATCTCTTATTTAGCTTATTTCCTGTTTTAGATCATTACAAATAGTGTTGCTAGGAACATTCTTGTACACATCTTTTGGTGAACATATGTACACATTTTTTGTTAGGCATGGGGTTGCTGGACCATAAAATGTGTGGGTTTTTTTTTTTATATATATACTACTAAAATGTTTTTCACAATAATCATCCTAATTAAAATTCCCATCATACATCAGTGTATGAGAATTCCAGTTGCCCCACATTCTCAACTTTTGATATTGCTGGATTTTTAAAATTTTAACTCTTATTATGTGTGTAGTAGTATCTTTTCAGTTTAACTTGCTTTTTCCTGATGAGGTATAACATCTTTTCATATGTTAACTGGGTACTTGGATATGCTTTTTGTAAAGAGACCTGCTAGTATTTCGCTCATTAAAAAAAAAAAAAAATACAAAACTGGTCTTTCCTTCTTTTAATTGATTTATGTATGTTCTTTTGTATTATGCACATAAATCCTTTGACAGATGTATATATTGTAAATACCTTTTCCTGCTCTGTGGCTTGCCTTTTTCCTTATTTATGATGTCTTGAGATAGTTGGAAGTTCTAATTTTAATGTATTTCAGTTTTTCAAATCTACTTTATGGTTAGTGCTTATTGTTTCCTATTTAAAAAAAACTTTGCCTACTTGCAAAATATAAAGTATTCTTCTAGGTTATCTTCTAGAGGCTTTATCGTTTAATATTTTGCATTTAGTTTATAATCTGTCTAAAAATGCTTTTTTCTTTTTTTTTTTTTAGAGAGAGGGGAAGGGGAGAAGGGCTGAGGGAGAGGGGAAGAGAGAATCTTAAGCAGTTTCCACACCCAGTGTGGAGCCCAACATGGGGCTCGATCTCATTGCCCTGAGATCATGACCTGAACTGAAATCAAGAGTTGGATGCTTAACTGACTGAGCCACCCAGACACCCAAAAAATGATTTTTGTGTTTGTTGTGAGGTAGGGCTGAAGGTTTATTTTTTCCATATGAATATTCAGTTGATATTCTTGCTAACCCTGTGAGGCTGCAGAACTGTGGTTCCTGTGGGAAATGTGTTCTAGTAACAATCCTGGTGAGGCCAGATATCTATCACAGAGTTTAGAGCCCCAGGAGATCATTGCTGGGAAGATTGATACCCTAGCAACATGGCCTGGCTTCCTGAGAACAACAGACTTTAGTCTCCCATCCAATCCTTGTGGCTTTGGAAACAAGGCTGTTTGTCCAGGTGACACCTGGGCTGGGTCTGACGTTGAGAGAGATTCTCAGGGACCCTGGTCACAATACTGTTTGCTAAAGGACAGCTTGCCATGGCAATGGGTAGGGTTTGTAGGCCGTAGGGCCTGGCTGCTCCCGTGGTGGTGAAAAAAAAAAATCAGTATCTGTCTTTATTTGTTGAAATGTTGGTCTTTTCCCCACTGCACTGCAGTGGCACCTTTAATGTAAATCTTCTGACCACATATGTGTGGGTCTGTTTCTGAATTCTCAGTGTTCCTTAGAATTTTTACATCTGTATTTATGAGTGAGATTGGTCTATAATTTTCCTTTCTTATTATGCTATTGTCATTTTTTTTTAAGATTTTATTTATTTGAGATAGAGTGAGTGAGAGAGCAGGAGCAGGGGAGCAGAGGGAGAGGGAGAAGCAGGCTCCCCGCCAAGCAGGGAGCCTGATGTGGGGCTCAATCCCAGGACCCCAGGATCATGACCTGAGCCGAAGGCAGACACTTAACTGACTGAGCCACCCAGGCACCCCAGCCATTGTCATGTTTTTGTGTCAAGGTCATGATGCCTTCATGAAATAAAGTTTCTGTTCTCTGGAAAAGTGCAAGATTTGTGTTATCTTGGTTAAATGTTTGGAAGAATTTCTTGGTAAATTTATCTGAACCTGGAGTTTTCTTTGGGACTATGTAAATTATAGATTAAATGTATTTAATATATTTGGGAATATTCAGAATTTCTACTTTGTCTTGTGTTAGTTTTGATAAGTTGTAATTTTCAAGAAATTTTCCCATTTTATCCAGATTTTCAAATTTATTGCATAATTCATAATGTTCCCTTATAGTTTATCTTTATAACATGTCAAGTCTGTAGTGATGTCTCCTTTTTTTATTCTTCATATTGATAATTCGTGCTTTTCTTTTTTTCTTAAATTATCTTATAGGCTGTTTTCTGGAAATTGCCTTAAGCTGTACCCCACAAATTTTAATATCTCATTTCTCTTACCATTTAGTTAAAAATACTTTGTTTTATATTGTTTCTTCTTTGACTCATGGGTTGTTAAAAATTTATTTATATTGTTTATTTTCAAACCCTAGTTTACCAAATGTACCTTTAATTTTTAGAGACTTTAAATTAGTGTATTTCTTCCAAAACAGTCCTGGAATTATAGCACATTTTACTCCATTTACCACCACTTTCTTTTGTGTTATAATTCTTTCATGCTAATAATTGTCATGTATTTTAATGAAAAATGTATTTTCCTGGGTATAGAATAACAGCCTAGTCTATGTAACACCTTAGTAGGAAAGATGTGAGAATAGGAGCACATAATTTTCAGTGCTTGAATAAACCTGCTTTTTGAAGTGTGTTCCCACTCTTTATAGTTGTGTTTTTAGGTACCAACTAGCTCTGTATATGATATTTGCCTATGTGATGAGAGAGATTAAAAAAAAACACTTTAGGGTTTCTAGATGATTTTTAATGCAGTCTGAAGTTAAAACCAGAACTTTAATAATACATGGCACAACAGGAAGTTTTTTGAATGAATGCTTTTGGAATAAGAGTTTCTGACTGTCTTATGTATTCACTTACTTAGCTGCACTACAGGAGTCTAAAGTCTGAGTGGGTGGTATCTTCCAGGGAATAATGATGACTATATAGTATCATATGGAAGTAGAAATACTAAAGGCAGCAAACACCTTGAGTCTTCTTTTTTTTTTCTCAATGGTCGATTTAGTCCTTAGAATAATGTACTGCAAAAGCAGTAGCAACAAATGTAGACATACCACATAGAAAACCAGAAAATAATCAGAGTGTGCCAGATATTCCTAAACTTCCCCTAGAGTTTCCAAACCATTGCACAGAGAAAGAGAGAGAGAGGGAGGGAGAAAGAGAGTGTGAGCAAGAGGGCAAGCCCTGTGTTTTAATAACTAAGAATTGAGTGTGAAAGACTGAGTGGCAGTGTTTATATCAGAATTGAGTTACTTGGATTGCTTCTGCGAAGTGTTTGATAATATCTACCTTAATTTTCCTATATTTAATAATTTGCAGTCAGCTCATTCATTCATTCACTGAGTCAATATGTGAGCACCTTCTATCTGTGATAATACACCATCCCAAGTCATTTAAAACCTGATTAGACAGTTGAGAGGGAGAGGTGATGATGGCAGGATGTGAGCATGGTCTAAGCAAATATCACACAAGGGAAGATGTGAATTGGCATCAGAGAGTCAATATTTCTCTTTGGCTTAATGCAACCTAGCATTATGGGGAGGGAAGGCTGATGGTCAAAAAGTAATCCTTTTGTCAGTGTGCCTTGGCATTTAAGTATTTACTTTTCCATCAGGAATCAAAGAAAGCTAAATTTGTATTTTACAGCTTACAACTTTTAGAAAGAGAAATTCTTCTTGAGCACAAGTAACCGTGTCCTTTATTTCTTTTTTTCCAGGGCTAGAGTTCTTTGTACCTACAGTTGGTTGCCATGTGCCTGGCCTCTTGCTAGAGTATGCGCCATATTTACTGTATGCAGTTTAGAAGGAACAGGAACTTGTTGTGAATCAGCTTAGACAAGTGGAGGAAAAACAGTCAGTCATGACAACAATAATTAGAAGTCATCAAATTATATTCATATTCCATCCTATAACTTCTTTATCCTGATAGTCTCTGAAGCACATTAAAAGATAATTAGGGAAGAATGGTTCCATCCAACTAACATTTAGTTACTTATAAGCCATTGAACCACTGGTTCCCTGGTAGTTTGTAATGAAGATGTTGTGATGCACACAAACATTGTATTTGTATCTTTAAATATGCATAGAGCTTCATAGGATATGCTTTGGTATGAATGGGAATTTTCCACATTAAATTACCTGGCTTCCACTGGTTCTAAGCCAGAAAAAAAAAAATACAGGAAAATAACAGTGCAAATCAGTCTCCCCATCTTACCCTGGGAACTCTGAAGTATTTGGTCTTTACTAACGGCCAGATATAAGAGTGGAAGCTGATTTTTATTTTTCTCTGGTAGATTTATTTAGAACCAGCCCAGAAGCAACTTATGACTTTTGTTTTTTGGATGAGAAGTTCCCATGACAGTAAATTAAGTGAAGTGTGAAGGTCTTGGGTGCTGAAGCTGGGTGTCCTGCTGTGGGGCTGAGTTTGGTTGATATTACAGAGGAAATTCAAGCCAGTATAACAAATCAGTTGCACAATGTTAGACCAAAAAGGGCTGCAAAAACCAAGGCACACATGTGAAAAGATTCAAGGAGAGCGATAATATAATTTGATTTTGATGACCAAGATAATAATCATAGAGGATGTTAGAGCTGCACAAAATTGACATAGGATGAGGAAGGAGATGGCAGGATGGGGAGATGTCTGGATTCCTGAATAAGAAAATGAATAAAGAGAGGCCAGACATTTGAAATGGCGGTCTATTTGAAATCTTACACATAAAAACATGTTTCTTGGGAACAATCTGCTACTTGTGAATACATTTGTCAGTGAACCAAAAATGCCCTGTGGTTTGAAGCATTTCCTCACCCATCAGCAACTGGGGATAGCAAAGTACATGTTTAAAAAGGAAATTAAGTTCAATAGCTTTTGGTATGTTTGAATGGGAACATACATCATTTTTGTAAAGCTTCAGTGATATTCTTTAAACTGACAGCAGGTCTGACCACATTTCCTTCAGTTCCCCATAATGAATGAACTTGTGAACTCCTCAGGCCCTGTCTGGCTTCAGACATTTCAGTGGTATTGGCTCCTTTCAAACCTCCAGCTTGGAGGAATTCTCATTAATTTTATTTGTTTTTATTATGAAATTTTTTGATTATTTTATTTAGTCAGTCATTTTTGGGGAGAACAGTGGAAAAAGTTAGAATTTAAACAGCCTTTTTGGGTTGAGGGATGCCAATCTTTAAGTCACCCAGCATTGATTAGGGTGGGAGGGAGAGTGTTGGAATGAATACCCTGAGTCAGGCATGAGCTATAGGACCACCAAGATGAACGGCTCTCAAGTTTGACTGTGAACAGATCCAAAGTGAAATTAAAATTTTATTTATTGTCAAAAGAGGGATTTTGCTTCTCAGATGCACTGGAATGTGCTTTTCACCTTCATGTGACAGTCTTACAAGCTAATATCCATCAAGAATGTATTAGTTTGTGGGAAATTCTGTTTACTTCTGCATGGAGTTCGTTCTTGGCTATCTATGCAAACCAAGAATGGCTTTCTGTTCCTTTCATTTTAAACCTATATTCTTTTTTAAAATAATTTTTGAAGATTTTATTTATTTATTTGACACAGAGAGAGTAAGTACCGGCGGGGGAGTAGCAGAGGGAAAGGGAGAAGCAGACTCTCCGCTGAGCAGGGAGCCCGATGCTGGGCTTGATCCCAGGATCCTGGGATAATGACCTGAGCTGAAGGCAGATGCCCACCTGACTGAGCCGAGCCACCCAGGTGCCCCTTAAAACTATATTCCTTTTTTTTTTTTTTTAATTTTATTTATTTATTTTGACAGAGAGAGAGACAGCGAGAGAGGGAACACAAGCAGGGGGAGCGGGACAGGGAGAAGCTGGCTTCCTGTGGAGCAAGGAGTCCGATGCAGGGCTCCATCCCAGGACCCTGACCTGAGCCGAAGGCAGAAACTTAATGACTGAGCCACCCAGGTGCCCTGTTTAAAACTAAATTCTGTGTGATAATTTAACGAATAGATGTATAGCCATTTCAAAAAATTACCAAAAATATTTCAGATCACTATTTACTATGTGTGGAAGTTGTTTTCTTCCACTGTACAATTCCAAAATATACATATATATGGCCCTTGATAATTTTCAGCATTTTTAAAGAAAGATTTTATTTATTTGACAGAGAGAGAGGGAAAGAGCACAAACAGGGGGAGCGGCAGAGGGAGAGGCAGGGCTCCCGGCTGAGCGGGGAGCCTAATGTGGGGTTCGATCCTGGGAGCCTCGGATCATGAACTGAGGTGAAGGCAGATGCTTAACTGACTGAGCCATCTAGGCACCCCCAGCATTTTTTGATATGTGCTTTTATCATATGTTGTGCAGTTTTACCCCACTAATAATCATGTATTAGGAAATTGTTGAAAAAGAAACATCATAGGAACACCTATTATACACTTACCACTTTACATGGACTGTATCTTATTTAATAGCCATAAAAACCTGAAGTGATAGACATTGTTATTTTTACTTTATAAATAACTACGTGACATTAGGTGATTTGTCCATTATTTTTAATGCAGTAAGTTTTTGAATCATGATGTAATAAAGTCTTCTCTTTCCTCAATGTCTATAAATAAAGATTAAAATAAATAACTCATAATGTCACCACCCAAAGGTAAACACTGGCAGCATTTTCTTGTATATTCTATCAGACTTTTTCTAAGCTAAGATAGATTCCCCATTCCATTCCCTTACAGTTAGGGTCTCTGTTGGCAACAGAATTCTACTGAGATGGCTTTGCTGAAGAGACCTCAATGAAGGCATGATTTATGTAAGTGTGGGAAAGGCTTCGGTTGCCAACAAGGGAGGTTGAGCCACTAGGAAACTGACACTGGTAGTCTGTTTAGCTCCCTAGCCTGAGAGAGTCTGGGAAAAAAATAATGTTACTGGAGCCCAGTGAAAGCTAGCTGGAAGGGGCTTCTTACCAGCAGCCATAGTCCAGGAGGGCTGTAGCTACTGCTGCAAGCACAGGACTGTAATGGAGGAAAAACTCTCAACTCCATCTCTTTTTTCTCTCCTCCATTCTAGTCTTTTGTTTTGTTTTGTTTTTGTATGATTCCCACTTTATTCAAAAAAATTTTTTTTTATTTGGGTATAGTTGACACAATGTTACGTTAGTTTCAGGTGTACAACTTAGTGATTTGACAAGTTAATATATTATGCTGTGTTCACCACAAGCATAGCCACCATCTGTCCCCTTTCATCGTTATTACAACAGCATTGAATGTATTCCTTATGCTGTACCACTTACTCCTGTGACTTATTAAGTCCGTAACTAGAAGCCTGTATCTCCCACCCCATTATACCCATTTTGCACAACCCCTCACCATCCCCTTTGGCAACCATCAGTTTGTTCTTTGTATTTATAGGTCTGGTTCTGCTTTTCATGTATTCATTTGTTGTTTCAGATTCCACTTAGGAGTGAAATCATATGGTATTTGTCTTTCTCAGTCTGATTTAATTCACTTAGCATAATACCCCTTAGATCCATCCATGTTGTCTCAAATGGCATGATCCCATCCTTAAGGCTATGTAATATTCCATGTGTGTGTACCGCATTTTTCTTAACCATTCCTCTATTGATGGACACTTAGGTTTTTCCATATCTTGGCCATATGTTTGGCTGCAATAAACATAGGGATGCATATATCTTTTTGAGTTAGTGTTTTTGTTTTCTGTGGTAAATATCCAGTAGTGGAATAATTGGATCATATAGTAGTTCTATTTTTAATTTTTTGAGGAACCTCCATACTATTTTCCATAGTGGTGATATCAATTTACATTCTCATCAACATTACACAAGAGTTCCTTTTTCTCCACATCCTTGCCAACACTTGTTTCTTGTCATTTTGATACTAGTCATTCTGACTGGTGTAAGGTGATATCTCATTATGGTTTTAATTTGCATTTCCCTGATGATGAGTGATGTTGAGCATCTTTTCACATGTCTGTTGGCCATCTGTATGTCTTCTTTGCAAAAATGTCTATTCAGATCTTCTATCCATTTTTAAATCAGATTGTTTGGTTTTTGTTTTTATGTTCAGGTGTGTACGTTTTGGATATTAATTTTAGATACTAATTTTGGATACTAATCCCTTAACAGATATGTCATTTGCACATATGTTCTCCCATTCAGTAGGTTGACTTTTCATTTTGTTCATCGTTTCCTTTGCTGTGCAAAAGCTTTTTATTTTAATGTAGTCCCAATAGTTTATTTTTGCTTTTGTTTCCCTTGCCTCAGGAGACGTATGTAGAAAAATGTTGCTATGGCTGATGTCAGAGAAATTACTGCTTGTCCTCTCTTCTAGGATTTTTATGGTTTCAGGTCTTACATTTAGGTCTTTAATTCATTTGAGTTTATTTTTGTGTATGGTATCAGAAAGTGGTCCAGTTTCATTCTTTTACATGTACCTGTCCAGGCTAGAGCAGGGTCTGGACACCATAACTGGCAGGTCTGGTCCTCACAGGGAACTTGTGACCTCAGCAAGCTCAGTGTCCACAAGCCCATACCAGCCCTGGTGGCATTGGGACACACACAAAAAAAGCCACAGTTTAAAAGGGCTGAGGAGCTATGGGGAATGCTCTCTCCCTCTTCACCTTAAAAGGCCAGACTGGAACAGGGTCTGACTCACAGTGAGCTTGTGACTTCAGTGAGCCCAGGGTCCACAAGCCCACCACAGCCTATGTGGTACTGGGGCACAGAAAATAAGCCACAGTTTAGTTTAATTAAAAATTTTTAATTAAAATAAAAAAATATTTCTTAATTTCTAAAAATTTGTCCTTTTAAAAAAAAAGATTTATTTATTTTAGAGAGAGGGAGAGAGTGCGTGAGTGGGGGAGGGGAGAGGCAGAGGGAGCGAATCTCAAGCAAACTCCCCTCTGAGTTCAGAGCCCGAAGTGGGGCTTGATCCCAGGACCCATGAGATCATGACCTGAGCCCAAACCAAGAGCCAGATGCTCAACTGACTGAGCCACGCAGGCACCATGTTGTCTTGTTTTGATTTTTATTCTTCTTGTTTTTGTTTTTTCTCTTCTGCTTTTTTCTTTTCTTTTTTCTCTTTTTTCTATTATTATTTTCTTCTTTCTGTAGAAAGACGCACTTTATAAGGGTAACTAGCATATATAGCCACAGCTCCAGCCAGCCAGCAAAAGTCATCAATCACACACAGGAGACACCATTCACAAGACCACTCCTTCAAGTTTGGGAGAGGTAGCTGTTCTTCCTAACCACAGGAACAAACACAGAAATCCCAGCAAAATGGAGAGACAGAGGGATAGGCTTCAAAAGAAAGAATAAGAAAAAAAATCTCAGAAAAAGAACCAAAAGAAAACCGAGATAAACAGTATGCCTGATAAAGAATTAAAAGTAATGCCTGTAAAGATACTCACTGGGCTGGAGAAAAGAGAGGAATATCTCAGTGAGACCTTCAATAAAGAGATAGAAAAAATTAAAAAGAACCAATAAGAGTTGAAGAATACAGTAACTGAAATAAAAAACACACTAGAGGGGGGCGCCTGGGTGGCTCAGTCGTTAAGCATCTGCCTTCGGCTCAGGTCATGATCCCAGGGTCCTGGGATCGAGCCCTGCATCAGGCTCCCTGCTCAGCGGGGAGTCTGCTTCTCCCTCTCCCTCTCCCCCTGCTTGTGTTCCCTCTTTCGCTGTGTCTCTCTCTGTCAAATAAATAAATAAAAATTAAAAACACACACACACACACACACTAGAGGGAATCAACAGTAGATTAGAGGATGCAGAAGAATGGGTCAGTGATCTGGAAGACAGTAATGGAAAGCACACAAGCTGAGCAGCAAAAAGAGAAAAGAATAAAAAATAGGATAGATTAAGAGATGTCTGGGACAACAAATGAACATTCACATTATAGGGGTCTCAGAAAAAGAAAGAGAGAGAGAAAGGAGTAGAAAATTTATCTGAAGGAATAGTAACTGAAAACTTAACCTAATGTAGGGAAGGAAATAGACATCCCAGTTGATTCTGGTCTTCCGTGAGTGCTGCTTTTGACAGAACCCAGCTGGAATCCAGCCTTGAAGGGAGCCCAGGTGATATGGGGTATGGGTGGTAGCCTCTTGGGGCACAGGGTGAGGGTGGGAAAATGTGGAGAAGCACAAACAGAAGTCAGCACAAGATCTTACTATGCATAATAATTTTCTATTTTATTAAAATTAACATTTAAAAAATGGTTTTATAGCAGCTTGCCACACAGATATGCCATAATCTTTACAATGAAGTATTTAGATCATTTACACATTTTTCATTATTGAAAATGCTATAATAAACATCCCTGTAGGTACATTTTGGTACATACCTTTTTTAGTTTTCTTAGAATAAATCTCAAGAAGAGGAATTGGAGTTTGAAGGTCTGCACATTTTGAGATGCAATACAATGCAATATAATGTGGCTATTAGGTGTATGGACTCTTGAAAACTGATTTCTGTGTTCAAATTCATGTTCTGGAATTTGAACCTGCTGTGTGACTTTGTTCAGGTGAATTAATCTCTCTGAGACTCAGTGTTTTCATCTTTAAAATGGAGCTAATAATAATATTTCATAGGGATATTTTTAGGATTAGTTTATCAGAACACTTAGAATTTATATGACTCATAATAAACACCCCATAAGTATTAGCTAGAATTATTTGTATAAGGCTTTTAACATATGGTAAAAAACTGTTCCCTAGAAAGTTTGTACTAGTTTATATTTCCTTAAACAGTATTTGGGGGGCCCATACCTTCTCCATACCTTCATCATTTCTCTCAATCTTTGCTATCTTAACAGACCAGACATGGTAGCTCATTAGCATTTAATTTTCAGTTGAGATTTAATTTGGAGATGAATTTATTTCCTTTGATATAGAATGGACTTCAAAATCATGTGCTACTTTAGGGTCATGATGACCGTCAATTGTCATGGTCCTGTGGTTGTACATGAGTAATGTTTAATACAGAGTTCTGGTTTCATTATTGGCTGCAGTGTCTAGCAGCTTAGGGACTATGTAAATAAGGTACACTAATGAATATTCATGAAATGTTTAGCTCAGCTAAACGAATGCACCACCAAAGGGGTTAAACGATGCAAAGATTTTCCATAATGAAATGCTAGATATATAACATATGTACAATTCCAGTGTGGGATGGGCCCACCACTGTTTGCAAACAGCCATCGCACAGCTCCTGAAATCATCCTTGCACCTGCTCGTGTGGCGTGCATCTGTGCTTAGTTCGCAGTGCCGCTGGCGTCAATGCGGGAGATGGAACCGAACGTGCTTTATATCTGTAGCTGTTAGTGCCCGGTAAGATACTTCTGGTGGTAATTTTATCTACAGCATCCTCCCCAGTGACCTCATATCTCCTCTCTCAAAATTACTTCTTCACATGCATCACTGTCGTCATGTAGCAGGCTAAGCAATTTGTCGCCTCTTGAAAACGATCTTCCCAAAACTAGAAGTAGAGATTCTGGACTAAGCTTTAATGATGACATTGCAGTTGCCTGTCTTTAAATGTAAGGGGGTAGGGGCTTCAGATCTGACTCACCCCCGGCATGCAAGCATGTGGTGAGGTGGTGACAGTGGAGAGGATTGGCGTTCTCCTCTTGCTGGCAATTTAGCAGAAGTTGCTGACACACTGAGGTTACCCGTTCGGTCCATGTTAATTTTTGTGGTGGTGTAATATGATGTCTGAGGGAAAGGAAAGCCATGGAGTGCACATCTTCACAGAACAGACAGGTTAATAATTCTTTTACAGTTAGCTCTTCCTGTGCTTTCTTTAAAAAAAACCTCCCCCTAGCCTAAGATCATGAAGCTATTCTCTTCTCCTGGAAGTTTATAGTTTCAGCTTCAGTATTTAGGTGTATGGTCTGTCTCAAATTAATTATTTGTGTATGGGATGAGGTAGGGTCAAGGATCCCTTTTTTACACTTATTTATTTGACTATTCCAACTTCATTTGTTGAAAACTTTTTTTTTTTTTCCCTGCATTGATTGTCCTGGTGACTATTGAAAACCAATTGGACATATATGTGTGCGTATATTTCTTAAATTTCTATTCTGTCCATTGACCTGTTTGCCCATCAAAATGGTTTTCAAACTATGGTCCACAGACCCATGGGGGTCCCTGAGATCCTTTCAGAGGGTCTGTGAAGCTAAAACTATTCTCATGATAATACTAAGGTATTACTTTTTTCTCACTGAATTGCTATTTGCACCGATGATGTAAAAGCAATTGTGGGTGAAATTGCCGGTACCTTAGTATGAATCAAGGCAGTGGTGCCAAACTACTCACTATCACTGTATTCCTCACTGCCATACACTTAAGAAGTCCATACACTTAAGAAGCCCATAATGAGGTGAGAAAAACTGATTTATTAAAGCTGACTCCGGATTATGCATGTTTAAAATTTTCTATTTGATGACGTGGGCAGTATGTATAAAACAGTTCAATTACATACCAAAGTTCTGATGGTTGTCTAGCATAAGAGTTGGCAAACTTTTTCTGTATAGGGCCAGATAGTAAATTTTCAGCTTTACGCATAAAATCTTGCAATTTACTCAACCCTGCCACCATGGCCTGAAAGTGGTCATAGACAGTATGTAAATGAATGAGTAAGGCTGGGTTCCAACAAGACTTTATTTCCTACAACAGATGTAAAGCTGGATTTGGTGTTCTTGGTCATAATTTGTGGACTTCTTGTCTAGGAGAAAAGCACTTGTGAAACTGTTTGATTTGCAAGCTGAATTAAATGCTTTTTTTTCTTCTGTAAAACACCATCATTACTTGACTGATAAACCATGATTATTTGTTCAGATTTGAGTATTTGGCAGATATTTTCCCAAAAATGAACAAAGTGAGCCTTTCATTCCAAGGAGATAAACTGAGAGTCTGTTGCCAATGATAAAATTATAATTTTGCAAAATATGTATCGATGTCATGAGCTTGATCAGTTCCCAATACTTAAAGACTTTATTGATAACATTGATGGTGATATTTACGAATGTGAATTTTTATTTATTTTTATTTATTTATTTATTTATTTATTTATTTAAAGATTTTATTTATTTATTTGACAGAGAGATAGAGAGAAAGCACAAGTAGTCAGAGTGGCAGGCAGAGGGAGAGGGAGAAGCAGGCTCTCCGCTGAGCAGGGAGCCAGACGTGGGGCTCGATCCCAGGACCCCAGGATCATGACCTGAGCCGAAGGCAGCCGCTTAACTGACTGAGCCACCCAGGCGCCCCATGAATGTGAATTTTTAATATTTTATAATAAAGTGTGTCATCATAAGGAAGATATGCTGAACTTGCGGAATCATTTATTTTCCAAAGGGCCTATACACATTACAAAAGCATGCTTGGGTGAAAAAAAATCCATTCAGAGTGCAAGACAGACCAGTGGAACATGTAAATTTCATAAGTTTTCAGGTTCTACATTACAACTAACCTTTAAAAAGCTACCACTTGATGAGTTTTGTTATGTAATCTGGAAAGTCTATGAACATATTCCTTACTGTGTGTTGCCTGATTTTCTACATCTGCTTCAACCTAAGCAATATAGCAAGGGATGAAATGCAGAACCAGATATGAGATTCCTTAATTCTATTAAGTCACTTAAAGAGGTCTTCAAAAATGTAAAACAATGCTAATTTTGTCACTGATTTTTCTTTGTTTTAGAGAATAGTTATTTTTCATAAAATATTTAATTTTTGTTAACATGTAGATGGCTTATTGTTATTTTTGGATGAATTAAAAATAAGCTTTGAGGGATACCTGTGTGGCTCAGTTGGTTAAGTGTCTGCCTGTCTGCCTTCGGTTCAGGTCATTATCTCATCAGGGAGTCTGCTTCTCCCTCTTCCTCTGCCCCCTTTCCCCCTGACTCGTGTGCTCTCTCTCAAATAAATAAATAAATAAAATCTTTTAAAAAAATAAAAACAAGCTTTGAAAATTTCTGTTTTATATCTAATATGATAAATATTGATAAATATAACCCATATAAACAAAAGGTCATTGGGATTCTCGGTAATTGGCAAGAGTGTACAGGAATTCTACAGGAATTCACGACCCTGAGATCATGACCTGAACCAAAATCAAGAGTTGGTTGGTTAACCGATTGAGCCACCCAGGTGCCCCTTGCCTTATTTTTGTTTAAGAAAACTTTTTTAAGATTCTACATATAAGTGATACTGTGCAATGTTTGTCTTCACCTGGTTTATTTTGCTTAGCATAATGCCCTTTGGGTTCATCTGTGTTGTCACAAAGGGCAGGATTTTCTTTTCTTTCTTTTTAAGGCTTAATAATATTCCATTATGTACACATATATCGTCGCCAAAACCAATGGCAAGGATCTTATCCTATGTCTTCCTCTATGAGTTTTATAATTTTAGGTCTTATGTTTAAGTCTTTAATCCATTGAGTTGATTTTGTGTGTGGTGAAAGATAGGGATCTAGTTTCATTCTTTTGCATGTGAATATCCAGTTTTCCCAGCACCATTTATTGAAGAGACCATCCATTCCCTATTGTGTATTGTTGATGCTTTTACAAAAGATTGGCTATATATCCATGGGCTTACTTCTGGGCTCTCTACTCTGTTCCATTGATCTCTGTGTCTGTTTTTATGCCAATACCATACTGTTTTGATTACTGTAGCTTTGTAATATGGTTTTAAATCGAGACCTGTGATGCTCCCAGCTGCATTCTTCTTTCTTAAGATTGCTTTGGCTATTTTGTGGTTCTATACACATTTTAGTACTGTTTTTTCTATTACTGTGAAAAATGTCATTGAAATTTTTGGTCGGGATTACATTGAATCTGTTGATGGCTCTGGGTAGTATGGACACTTAAACAATATTAATTTTACCAATCTGTAAGCATAGAATATCTTTCCCTTTATTTGTGTCTTTTTCAATTTCTCTCATTAGTGTTTTATGGTTTTCAGTGTACAGATCTTTCATCTCAGTTAAATTTATCCCTAAGTATTTTATTTTTTTGATACTACCATAAATGGAATTGTTTTCTTAATTTCTGCCCAGTAGTTCATTTTAGCTGATTTATTTTACCTGATTTCCACCTCCCAGATTTATTGAATTCTTCCAGGTAAAAGTCACTGTACTAGGCATGTACAGTTACATGAATGTTCACATGTTTTTTAGAATATTTTAGGTGCAAGCATTGAGGGACAGGTAAATGCAAAATATTGAACAGTTTTGGAGTTGACCTTCATGTTCTTACTCTTCAAGTCTATGTGAGCAGGTAAAAACCAGGCATAGGGTGGGAGCAACTCATAGAAGATAAATCTTTTTTTGTGTAAAACACCTGGTCTAAAGGCCTGCCACTTTGGCCATTTTCAGTTGGTGATTTTCTCTTTATTTTATATGAATAATTCTTTCCTAAAGGTTATGTTTATATGTGAGGCGGAAAAGGGCCAATGTATAGTCATAGATTTTTTTTTTTAAGAGAAACAGTGAACCCTCCTACAGTACTGCATAGACATCTTGAATAAATACATTATTCATTGTAGTCATGTGCTCTCATTTTTATAATGTTCATTTTTCCCAGAATTTAAAATAAATTAAATTTTTAGAAATTGATTATAAAAAGAGATGAGTGAAGATTAGTATCTATTAATAGGAAGTAGACTAAATAACTTTGATTAGAATCCTATATGGGTATTAATAATTACACTGTAGATTCAGTGGTATAGAAACACCTCTAATCCACATTATTGAATGAAAGTGTAGGTTATACACAGGACTGTATGATTTCATGTGTGTGAAAAGAGTGTTTATGTATATGTATATAAAAATGATTAAAGTAATATTTACCAAAATATTAACAATGTCTTATAGTAGGATTGAAGGTTTTCTTTTTGAACATTATTCTTTATACTTTTATATGTCCTTGGGATTTTCCAGGTCAGCTGTCATCATATTTATAATCCTCATTTTGCAGAAAAAGTAGATAAGTTTGCCAGTTTTGTATAGTTATGTTACTTGTTCTATAATTATTCATGTGCTGTATTACATATCATTTTAATGTTATATCCATATTATTTTACTGTTTATATTCATTTTAACTCAACAGATTTTTATTTGGTACACCTGCTAACTGGTATAGTGGAAAGTATATTGCATTGATTATTTTTATCTGGGTTAAAATTAAAAATCCACCACTTAAAACCTGTGTGATGCTAGGCCAATTACTTACTCTCTTCCCGCTTGTTCCTTCATCTGTAAAATGTGTTTCAATAAAATCTACTTTGCAGGATTATTGTCATTAACAGAGATACTATTTTAACATTTGTGAGCAGAGTACTTAGTGCTTATTGGGTACCTCGTAAATCGTGTTACTTTTACTACTACTACTACTAGTGTCGGGTATGCAATTAGATGCCCAGCACAATAATGTTCTAAGCAACAAGAATTCAAAGATAAACACTCCCTGACTCCTGTCTTCTGCCCTAGGGAAACTCATCATCTAAGGGGAGAGATAGAAACATAAGCAAAGCAGTTCTTATGTCACAAGATTTGCAGAGTGTGAAAAAAGGAACACAAAATATATGGGCAAATATGTGGGCAAAAAGAAGGGATTTCAGCCAGAGGGACCAAGCAGCCTAAAGGTTTTTGTTTTTAACAAATAACTTTCTCCCAATTCTTTCTCTCTCTCTCACCTCTCTTAGATTTTTAGATTCAAGGAGTGAACTTGGTAGGAAATATTTTGGGTTTTTATAATATATTAGTGCTATTTTTCTGTGTACTAAGTAATAATTTCAGATTTATAGGTTGTCAACCTCTTCCCATCACAGAGAGCCTGGGGATTTTGCATTTTGTGAAAAATTGGATTAAGTAGCTTCTAAGTTCTCCAACTTTAGTGATGAGCAATTTCTATGATTTGCTTCTAATATCTGTTTTACATCTTTATTGTAGTAAGCTATACCGTTCAAACAACCAAATAGTGGTAAATTTTACATAAGGAAAATATACTATTACAGAGCACCAACTTTCCCCTACCATTGGGAGTACAACGTAAGCTTTTTTCAGATTTTTTATTTTGAGTAGACTTGATAACAACCACTCTTAAGAGATTCGTTGCAGTCAAGATTAGGAGCTCATTTTATTTTTTTTAAGTTTTTTTTAAATTTTATTTATTTGTCAGATATATATAGAGAGAGTACAAGCAGGGGGACCAGAAGGCAGAGGGAGAAGCAGGCTCCCTGCTGAGCAGGGAGCCTGATGTGGGACTTGATCCCAGGACCCTGGGAACATGACCTGAGCTGAAGGCAGATACTTAACCGATTGAGCCACCCAGGCGTCCCCAGGAGCTCATTTTAGATGATTTTCCGTTCTGGCTTCTTTTTTTGACTTACAAGCTGAGTTTGTCTTGTTATCCCAACCTTGTCATTTTGGATCTCGATTCAGGAAGAGTTAATAATCAGAAAGGGAATAAAAGAAGGATTTTTGCCTCATGAGTACTTTTGGAGTTGACTTGGTGAGCTCCGTTCTAAAGTAGCACTTGGCTACACTTGTGGGCATAGCATAACATAGGGAAAAGTTGAATCACTATGTTGTACACCTGAAACTATTGTAACGTTGTGTGTCGACTATACTAAAAAAAAATTAAAAGAATCAGTACTTGACTTCATACTGAGCCACTGGGCAGCTTATTCAAAAAGCGGTCATATGGCTAGAAATTGTTGAGAAACTGAACCTGATATTGAAAAGACTCAGAATCACAAAACTTGTATTTGAATTGGTATTTCCTGAGTGATAGTTTGTTTCTTTGGTCTTTCTTTTGTCCTTATTTCTGTTTTTTACTTATGATACCCTATATCCTTTAATAGTTAGATGACCTTCACTTAGAGGGAGGAGAAATTTGGTTACTTTTGCTGAAGCAAGAGTATGGTTAGCTTCTCTCTCAGTTCCCATTATTACTGCTTTTTGCTTATTATTTTTACCCTGGTAGGCTCACTGTGGTCTCCATATAACACAGCCAAGTGGAGAAGAATATCCTTTTCAAGTAAATTTTAAAATACATTGAGTTATGGAATAAAGCAAAATGGGTGATGGTTGGGAAAGGGAAAGATTTTCCAAACTAGATCTGCAACAAAATTCTAATCTGATAAAAAGGAGAGAGAAAATAGTTAAAAGAAAAAATGAGACAAAACAGGAACTATTTATTTGTTTGTTTGTTTGTTTATTTATTTATTTATTTGACAGAGAGATCAAGAGAGCACAAGCAGGGGGAGAGAGAGAGGGAGAAGCTGACTTCCCCGCTGAGCCAGGAGCCTGATGTGAGGATTGATCTCAGGACCATGGGATCATGGCCTGAGCTGAAGGCAGACACTTAGCTGACTGAGCCATCCAGGCATCCCAGGAACCTTATCATTAACACCTGAAACATGCGCTTGTGTAAGTTTTTAACAAAGAATAACTTTCACCATGTTTTCTTCCATTTTTTCATTTTTTTTTAATTAATGTGAAAACAGAAATCATGCAGCAGGAAAGACTAAATACCGTATGAGGGAAATAGCTTATTTATAGCCAAGTTTTTTGAAACTCAGGGATTTCGGATACATTGGATTAGATTAAAATGTTTACTTCAGAGTGGATTCTTATTCTCAGGCCATCCTCCGAATGTGAGACCCAATTGTTGCTTCTCATAGTAAAGGAAGTGAAATAAATAATTGGAGAGGAGGAGGAGAAAGAAAAAAAAATAAGGATTTCCAGAAGAAAGTAAGCCTTAGATGTGCCTTCTTACCTAGGCCTTCCTGCAAAGGGAATGCAACCTTGTGCTGCATCAAGCACCCCAGGGCAGCTGACACATATCTATGTCTTACTTTACCTACTTGAAACGGTGTCTTTTTGAAACAAAATTGTTGATTACATTAATGAAATTCTGTTGTATAATGGCCAAAGAAGTTGATACCAAAATGCAAAGAGTGGTTTTGCTTTTAATTGGCAAACACTCCTTGTCATTTGTATAGGTGGCCCCACCCCTGCAAATTCTGCTTCATATTATGATGATTAAGCAATAAGATACTTAGTAAAATATTCTCTTCCTCTATATATCTGATGTTGATTCCAGTTGCCTTACTTTGATGAACCTAATAGCAGTGATTAGTCATTTTAAGTTGTGGACATAATGACATAGTTTCCCTACATGGAGGTAATGAAATTTAAAAAGGAAAACAGCTTTTAAACTGGAACTTGACTCTTTGTCTCGGGTGCTTGTTAAAAACACAGATGCCCAATGTCCAGGCCAGTTTCACTAAATGAGGAATCCTGGGGGTAGACTCAGCCTCTGCCTGCTCCCTAAATGCCCCAGGTGAATCAGCTGAGCAGGTTTCCACACAGCTGGAAATGGTTAGGGGCTCTCCCGTAGCCGCACAACCGATTATATTCCCTAAAAAGTGTTTCCTTCCTTCAGCCTAATTTGCAGCCATATAGTACTTTTTTTTAAGATAGATTTTATTTATTTATTTATTTATTTATTTATTTATTTATTTATGAGAGAGAGAGAGAGAGAGCTCATGCGCAGCAGACTCCGTGCTGAACAGGCAGCCCAATGCAGGGCTCATCCCACAACCCTGAGATCATGACCTGAGCTGAAATCAAGAGTTGGACACTTAGCCGACTGAGCCACCCAGGTGCCCCTATTCCTTATCTTTTCAGCTTGGTCCCCCCCCCACAGAAGTCTCTGCTCTTCAGTTGCCTAGGGAACTGAGATGAGACAAGAGATAGGACACTACTTCATGGCCTTGCTTCTGTCAGAGAAGTGCTGGGAGAGCTTTCCTGTATGCATTGTTGTGAGTCCGTCTGTTATAAAATCCCTTGCTTCTCAAGGCGGTATGAGCAGCGCAGTGTGCAGATGGATTGAGTTTTGGATGGTGACATCAAGAAAGGCTCCTCAGCTACCTCGCTCTTTCTCTTTCTCTAGCAATAAGGTAACAAGTAATAGCATCACATTTTTAAGGCATGGTACCAGGGAGGAAATTCCCACTGGTAGATGTTGCCAGACTGGAAGCCACTTGTGCCAGAACATTTTATAGCCCTTCTTGGCTTTCTGACCACTCTTGAGACGGAGCCAGCATTTTACTGTATTTTGACTTTGACTATAATGGTCGTTTCCTCAACCAATAATTATAACATTGTATACTAATCTTTTTAGTTGTCAGCAAATATCTTTAGCTCTTGCAATGCTACTGAGGGTTTAGGTATTTTATGATAAAAATATGAACTAAATATGCAGCCTGCCCTTAAGGTGTTTATAGGCTAATAAATAAATCACACATAATTAACTAAAACTGAGTGGAGGTCACTCACTGAAGTAAGGGGAGTACAAGCTAACCGCTATGGGGAGTGTTTGGGGGTGGCATTTTGGGGGTGCTTTGTGGATCCCATCTTGAAAGATACGTAGGTGGGGACCTCTGGAGATGGGCTTGTTGGCAGAGCAAAATGGCAAAGGCACAGAAGTGGGAAAGTGTGGGGGCCATTATGAGGGGACAGTGAATAGTTCCAATTGGTTACAGGAAAGTGGGGTCAGGTTAAAGAGAACCTTGATTGTCAGGTTAGGGTATTTGGACTTGCCCTTTGGTTAATGGAGAGACAGTAGAATTGTTTAAACTGGGAACCACTTCTTCACTCAGATTGTTCTGGCAGCAGGAAGTAAAAGTGAGCAAAAGAGGAAGAGACTAGAAAGAATGAAGACTTATTAGGGGTAAACTTTAGTCTTGCTTTAACATTAAAAGCCTGTTATTGTCTCTGTGATGTCTAAAATTTATGGAGCAGTCAAGGCATTAACTCTCCTGTGTGGAAAATTCCATTAATGACAGACTTTGACAAGGAAACATGAAAGCATATTTGAATTTGAAGACTATATCAACATGATGTTTCTCCTACGACTGTAGTTTTCTGTGATACCTTTAGCTCTTTAAGGTATTTTTACACTTAGTACAGAAGTGCAGCCTCATTTTATTTTGACAGTGTGTAGTTAACCTGGAAGCATCGCCCTGATCTTGCATCCCTTAGCCTTTCTGTCTTGCTGTTGTCTTCTTATCCTACTCATGTGAATACAGGCATACATCAAAACAGTCATTAGCTCACGTATAAATCCTCTTTCTCTTCATTTAAGGAAGAGCTTTTCCTTGCTTATACAACTACAAGTTCGACATTTCATTTCAGGAAATCAGACTCCAGCTACCTTAAGATGGAAAAGATGGTCTCAGAAGCAATGTACATAAGATTGCAAATTAAAAAATTGGTCAGTCGTATGAAAAGTGACTGTTCTGCTTCTGTGTTTCTTCTGCATCTATAAGCTTTGTGGGTTTCAAGGGGCCTCCAACAGCATTTAGCATCATCGGATTTAAATGCTGATGAGATGGTATTTGAACTGATCTTTTTCTTCCTCGCTGCGCCTAATGAATTACTAAATTTAAGTGCTCAGGGCATAGTTTGCCCTCCTTTGTGGATACATGGCTCTTATTGACGTCACTGGGAGCCCTGTGTCTCTGCAGGGCAGAATTTGGCACTTCCATGTAGAATATTTTTAAACTATAAAATTGAATTACAAAGGTATTGCATCTGCTTTTTATATAGACATTGTTTAGTTTATTAAAGAATGTTTCATAAATCTAGCCAATTCTGCAGGACCTACATATTTAGCTAAGCAAACTATTTTTAGAAATTGCATAAAAGGAGAGTAAACTTTTCTTTTAATTTAAAATCAGGGTTGTTTAGGACTGGATTTATAGAAATCAGAATGATATATAGTTAAAAGTAAGCTTATTATTAAACCATACATTTATTTTTAGCAGGTGTGCTGGGTGGTAAAATTTAGTTTTGTGAAAACACAAATGAAAATGGTAAAGAAAATATTAAACAGACCCTGCTACCAGCTGAAATATATCTTTCCTTCTTTTTCTGGTAAAAACTGGTAGAATTTCATGGGGCACATTTGTTATAGCAGAGTCAGGATAAAGATAATCGAGGGTTCTTTCCTCTCTCCTCTGGATCCATACATATCTGTAGCCAAAAGTTTATGTTAAACCTCCTGTCTTATACCCCTCCTCTCCCACCTCTGTCAACTCCAGCCCAAAGATAGGGCAGGAGTTTGTGAGGACAGCTGTGGATGGACCGTGAGCCCTCCTGTGTAGTGGCTACTGAATAAGCTAGAACCATTCTACTTAACCTGTCCACAATATGATGGTTGCTTCAGTTCCTGAGATCCTGATCCTATCTTGTAAACTTGTTTTCCAAGCAGGAACAGTGCCAACTTTTTGGTTTTTTTTTTACACGTATTTGTGGCATGTGTGAGTAATTTTGATAGTGCAAGATCCTAGATAATTTTGTCAGGAGTTTCGTATCCACAGGTCTGCAACATTTTGCATCCTCTAAGTCACTGGAGATTGTCATCGCTGCCAGCCTAAATCTCAAGCTCCTTGATGTCATTCTAATGTTGCAAACTGCAGTTCAGCCCACTAAAAGTTGCTTTTTGAAGTATTGCTTGGAAATGGATAGAAAATAACTCCCATTTAAAATATTTGGGCTTTGGTTAGCTGTCCAGTTTTAACTCTTCTGTTGGCACATTTGCCCTCTGAAATAGAATAATGTTCAAAGTTTTAAGAGTATAAACCTTCAATAAAATGTAATGAATGTCACCGGGGGGTAATCACTTATGAATTCTAACACAAAAACCTGTGGAAAAAATTGGTGCCATTAACAAAAATACTAACATAGGCCAAAGCTGAATCCTGATAGTGATGCATTATCTTAAGAAAGATGTAGGAATTCCCCATGACTTTGTACTTTCTTGTTTCAAGTCTGCTCTTTGGAAAGCATGCCAGCAACAGGACACTGGGGAGAGAGCCAGACATTTCTGTGATCCCAGCATGTTTGAATGTTGCTACGGTAGACATGAAAATAAACAATGACTACCTCCTGTCCCAAGTGGAAACATTTCACCTCTCTCACTACAAAATTAGAGAACCCAACAGGACACAGTAGGAGATATCATAATTCAATCAGACTGGGAGCACTTGGAATCCCTGAGCTTATACATCATCTTGTTTCACCTCTTCCTTTTATAGATGAAGAAATGGCAAATGGGAGAAATTAAGTGATAATTGCTCAGCTACGTAGTGACAGGTTTGGGCCTGAAGCGAAGTTTCCCAGGTCATTATTCCAGGAATTGTTTCTTCTGCATTGGGGCTAATTAATTTGTGGAAAGTAGTTTTGTCCCCTTTCCCCTGCCTTTCTCCACACTTCCCACACTCTTATTTCCAGCATGTGTCTCTGGTGGTGAGGGGATGGTGTGGTTGCGTTATTAATAATTAAACAGTGAGAGATTGCTCTCTCCCATTCCACTTTCCCCATTCCTGCCATCAAACAACATCCTGTTGTGGCGTTTGGGTCTATCCTTCATGGGCAGAATCCATACTCTGGATTTTTAAAACATGCCAGTAAACACTTGCCATGTATACCATTTCTTCAGAGCTCTTTTAGGGGACTTTGGAAAACCTGAAAAATTGCATTTTTATTTAAATACTTCATGTACCCAAAAGTTTAAGAGTGGAGATTTCTATGGGTAGAAGACATGAACAGAGGGAGAAGGTATTTCTCCAAAGAAGATACAGATGGCCAACAGACCCATGAAAAGATGCTCAACATTGCTCATCATCAGGGAAATGCAAATCAAAACTACAATGAGATATCACCTCACACATGTTGGAATGGCTAAAATAAAAAACACAAGAAATGAGTGTTGGAGGGGATATGGAGAAATAGGACCACTTGTGCACTGATGGTGGGAATGCAAACAGAAGAAAGTATGGAGGTTCCTCAAAAAGTTAAAACAGAACTACCCTATGATCCAGTAATTGCTGAGTATTTACCACAAAAATACAAAAACACTAATTTAAAGGGATACATGCACCCCTATATTTATTACAGCATTATTTACAATAGCCAAATTATGGAACAGCCCAAGTCTCCACTGATAGGTGAATGGGTAAAGAAGAGGTAGTACATATATGCAATCAAATATTATTCCGCCATAAAAAAGAATGAAATCTTGCCATTTGCAACAACATGGATGGAGCTAGAGAGTATAATGCTAAGCAAAATAAGCCGTTCAGAGAAAGACAAAAATCATATGATATCATTCATATGTGGAATTTAAGAAACAAGTCAAATGAGCAAAGGAAAAAAAGAGAGAGAAACCAAGAAATAGACTTTTAACTATGGAGAACAAACTGATGGTTACCAGAGGGGAGGTAGGTGGGGGGATGGATGAAAGAGGTGATGGGGATTAAGGAGTACATTTGTCATGATGAGCACTGGGTAATGTTGAATCAATACTGTATTTCTACTGCAGTACTTTTCATTTCTGTGACTTAGTTATTTTATAACTGGAAATTTCTACCTCTTAACCTCCTTCATCTCTTTTGCTCATCACCCCACCTTCCTCCTCTCTGACAACTACTAGTTCTCTGTACTTAGGAGTCTGTTTTGTTTTTGTTCATTTGTTTGTTTTGTTTTTCAGATTTCACATATAAGTGAAATAATATGGTATTGTCTTTGACTTACTCTACTTAGCATAGTACCCTCTAGGTCCATCCATGCTGCCATGAATGGCAAGATTTCGTTCTTTATGGCCAAGTAATATTCTATTGTGTGTATATATACACCACATCTTCTTTATCCATTCACCTATTGATGGACACTTAGATTGCTTCCACATCTTGACTATTGTAAATAATGTTGCAGTGAACATAGGGGTGCATATATATTTTTGAATTAGTGTTTTCATTTTCTTTGGATAAATACCCAGAAGTGGAATTACTGGGTCGTATGGTACTTCTATTTTTAATTTTTTGAGGAACCTCCATACTGTTTTCTTTAGGGGCTGTGCCAGTTTACATTCCCACCAACAGAACATGAGGGTTCCTTTTTCTTTATTTCTTTGCCAGCACTTGTTATTTTTTGTCTTTTTGAAACTGGCCATTCTGACCGGTGTGAGGCAATATCTCATTTGGCTTTGATTTGCATTTCCCTGATGATTAGTGATGTTGAACATCTTTTCATGGGACTCTTAGCCTCAAAGAATGAATTTGAAATCATTCCTCCATCTTCTATTTTTTTTTTTTTTGGAATAGTTCGAGAAGGATAGGTATTAACTTTTCTTTAAATGCTTGGTAGAATTCATCTGTCAAGCTATCTGGTCCTGGAAGTTTTGTTTGTTGGAAGTTTTCTGATTACCAATTACATTTTGTTACTAGTAATTGGTCTGTTCAGATTTTCTGTTTTCTTCCTGATTCAGTCTTGGAAGATTATAAGTTTCTAAGTTGTCCAATTTGTTGGCATATAATTTTTTGTAGTAGTCTCTTAAAATCCTTTGTATTTCTGTGGTGTTGGTTGTTACTTCTCTTTCATTTCTGAGTCTTCTTTTCTTGATGAGTCTTGCTAAAAGTTTATGGAATGTCTTGTTCATCCTTTTGTATTCAGTCTGTATGTTTCTTTAGGTTCTGAAGTGAGTCTCTTGTAGGCAGCACATAAGTGGCTCTTGTTTTTTTTTTTATCTGTTAGTTACCCCGTGTCTTTTGACTGAAGCATTTGGAAGTAATTACTGATAGATACATACATATTGTCAGTTTGATAATTGTTTTCTGGTTGTTTTTGCATTCTCTGTTCTTTTTTCCTGTTTTTGCTCTCTTCACTTGTGATTTGATGAGAGGCATCTGCCAGGGTGTGTTTGACAGGGTGGGTCCACAGGGGAATGCCTGGGTGGAGGATGCTGTGCTAGCAGGTAGATGGACAGTGTCAGAACAGGTTCCCCAAACACCTGGCTAGCTGAGGCTGAAGGGAGGGCAAGAGAAATAACACCTGCCAACACCTCTATTCTCAGAGAAAGCTTTCACAAATCACTGCCCCCTTTAGCACACGTGCTAAAGTTAATCAATAAATATCCTTTGTGTATACCCCAGGTGCTTTTCTTCTTCCTCTTCTTCTTTTTTCTTTTTTTTTTTTTTAAGATTTATTTATTTACTTGAGAGAGAGAGCAGGGGGAGGGGCAGAGGAGAGAATCTTCAAGCAGACTCCCTGCTGAGTGTGGAGCCCATCACGGGGCTCGATCTCAGGACCCATGAGATCACGACCTGAGCCAAAACTGAGTTGATGCTCCACCAATTGAGCCACCCAGGCACCCCTCTAGGTGCTTTTCAAACTGCTACTTCTCTGCTGGATCTTGGACCAGGATGCTGTGTGCTGTCTTTTTAAGAGTGGAGACTCAATTTCCTCTAGCCCTTCAGCCTTCCTAGAGGTAAGCCCTGTTGATTTTCAAAGCCAGATGTGATGGGGGCTTGTCTTCTGGTGCAGGTCCCAGGACCAGGGGTGCCTGATTTCGGGCTTGATCCTCTCCCTTCCACAAGGAGTGCCTCCACACCTGTGATAGCCCTCCCACTTGTGGGGCCCCAGCCACACCTGGAGTCTGGTGCCTTACTGCATCTCTTTCCCTCCTACCCTTCTCATTATGCCTTTTGCTGTGCAGGATCTCCTCTGCCAGTCTCAGGTCATTTTCAGAGTTGTATTACATGTAGTTGTGGTCTTGGTGTGTCCATGTGAGGAAGTGAGCTCAGGAAAAAAAAAAAAGGATCTTCTTCCTTTGCCATCTGTCCTATTTTTAATATTTTTGAGGAACCTCCATACTGTTTTCCACAGTGGCTGCACCAATTTACTTTCCCACTAACAGTGCAGGAGGGTTCCCTTTTTACCATATCCTCATCAACACTTGTTATTTTTTGTCTTTTTGATTTTAGCCATTCGGACAGGTGTGAGGTGATATCTCATTGTGTCTTTGATTTGCATTTCCCCGATGATGAGCGATGTTGGGGATCTTTTCATTTGTCTGTTGGCCATCTGGATGTCTTCTTTGGAAAAATGTCTATGCAAGTCCTCTGCCTGTCTTAAAATCAGGTTGTTTGTTTTTTGATATCAAGTTGTATAAGTTCTTTATATATTTTGGATATTAACCCCTTGTTGGATGCATGATTTGCAGATATCTTCTCTATTTCAGTAGGTTGCCTTTTCCATTTGTTGGTGGTTTCCTTTGCTGTGCAAAAGCTTTTTATTTTGATGTAGTCCCATTTGTTTAACTTTTGTTGCCTTTGCTTGAGGAGAGTGGTCCAAAAAATATTGCTAATTAAGCTTACTGTGCATATTTTTTTCTAGAAGTTTTATGGTTTCAGGTCTTATATTCAAGTCTTTAATCCATTTTGAATGATCTGCATGGCAGAGAAACCTTTGTTTACCAAATATTTCTTCTTCTCACCTTCCCAGGAATTGCCTCTCCTGCCCTTTCATGCTTCAGATCTTTATCCCTTTCCTCTGCTCAGGTGGTATATAAACTTCAATCATCTGGTGGCCTTTAGAGTCTCATATCCTTGAGGAGCTTCTATACATATGTACACAGTTGAAATTTGTTTTCTCTGGTTAATCTGTATTCTGTCACTTTAATTCCTAGACCAACCACAGAACCTAGGGTATAGAAGGGGAAAATTTTCATTCCCTACAATATTATTTGGACTGTTGACTGCCCCCCCCCCCGCTATAATCTCATTGAGTATGGCAACCAAAAAAAAAGAAGGTGATTTTCCTGCTATATTTTCCGCTACTAGGTGCAACATGATAAGATTGTATTCCTTTTAGAGAGTCACCTTTGAAAAAGCCATTCATGGGCAAGAGAGAGACCAAGATGAGAAAGTTAAAATCCATGTCATATGAAGTAGTGTGAAAGAAACTGGACATATTCAGCATTTAAAAGAGAAAGCATAAAGGAGAGTTGTAAAGTTATTTTTAAATATTTAAGGGGAAGAGATGATAATGAGCATATTCAATTATTTATGACCCCAAGAACTAGTGCTAGAATTGATGAGTGAAGCTAAAGGGTGACAGATTTTTGACTTACTTTAAGAAGTTTATTTTTAATAATCACAACTTTTCTCTGACAGAATGGACTAACTTGGGAAATAGAAGGTTTCTAATCAAAAGAAGCACTTGGACATCTGCTATGGATCTTTTTGATAGTCAAAACTGTTAGAAAAGCAAGATAATTAATCATTGATTGGATGTTTGACTTGAATTTTTCCAACCTGCTGTTCTATGCTTTTATTCATAAATGTAATTCATAAATTAACAAAAACCTGATTGCTAAAACATGGCACTTTGGCCAGCTTTCTCAACTCCGTGATAAGATTCATTTCCTTTGTGTATCATATTTTGCCCACTACCATGACTCTGAAGTATCAGTCTCTTCATTTCCATTAAGATGTTGGACCTAACCAATATGAATTTAATTTAAATTTTCTTTCATTTATAGTTTATTAATTTGAGGGAGAAGTATACTTTTGGAGTATAAATTTTAATTACTAACAATATTACAAAGATCATAATTTAAAGAAGCATTGTTAATATAAGTTGACCTTTTGTTAACCCCTTGAAATCATGTTTTTGAAATGCTGAGGATAGTCATTCTGTTTTAAAAGTAGATTGTCTTGGGGCGCCTGGGTGGCTCAGTTGGTTAAGCATCAGACTCTTGATTTTGGTTAAGGTCATGATCTCAGGGTTGTGAGATCAAGCCCCATGTCAGGCTCTGGGCTGGGTCTGGAGCCTGCTTAAGATTCTCTTTCGCCCTCTCCTTCTGCCCATCCCCAATAAAAAAATAAAAAATAAAAGTAGATTGTCTCCATTATATATGTTTCCTTTTTAAATCTCATCCTAAAACAAGCCTTATTGCTGATGAGGAATGTAACAGTGGGGATATCAGGGGTTTTGTCTCTACTGTTTATTCCTTTGAATTTATGGTTTGGGAGAAGGGGAAAGAATGTCTTTGTTCCACAGAAGGAACTATTTTCCCAGAGTTTTCCAGAAATTAATAGTAATTCCTTAGAGAAGTAGATGGTGCCTTAATGTTTTGGATTTCATAGTGTTATATTGGAAAATTTGAATATGAGTATATGTATCTAAAAGATAATATCTGGAATAAAATTCTGTCTCTTTCCATTTAACACCGAAAACTTTGACTACAGGGAGAGGGGAAGTTTCTTTGAAAAAGAAGAGAAATAATAAGACCAAACTTAAATAATCTAGTAAATTGAAATGGAGTTGAGATTTTTTTTTAAAGATTTTATTTATTAATTTATTTAGACAGAGCGCAAGTGGGGTAAGGGGCAGAAGTAGAGAAACAATTCCAAGCAGGCTCCGTGCTGAGCATGGAGCCAGACACAGGGCTCCATCTCACAACTCTGAGATCAGATTTTGATATTACATTGAATGGAAGAAGGGATACCCAAACTAGTGAATTAGAATATGCAAGAAGATCTCAAAGTCTTCCAGAGATACTCTTGCCCTTTGAAATCTGTTCTGCTTACAACCCTTCTGATGATTTCCCCTAGCTTTTAGGAGATAGCCTGAAGACCTGTACCAATATTCTATCACAGCACATAAATAATTTTCCAGAAATGTCTTCCTGTATGCCATCCTTTTATGTTTGCCTTCACAGTAGCCAGATATCAAGCATTTAAAAAATATTCATTCACGAGCACGGGGTGTTATACGCAAACAATGAATTATGGAACACTACATCAAAAACTAATGATGTAATGTATGGCGATTAACATAACATAATAAAATAAAATTAAAAAAATAAAAAATATTCATTCACTGAATGAATAAATAAGAGAGAGGGAAATGATACATCTATTTCCCACATCAAGTTTTGTTTACTAAATCATTTTGGTTCTTATTCCATAATGTCATTCACTCCCTTCTGCTTCAAAGCTAGTATTCTAGTTCACCCCCTTTTTAATACTTACTAATCTACAGTATGGTCTCTCTTTGTTTCCTTGCTTTGAACAGCTTCTCCTTTCAATCCAATCTGTACATTGTTTATAGCTTAATTATTTCCAAAGCACAGTTATAATTGTATTACTTCCCTGATCAAAAACTGTCAATTATCCCCTATTGCAGTATTCTAACTGGGTACATGTCAGACACACAAAGACTTCCCAAGAGACACATGAAGATTTCCCAAGAAAGTTTCAGGCAGTTTTATGAGCATGAGTTTCCAGCTTCTCAGTTTTTTCAAATTGACCTGCCTGGTGTGGAGTTGGGATGCAAACTGTGGGTTTTCCTTTCCTGTGATTTTTTTTTCTTTTTTTACAGTTGTCCTTCTCTTGTCTGACAAAAGAGGTGCCTGTTTCACTTATTCTGAATCTTATGCACTGGTTCAGATTGTGAAATTTTTGAAGTGTCAAAAAAGGGGTAATTTGAAATATTGGTGATAATTGGATTCTATTAACATTCTCTTGTTGATCACATGATATCTAATCCTTGCTTTGCATAAAATTAAGGTGATCTAATCAGATTGCCAGATGATAGCTAAAAATAATTTTTGATGATAGATCATTGTGGTTTTTGACATTAACTCAAGAGTTCAAAGAATTGAGTGATATTTTATAATAGAACTCCTTTTACTCTCACATACATATTCACATGACATCTATAAACATCTCTAAAAGAAAAAATGGAAATAGAGTTGATGCCGAATCTGATTCTGTATAAGTGATATTCATCCACTAATGTACAAAATAAGTTTTTAAAAAAGGTCTCATCTATTTTATTAAGGGATATATTTCCAATAATATTTTTACTTTATATTTAATAATATTTATCAAAATTTGTAAAATATTTGCTTTGATCAGTTGTGTACTGATAATCATGGTAATGATAACTTAATCTGGAACATTTTTGTAAAACACAGCCTTTTTTCTTAAATTTAAATTCAGGGGTGCCTGGGTGGCTGTTGGTTAAGGGTCTGTCTTTGGCTCTGGTCCTGATCCCAGGGTCCTGGGATCGAGCCCTGCATCAGGCTCCCTGCTCAGTGAGGAGTCTGCTTCTCCCTCTCTCTCTGCCTGCCTGCCTGCGTGCCTGTCTGCCTACTTGTGATCTCTCTCTCTCTGTGTCAAATAAATAAATAAAATCTTTAAAAAAATTTAAATTCAATTAGCCAACATATAGTACATCATTAGTTTCAGATGTAGTGTTCGATAATTTATCATTTGCGTGTAACACCCAGTGCTCATTACATCCCGTGCCCTCCTTAATGCCCATCACCCAGTTACCCCATCCCCCCACTCACCTCCCCTCCAGCAACCCTCAGTTTATTTCCTATAGTTAAGAGTTTCTCATGGCTTTTCTCCCTCTCTGATGACTTCCCATAAAACACAGCCTTTTGATAACAGGTATAAACAAACTAATTTCATTTATATACTGAGTATATATTTTTTTTCCAGAGAAGTATGAAAGCTTGATCTATAAAGACTTTTGAGAACATTAGGATAAAATTATGGGGAAGAATGGGAATAGAAGCAGAAGTTCAAGAAACAAAAGGAAACAGTTGAATTGTGTCTGCATATATTTTTCAAATGGTTGATTGTGAATTCTAATGGCTAGAGTAAAAGAATGATGTAACAAGTGTTTTAAAAATGTCAATATTTATGATATCACTGGAAATTATATCCTTGCCACTATTTAAAAACATAAAAAAAATCATAATGGTAAAAAAAAATTATGCAAGAAAGTAATACATTTTTTAAAAAAAAATTCTTTTGAGTGTACTTGGGCAAAGATATTTAAAGACCTTGGAATAGAACCCAAAATCTTTAGCATGGCAGTGACAGTCCCATCTGCCTTTTCAACTTTCAATTTTTTATTATTATTCTTCACCAACCTTAAATATTTCTAAACTCTATTTTCTTGACTTTTTATTCCTGGAAAACGTTCTACAGTTTTCATCGTTTGCCCCATGGCCGCCATGTTGAATACTCTTCTCTTCCTATTTTTCATTCTAAAAGTTCCACATGCCTCTCAAAATGCGTATCGAGAGCTTCTCTCTGAAGCTGTTCTTGGTTCTGTCCTCTGATACTCTGATACAGCAGTTTTCCTTTTATCTCCTATGGTATTTTTACACCTCATCTGATATTATGGCTATTTATATTTCATCTCCCCTGCTAGATTTTAAGCTCTTTAAGGGCAGACCATTCTTCTTTGGATCCCTGATGTTTCCTTACACATAATGATTGTTCATGAGATATTTGTTGCCTGAATTAATGTGTTTCATCACTAAGAATTTGTACTTTTTTTTTTTTTAAGTGTCTATTCAGCCCAGTTTTGGCTATTGTAACTATAATATATACAATCCTTTAAATTCTAATGAAAAGTACAAACTGATATTTGAAGTAGTGTCTACTTTGGCAATTAAAATATATTTTTATTCCTGGCACTGGATACAAAAGAAGTTTCAGAAACTCAATTCTGCAATGGGTATCAGGATACAGAAACTGGAAATCAGTATATAATCCTGCTGTAACTGACAAGGTGTTAGTTAAGAATAATATATTAATAAGTAGCCAGTTGCATTGTAGTTTCAATTGATTAAGCAAAAACATCATCCATTGTTTTTCTCATGGAACCTTGTTAGCCAAATGGAATTACCTACCCATGTCAAATTACCATAGGTGAATTTCTCTTTAGTATGTCTCACTCCTTTTCACACCTATAGCTTCTTTTTAAGAGGCTTTCTTAAAAGTGGCATCTGTGTCAACTTCTTCTGGTTTGTTTTTTTCTCTTTATCTTGCCTCTCTTCTCCTTAATCCTCTTCAAATTGCTTCTCTCATGTGTCTTTCTACAAAGACCTTGTGCAGATGATTCCTAAGCTGACCTTTATAATTGTGTTTATTACTAATAGTGGACTGTGTTCCTGGGTCTGGATAACACATGTTCATTTTTAATTCCATTTTAATGCTTTACTATAAAGAAGGACTATAATGGCAAGACTGGAACTGTGACAAGATGAGAGAATGAATTTTTGGTGAGTTGGGTGTCATTTTTGAAGGACTTACCACCACCTACCCAGAATCCCTCATAGTGACCCTACCCTCAATTCACCAAGATTGTAGAAATACTTAGATTATTTTATAGATTATGTAAAAATTATAAAGTAAGAAGTGGTTTGTATTAGACATCAATAATACAAGAATATGGGAAGTAAGAACATGATTTCATCTGTCATCATCTAAGGTGATGGCATGCTGGGCATTATCTAAAATGTGCTGAAGTTAAATTATAAGTTGATCTTCTGCAAAGATTTAATTTCTCCCATTCCTGTAAGCATGTGCCACTCCTCTCTTCCAAGATGGGATCTATTTGCCCTACCCTTGGATCTCTGCTGACCTCCTGACTGACTTCCTTTTACCTACAGAATGGGGCAAAAATGAAAGTGTGCCAGTTCTGGGCTTGGACTTTAAGAATCGTGGCTTTCTCTGCTGTTCTTTTGAAGCCCTGAGCCACTAAGTGAAGGAGTACCTCCAAGCCTGCTGCAGAGCACATGGAAAGAGTAAGGCATAGTCAGCCTCCAGCTCTTTCAGCATCTTAGCTGTGTACCAGGCAGGTGGGGGAGGCCATCTTGGATTCTTGAGTCCTAGTAGAGCTCCAAGGTCCATCACATGATGCAGAGAGGAGGCTGTCCCTGCTGAGCTACTAAAAGTTATGGCAGCTTATTATGCAGCTGTAGATAACTGAAACTGATATGGAGATAGCCAGAGTACAGAAAATGTTGGTAGAGAGGTGGATTCTTTGGACAGATGGGGAAACTAAGACTCTCTTCTTAGGAGAGCATTCTAAAACTGGGATGAATTATCTAAGCATTTGGCTAATCAGTGTCTCCTGTAAGAGGTACACTGAATTGAGTGAAAAATACTTTGAGTCAGTTACTCTACTCTAGGCAGCTCCATATCTTCTCTTTTGAGGCTCATATGCACAGTTGTGTTTGGCTGTCTCAAGAGTCTTCTCAGCACTTCATGGCAATGTGCAGCAACCTATTTTCCTATTTCCTTTTTTTTTTTTTTTTGTCTTTTTGAGGTTAAGGGGTTGTGGAAGGAGGAAGAGGTTAATATCTAGCTGCATAGGGAATTTCAGCCATTGTCTATTTTTTGTAAACTTTGGATTCTGCTTCTAGTGGCTTAGGTAAAATGATTCACTACAATGGAAACTTACAAGAAAATTTAATAATTTTAAATCATTTCAACACTATAGCAGGCCTTTAGGAGTTTCTGAAACCATATTATAAAGGCAACTATCTATATACAGGGTCACTCTTGAATATATATGAAAGGTATGTCTCTCTTAAAATGGCCAAATCACAGACATTTTCCAACATAATTGAGGTTCTACTAGTTTTTTGAAATATTATGGCCCTACATGCTTATTAAAATTTGTTCTCTTTTTATGTTAATTTGTCCATAAATTATCTGGAGTTTATTGGTAATCTATTTTCTCCTGTTTTGTCTCTGTATTAGGGTATTTGTAGTATAAAGATGAAAAAGTTGAGTTCTTCAAACTTGACTAGTTTCCATTCTATATTTGAAATTCCTGTATTCAATTTAGAACAAATATTAGTGATTTTTAGTATTCCAAATTGTTTCATATATTGATATTAAAGTCTTGCTTTCTTAATTTCCTAAACAAAATAATTTTTTTCTAATTCTGTGAATCAAAACCTTATACCAAATAACTTAACTACATTCTTTCCATCTATTACACACTTACTGCTAACAAAGATTCTTAATCTGGAAAGAATGGATTTGCACCAGATAATACACCAGCTGTGTCTTCTGTCTTATTGATGATGTATTACTCTGTAACAAGGTCCTACTTACTCACAAAAATATTTAGATATATTTATTGATTGGAAAAGCCTAAATTACCGTAAGAGAATGCCAACTATTTTTATGCAAAGACAAAGTAATATTTTATATAGAAAGGTCTGAAAGGGAAGAAATTCTAGAACTTGATGTACTGTAATGAATTTGGATTAGGGTAATGTTTAAGTAACAAAACAAGATGTAAATGAAAATAAGATGCTGTGCAACCAAGTTGCCTCAGACATAAAGAAGCCTGTATTTCTATGTTGCACTTGCCCATACAGAGCCATAGCAACTTGTTTTGGAAGCAAGTTCTAATTGGTTGGGAAAAGCAGCAACACAGGTGAGGAAAGACAGCGGTTCCTGGACAGTGAGGTCCCTGAGGGTGGGACCTGGGACATCATCATCATCATCATCATTATTGTTTATAGAAAGCAACTATTACATGTTTTACATTATTTGTTCTAATATTTACAACAGTTTTGCAAGGCAGTTGTGATTATTCTCATTTTTACTGATGATGAAACTAAATTTCAGAGATGTAAAGTAACTTGTCCAAAGTGACATCTTAGGAATGGTAGATCTGGATTCAAATTTCAAGGTCTTTGGCCTGACTTCTCAAATACCTTACAAAATTATGAAATAAACAATGGTGGGCATTCTCTTTAAAAATTTATTGAATGCAAAAGAAGCTTTGTGACAGGAAAGTTGGCAGGTTCTCATAGACTTTGGTAGGGGAAGAGAGGGTTCTAAAGAAATAGCAATAAGGGATAACTGTCAATAGTTTTCATATTGGAGGAAACCCAACCATTGGGACCATGATAGGAAGAATTCTAAGCCTCTCTCCGTGAAGTTTTCCTGACCTAGACTAGGTACATGTAAAAGATCATGGCAGTTTCAGGAAGGAAGCTAGTAAAAAAGAGGTATTTCCTTTGCTAAAAGGACGCTGGTTTGGCTTATTTTGTCTGAAAAATGGAATTCAAGAATAACAGCATTTGGACTAGAGATAATTTGCATGTTACAGTACATGAACTGGGTGGCTGCCTGATACACAGTGATTCTTCCTTGGTTTCAAATTCCTTGGGAATTTTCTCTTCGTCCTCATATTTTAGACACCTGTTGTGAATGGGACTAGTCATTTTTTTTTTTTTTTATGGTTTTGCTTCCCTGTCAAACAGTACTTAGTTACTGTTCAAGGATAGACAACCAGCCCAAATTGGTTCAATCATATAGATAGACTGACCATATAATTTATTGCTCACATGGGGTCATTTTCCCTGATTTTTTAAAAAATTTAAAACCTACAGAAGCATCAGAAAAATAATACAATGACTATAATATATTGAATTATCCAGATTCAACAACAGTTAATATTTTGTGACATTTTGCTCCATATCTCTCTTTCTCTATCAATATAGCCTTTTATCCTCCCTCAATTACTTGAAAATAAGGGGCAGACATTTTGACACTTTTCCCTTAAATTCTTCAGCATGTATATCCCAGAGCTAAGGACATTCTTCTATGTAAGTACAGTATGGCCATCACACACAACTGTTCCCAAAAAGTTCTTTGTAGTTATTTCCCTACTCCCTAGGATCATGCATTTCATTGGGTTGTCGTATTTTCTAATCTCATTTAATCTATCTTAAAACTTTTTTGAAGCATCCATGATGATTACAGTATAGAATGTCCCACAACCTAGATATTTTTTATTATTTCCTTATAATTAGCTTCAGATTAAACATCTTGGCAAGAATATTACATGGAAAATGTTACAGAAATTATAATTGTACTATTAGTCATTATGCTGAGACAACAGGCATAAACTGGGAGACTTGGCTATGCTAATCATAGAACCCCATCTGCAGTCAAAGTGGGTAGTCCAGGAAGGGGTACATGACCTAAACTGGGCCAATCAGACTCCTTCCCTGAAATATTTTATGTTGATCTGAATAATGAAGGCTCTTTCAGACTAGTTGCTAAGCTCTTTGTCTGAAGTTAAGAAATATTGAAATGTAGACAGGAAAAAAAAAAAACAACAGAATAAGCAGATCCTGATGACATGTACTCCAGTTCTCTCTAAAATTAGGTTTATCTCTGCTCTTTTAAAAAATTTATTGAACATTTATTATGTGCCAGGCTATTTTCCAAGTGCTTTATATGTATTAAATCATGTAATTGTCTCAACAGTCCCATGAGATAAGTTTTATTTCTGTCCCCATTTTGTAGTACCCAAGGAAGGAAAAGCTTAATTCTCTTGCCAAAGATTGCACAGCTAAAAAAGGATGGAGCAAAAATAAGAATCCATAGTACATGATCTCAACCATAGTGATAAGATGCCATTTGCAGTGATAAGACTCCATCCACTGTTTACTCTTGTGCTTAAACTAATTAGCTTGGATTTCTGTCACTTGCAATCCTAGAGTCCAGGCTAATACCCATTATGACCTGCAGTTCTCTAGGAACTGAAGAATCAGATCAAGTCTGAAAAGATGAGATGTGAATAGATAATGCCTCCTTCTCAGGTCCTGTTTCTATTTGTCTTTCAGACACAGGCCTTTATTAACATCAGGGGTGTGCTCTTGATTAAGAATTTTCCAACAACTTGTTTTTAGGGACCTACAGGATGTTACTGTAACGGGTATATTAATAATGAAAGAATTTTGGCAATGACAAGGTTGAAGCTTTGATAATTATGTTTAGTCAAACCAATTAAAATGTTTAGGACATCAATTAAGAGGAAATAATCCTCCACACTGAATTATCCCTCTCAGAGCAAATTGTTCTAAGAGGCTCTCTTCTTAATGTGTTGGATGACTGTGTAGTCAGTTTTAAAATACAAAACAGAAGTTAGTATGAAGGAAGTGGTCTTCTTGATGACAATGACAGATGACAGAGTATTGTGAAATTTTAATATGTAGCCTGATTGGTTGTAAATTGCTTCCACGTTTGCTGAGGTAATTTGCAAATAAGAGATGAGTCAGATATTCCATTGGTATCATAGGAAATTAGAACGGAAAAATGCAAAAGTGAACAGAGATGTGGTTTAACTTTGACTTACATTGTTAACTCTTAAATACCAAATAGAATTGGTGCATTTCTTACGACTCTTGATGTAAGTTTTAGGATACTTATGTTTTTTAAGATTAAACATAAAACTAAGATATTATACACAAGTGTAAGTTATCATGACCATTTTTATACTGACCATCAGTTGTCCCTGTATATTGAGGACCATTATGTGTCAGTCACTGTTCTATTTTTAACACATGAATTTGGAATCAGAGTTGGAATAAGAAGGTTAAAGAGCAATGACAGGTATGGGCTAAAGGAAAACATGTTTCTATTAAGTCAGATTTCTTAAATCTTTGCGAAGGAGCTGTTTGTCACTTCTATTTTACAGAAGGAAAAGTTGGGCTGTCAAGTTACTTGTTTAAGGTCAATTAGTTGGTATATAGTGGTTCTGAGACTAGAACTCAGGTCTTTCTCACCACAAAAAATAAGTTCTTCTTATTGTCACCTGCTGGTGTTTATGAAAGAATGAATTATGTTGAATGAATAAAAAAATTAATCATGAGTATGTAGGCTGGGATTTGAGGTGAGCCTTGATCTACAATATTTGCCCAATGTGATAAATATGCTATTTGTTTTAATATACGTAAATATGTATGTTTAAGGGTTAAACGTGATCTTCAAATTATTTAGGTTTGATGGAATTTATTTATGTGTAAAGAGAACCAATATTAATACTAATGTACATATATAAAGGTCAACTATATTTAACAAATATAAATTAGACTTTGGTATATTTGTAACACTATCACTGTAGAATGTTAGAGCTTAGAATAATTTTGCACACATTTTTTTTCAGCTTCTCTAATTTCCAGGGGCATAGAAGAATGAAGTATTATGGTGCCAGGTTATATTTTCAATTTGTAGTGACTTTTTTCCCTGATTGTAGGCTGAAATATTTTGGTCAGACTGCATTTTTTTTTTTTAGCACTTAATTTACTAGGCCTTCGCTAATTTTCAAGAGGAGATTGTTTTTTATACTCCTATCACAGACACATTTCCCTCTTAACTTTTTTTCCCTTGATAGAAACACTGTGTCCTTCTCTTTTAATTCCATGAGAAATATACATTTATTAACCTCCCACACTCTCCCTATTACGTATACATGCAAACATGGATTTCATCTTAAATTAATCCTTCAAATGCTGCTATCAGTGAAGACATTTTAAACTGTCATAATAAGATCTTGTGGGTGACAGCAGACTTGGATCAAGACTAGAGTATGGTTCAACCATTGTTAAAAGTTCATGTTCCTATCGTTACATTCCTGTTTCTAATTCCTGTAACCAGTCAGCAATGATAGATGAAAATATGAGCTATTTCTTTGCGTTGGCAAAATCTCAATTCAAGAAGACATAGTTTCCTTAGTTATTTTTAAAGTATACTGTTTATAGTGCTTGATATAGTTAGACGCAAAAAAAACCCACTCGAATTTTTTTTTTAACTAAAGTCTTGAGATGTTTAGTTACATAACCCTAATGAAATATTTTCTTCTGTCTGCATGAATAGAGGTTATTCTGATGGGATCCAGAACTAAATGTGACGTAAATCTCAAATATATTAAACATTCTGCAAGATTGTATGCATTTTAAAAATGTGTTTATAAGTGCTATGGATTCTCTTCCTAGAAAGTTTTGTTATATATATAGTTTTTTGTAACTTTGATGCTCATTCAAGGATCTAACTGGACATCCATGATCAACTAATCATTGATGCAATTGCTATGTAATTGTTGAGTAGTGTAATTTTAAGTCACTAAGGTTGACACCTAAGGTTAGACACCAATTTGGGATTTTGGCTCCACCCTGATTGGAGTGGGGGAAAACCTGTGTTTTGAACCTGTATCAAAACACTGTGCTCCTTCTGTGCTGCTCATTGGCACTAAACACAAGACAGAGTCTCAGTATTATGGCTCATCATAGTTGCCTTTATTGACAAATATCTTATTAATGTCAATAAATAAAAATATTACATTTCATAACCCCCTGATCCCCATAGTCACTTGGTACACCTAAGGGCATTTCTGTTTTTGCTTGGATTTTCAGGGAAGGTTCCTTTCGCTCCATCAGGCTCCCTCTCTCCAGCCCTAATCTCTTTCCCTGCTAACAAAATTAGAATATTAACATCTATATTTACAGCTTTTCTGTCCTTTTATTACCTTAATGAGAAAAGCTGTTGATATGTCGGCAGATAGAAGAAATTAGCATTTGCATCTGCCTACAAGTCGTTAGATAAAGGACTACATTATTTCTCTATTTCCTTAGGGTAGAAAAAAGTGTTTTGGGGTAATTAAAATATGGCATATGAAACTGGGCAACAACAACAAGATTAACAACAACAAAAGCTTCAGAAATTAAAGAATTTATTCACAGTTCCTCTAGAAAGTACCTAAATTCATCCATATATTCATAGTATTAAGAAATAACAGGAAACAGGGGCGCCTGGGTGGCTCAGTCGTTAAGCGTCTGCCTTCGGCTCAGGTCATGGTCCCAGGGTCCTGGGATCAAGCTCAGCATCGGGCTCCCTGCTCAGCGGGAAGCCTGCTTCTCCCTCTCCCATTCCCCCTGCTTGTGTTCTCTCTCTCACTGTGTCTCTCTCTGTCAAATAAATAAATAAAATCTTTAAAAAAAAAAAAATAACAGGAAACAGGGATACCTGGTTGGCTCAGTTGGTTAAACGTCTGCCTTCAGCTCAGGTCATGATCCTGGAGTTCTTGGATCGGGGAGCCTGCTTCTCCCTCGGCCTGCTGCTCTCCCTGCTTGTGCTCTCCTTTCTCTCTCTCTTTCTGACAAATAAATAAAATCTTAAAAAAAAGAAATAACAGGAAACAATAACTGATATATTTGTAAAGATCACCTACTGAGTTCAAGAAGACCTCAGATATTTTTATTCCCACAAAGTCCCAAATTATTAAAACACCTTGAAATCAGTCTTCTGTATAGTGTTGACTACCTAAAGGAAAGAAAAATCACATAGTCATGGGCTGTGAACTCTCTTCATCTTTACAAAGCGATGTATTAGAGATTGGAAATGTGGAAAAGAGCGGGTACAGTTAAAAATCTCAGAGTGGTTGTGTATGGTAGATTATTGGCAAACAAAGCTCAGGACCAATTCTGTGCATACAAATTAATGGTACAGGAAAGCCTTGCAGACTTACAACCTACAGCTGAAATTCCGGATGGAATATTTCAATTTAAACTCTACTGAATTTGGGTACTCCCACAACAGAATCTTCAGTCTTGCTTCTGTTGGAAAGAATTATTAAAGGCATTTGCAGTTAGAGTTGAAATGATATGACAAGCCTGTCTCATAACTACGTGGTGCATGTCTAGACCTAGCTCTAATTGGTCTTACTTTAATGCATTTATTGTTTAATTGCTTGTGGTAATGATTTATACTTTCATAGAACTGAGATTAATGGCAACTGGCAACTCTATTGGCATTGCTATCAGAGAAATGGCCAAAAGTCTCAAAATAGAATTGAGGAGACAGATTCTAGGCACAGAGGAATGTCAGACTAATATAGCTTCATGAAAACTGTTAAAAAATACTACTACTTCAATAATTTTGTAATGTGTCCATTAATACCATTTTTAATTCTTATTTTTTAATGTATGGGGTGCAGACTATACTATGACATTGAATATAATTGCCTTTTATAGGGCGTAGGACTTACATTTAAGAAATGAATGAAAATCTAGACTTAAAAGCTATTAATTTGAACCTGTAAACTCTCTTATGTCCTCCGTATAATAATACTTTTTGGTAGAAGTTTGCAAACCTATGCAAAAGAATAATGTATTTTGAGTAGTCAGTCATATTGGATTGCTCTAAGCCTTTTGTATATATTTACAATCTACCTACTCTGTGTACAAATCGTGTGATTGTCATTTACATATTTTCATCTGTTGAAAAATAGACAAAAACCCTCATATCTCCTTTGTATATCCATGTTGTTGTGTGTTCTACATCAGGTCAGGTTTTTGTCTTAACTACTTTTGGAGGGGAGGGTTGGGGAAGACGTTATTCTGCATATTGTGCTTTTTTTTAATCTATAAATTTATTGTTACAGTATAAATAAACATGATGAGAGGTGTCATATTTTCCAGAAAAATGAAGTTCAGTAATACAGGGGAATACATTTAGGTGGGAAAAATATAATTTATAAAATACAAAAGTTATATGAAAGCTATTTGGTACAATGGAATGAAAACTCAAGGTTTCAGTGAACAAGAACCTAGACATTACAAAAAAAAAAAAACCAAAATACAGTTAGCCCTTGAAAATGTCGGGGTTAGGGACACCAACGCTTCATGCAGTAGAAAATCCACATATAACTACTGACTCCCCAGAAATTATTAACTATTAATAGCCTGCTATTGACCAGAAGCCTTACTGATAACATGAACAGTTGATTAACACATATTTTATATATGGTATATGTATTGCATACTGTATTATTGCAATAAAATAAGCTAGAGAAAATGTTATTAAAAAATCATAAGAAAGAGAAAGTATATTTACAATACTGTATTTATATAATAAAAAAATCTGCCTACAATTGGACCCGTGCAGTTCAAACCTGTGTTGTAGGAAGGGTCTGCTGTAGTAGTCTTGTTTTGCTGTTGTTTTGTTTTGCTTTGCTTTTTTTTATTGTAAAATATAGTATGTATATAAAAAATTTGTAAAACAAATATTTGTCATGTGAACAAACAGTTCTGTTGTGAACATTGTATAGCTACCACTGAGGTCAAGAAATAGAAGCTGGCCAGTCCTCTAGAATCTCAGCCCCTTTTGTCCCTCTCTAATCACAGTCTCACCTCTTTGACCTGGAAGTATCTATTTTTGTGGTCTTTTGTCCTAGAACTGTAAAGAAAAGAAAGGAGATATTAATACCTATAAATGCATCTCTAAAAACTACATTTTAGTTTAGCTATTTTTAAAAAAAACTGTTTGAATGGAATTATGTATTCCTTTTTCCCTAGCTTTTGTATCTCAGTATTATATTTGTGAAACATATCCACATTGTTGTATTTGCTATAGCTGTATATGGTTCATCCATGTACATTGCTGTATGGTATTTCATTATATGTCTCTATTACAATTTATATATATGCTAGTGTTGGGGTACATTTCCAGCTATGGCTAATATTGTTTTGTTTTCTAGTGCACACATATACCAGTTTCTCTAGATGTGTAATTGTTGAGTCAAAGGAAATATAAATCTTCAGTTTTACCAGATAATGTCAAATCATTTGCCAGTAGTATATGAGTTTTCATTGCCACATTCTTACCAATACTTAGTGTAATAAAACTTTAAAAATTTTTGTTAGTCTGATGGATATAAAATGGTTATGGAAATTTGCATGACCCTGATTACTAATGATATTGAGATTCAGCTTTTATGTTTATTTGGCATTTAGACTATTTTTTTTGCCACTTTGCCTAGTTAAAACTTTTGCCCATTTTTCAATTATATTATTTTTTATTTTGTTCTATTTTTTTGTCCATGTAAATTCTTTGCAATGAATGTTACTGTGTTTTTTTAAACCTATAAGAATTGTTTTTTTCATATTGCAGATACCAGTTTCTTTTTGTTTATACATAGTAGATATCATCCTCTATGACTTGTAGTTTCATTTTCTTTTAATTTTTTTAAGATTTTATTTATTTGTCAGAGAGAGAGAAAGAGAGAGCACAAGCAGAGGGAGTGGCAGGCAGAGGGAGAAGCAGGCTCCTGGCTGAGCAAGGATCCTGATGCAGGACTTGATTCCAGGACTTAAGAAATCCTTCTCTACTCTAAAGTCATGTGGATATGTTTCTGTATTTTCTCAAGATTTATAGTTTCAATATTTTCATTTTAGTCTGATTGATTTAGTATTTTGTGAATAGGAGTCTGATTTTATCTTACCTCACAGGGATATGCAATTTTCTTAAAAATCTGCTCTGTCTATACGAACAGTGCTACTTCTGTCATATGGAAGTTCCCATACCAGTGTGGCCTGGTTCCTAGGTCTCTGTCATTGGACTAGTACCCTGCTTTTCTATTTACTTGAGCTTCAAAATAAGTCTTGATATCTGCGAGAGCAAGTCCTCCTACCTTGTTCTTATGTTTTGACTATTCTGACTCCTTGAAATTTTGTATATATTTTAGAATCAGCTTGTCAAACTCCACAAAATGACTGTTTTGAGATTTTTTTTGCAATTGTATTGAATCTATAGAGCAGGGGAGAATTGACATCTCTAAAATATAGAGATTACAATTCATGAACATGTTTTCTATATTTGGTTATTTGGCCCTTCTTAATGCTTCTCAATTTCATAAATTTCTCTGTATAAGTCTTATACATACTTTTATAAATATATTTTGGGGTAACTTACATTTTTGATACTATTGTAAATAATATCACCTTAGATTTTATTTCTTGTAAGAATACATTTTTATATTGATTTTTGAATACAGGAACGATGCTGAATTCTTCTCATTAGAGCTATCTGTAAGTTCTTTGGGATTTTGTATATTCACAATTATTTTTTCTGCAAATAATGACAGTTCTATTTCTTCCTTTCCAATTCTTGTACCTTTTATTTATTTTTCTTACCTAATTGCATTGACCAGAACCTCAAATGCAATGGGATTCACAGTTGTAACAGTGGGGAATTTTGTATTGTTTCTGTCTCAGAGGAAGTGGTTTCACCATTAATTGTGATAAATACCAGGATGTTTTAAAGAGGACCTCTAACTCAGGAGTTGGCAGTCTACTGTCCATGACCCAATCTGGCCTGCCAACTGTTTTTGTAAATAAAGTTTTATTGGAACACAACCACGTCCATTAATGTAAATATTGTCTATAGCTGCTTTCATGCCCCAGTGAGAAAGCTGAGTAGTGAAACAAAGATCTATGCATCTTGCAAGGCTGAAAATATTTATCTGGCTCTTTAACAGAAGAAGTTTGTCAAATTCTCCTTTCCCGGATTAAGATGTTCTCTTTTATTCTTTTTTTGCTAAATTTTTTTTTTTTTACCATGAACAAATATTGGATATTATTAAATGTTTTTCCTGCATTTTTTGCATTGAGATAATGTTGTGAATTAAATTAGTTGCCTTTTTTTATGTTAAATCGAACATATTCTTGGAATAAATTCTCCTTTGTTAAAATGTACTATCCTTTCTTTATGTTTCTGGATTTAGTTGGCCACTATTTTGTTGAGGTTTTTTTGCATTATTGTTTATAGTTAGGTTGACCTGTAATTTTCCTTTTCCGTACTGTTCCTTTGGGTTTTGGTATCAAAGTGTGCTGACCTCTTAGAATAAGCATGAGTTGTTATATTTGGATAACTGGCCAATGGAACCATTTGCTCCTGGACTTTAGTTGTGGGAAGACTTTTCATTATTGATTCAGTCTCTTTCATGGCTGTTAAGATTATTCATATTTCCTCTTTCTCCTTGAGTCATAGTTCTATTTTTCTGGGAATTTGTCCATTTGTCCCAAGTTTGTATTTATTGTTATAAGCTGTTCATAAGATCTTCTTAATCTCTTTAATGTCTGCAAGATGTTCCTTTTGTCATTTCTAATATGGGTGTGTCTTCTCTCTCCTTGTTCACTAGTGGTTTATCAGTTTTATTTGTCTTTTCAAAGAGCTAACTTTTCAAGAGCCAATCCCCTCCATTGTGTTTATACTCTAGTTCATGAATTATTCTACAGATACTTAGACTTTCTTTTACTTTTTTGGACTATAATTTGATGTTCTTTATTGAAATTAATGTTTAGCTAATTTTTTTTAGCTTTTCTCTTTTTTTTTTAATATATGCCATTAAGGACTATAATTTCTTTAAAATAAACAGATGTTCTTAATTTTGGTATCTTCTATTTTAAATATTTTTCATTTATACTCTTTTCAGATTTGATATACTGATTTCAGAAATGGTTCTGACCCTTGGAGATTTTCTGATATTTAAAAAATACTGATTTATAGATTAATTGCATTGAGTTCATAACACATTCTCATATAATTTTCCCAGAAATTTTCTTAGAAATTTGTTGATAGTTGGCTTATGACTCATTATTTGGTCAATAAATGTTTGAAGTGAATTTATAAAGAATGTATATATTCTGCAATAGATAGATGCAGGGTTATATATGTCCATTAGGTCAAGTTTGTATATCTCCTTGTTCTGCTGTTGTGTATCATTAAAACTTTTTTGTCTGCTTGTTCTGTCAGTTATTGAGAAAAGCATGTTAAATTTTTCTACCACAATTGTAGATTTATCTATATTTCTTTGTTCCATTAATTTTTGCTTTAAATATTTGATGCCATATTATTAAAAGAAAATTAGAGGAGAAAAGAAATGAGGTTTTGTAGTGGAATCCACTGGAGAACCTTAAAACTGAAGTTGATGATTTAAGATGATAATCATAACCCTTTATAATTGTTCAAAATGCTTTCACATATACTTCTGCTTTCATAATGATCAGATCTGTGAGTTAAGATAGGCATTATTAACCAAACCTGATGATCCTAAGGCAAGAATATCACCCCAAATCACAGACTACTTTGGGGTCTGGTCTAAGAAAATGAATTTCTTGAATAATTTCCCAAGCCTGTTCTATTCCTCTCCTCCTCCGCCGCCTCCTCCTTCTTTTTTTTTTTTAAAGATTTTATTTATTTGTCAGAGAGAGAGAGAGTACACAAGCAGGGGGAGTGGCAGGCAGAGAGAGAAGCAGGCTCCCTGCTGAGCAAGGAGCCCTAAAAGGGACTCGGTCCCCAGACTCTGGGATCATGACCTGAGCTGAGCGCAGATGCTTAACCAACTGAGCCACCCAGGCATCCCCACTCTATTCCTCTTCTTTTAGCACATTTTGATCCAGGTGTTCTGGTTCTCTTGCTGTGTCTTTAACTCACCAAGGACATTTCACTCTCCGGTCTTTGTATTTAGTGGTCGCTACCTGGGCAGGTAGACCTCTTTTCATATGTCAGTTCTTCAGAGAAAACTTCCCTGATCATTCTGATCACTCTCTATTCTTTTAGCCTGTTTTATTCTTCAGAGCATTAACAGTACCTGACATTGTATTATCTATCGGGGTATTTAATTATCGTCTTCCTCCCTTATAGTATGTAAGCTTCAAGATTCCAGGGTCTATATTGAATTCACTGCCACATTTCCAGTGTAATGGCAGACACATAGTAAGTGCTGAATAATTTTTGGTTGAATAAATGAATGAGTGAACTAATCTTATCTTGAAATAAGTATGTTGACTATTCAAAAACAGTTTAGTCAAGAAATAATTATTGAGACTTTCTAGGTTCAAGGAATTCTCTTCAGCTTGGTAGAGAGGTACAAGCAAGAGTAAAACAAGATTGCTGACTTCAGTTCTTTTTTTTTTTTTTTTTTTAAGATTTTATTTATTTGCGAGAGAGAGAATGAGAGACAGAGAGCATGAGAGGGAGGAGGGTCAGAGGGAGAAGCAGACTCCCCGCTGAGCAGGGAGCCTGATGCGGGACTCGATCCCGGGACTCCAGGATCATGACCTGAGCCGAAGGCAGTCGCTTAACCAACTGAGCCACCCAGGCGCCCCTCTGACTTCAGTTCTTAAGCCAGTTGGGGATATAAGATATATACAAATGATAGAATCTGAACGTGCCATATAAAGAATGGTGATGCAAGAGGTATTACAGGACCATGAAAAATTAACAGGCAAATACATTATTGAAACAATAAGTGCTGTGAATTCAACAAAAGGAAGCATTACTGGATTCTTAGTATTACGGAAAACAACATAAATTTTAAAAAGTATAATCTGGGCACCTTATTGGCTGTCCAAGGATGGCCTTTTCTTTGTTAAAGGAAGCAGAAAAAGAGAAAGGAAGTGTATAGTTTTCAAGGAGAGAGATTAGCAAGCCCTAATTTGTCCTTCTACCAGACTGTGAGTATCTCTAGGGCAAGGACTGTTTCGTACTCATATCTTATCCCCAAGCACATATGAGGCATTCTGTTAAATTTCAGTGCCTGAATTTGAGAAATAGATTCAGAATAAATGAAAAACAGGTAATAAGAGTTGATAACGGATCTGAATAAAAGGACGGAAATAAGTTAGAAAGTATACTTGACCCTTGAACAACACAGGTTTGGACTGAATGGGTCCATTTATACATGGATTTTTTTTTTTTTTGCTAAATACAATATGGTACTATAAATGTATTTTCTCTTCCTTATAATTTTCTTAATAATTTTTTCTAGCTAACTTTATTATAAGAATATAATATATATGCATACAACACACCAAATACGTATTAATTGACTGATGTTATCAGTACGGCTTCCAGTCAGCAATAGGCTATTAGTGGTTAAGTTTTTGAAGAGCTGAAATTTATAGACAAAATTTCGAACAAATGTTGGTGAGGATATAGAGAAGGGGCCACCTTGTGGGAATGTAAATTGGTACAGCCACTAATGAAAACAGTAAGGAGTTTCCTCAAAAAATTAAAACTAGAATTATCATATTATCCAAAAGTATCACTTCTGTGTATATATCTGAAGATGATGAAATACTGTCTCAGAGAGATATTTGTACTCCCATGTTCATTGCAATACTATCACAATAGTCAAGATATGGATGGAATCAACCTAAGTGTCCATGTATGAATGGATGAATGGATAAAGTATATATGGTGTATATACAATGAAATACTATTTGCCATGAGAAAGAAAGAAATCCTGCTGTTTGCTCCAGTTTGGACAGAACTTGAGGGCATAGTTATGTTAAGTGAAATAAGTTAGACAGAGAAAGACAAATACTGTATATCACTTGGATGTGCAATCAAAAAAGCCAAACTCACAGGAATAGAGTAGAATTTTGGTTGCCAGGGACTGGGGGTTGGAGGAAATGGTACATGTTGGTCAAATGGTACAAACTTTCAGTTCTAAGATGCGTAAATTCAGGGCACCTAGTTGGCTCAGTAGGTTAAGCGTCTGACTTCGTGTCAGGTCATGATCTCAGGGTCCTGCGATCAGGCCCCTTGTGGGGCCCCGTGCTCAGTGGGGAGTCTGCTTCTCCCTCTTTCTCTGCCCCTCCCCCCACTTGTGCTCACCCTCTCTCTCTCTCAAATACATAAATAAAATCTTTTTAAAAAAAATTTTTTTTGGGCGCCTGGGTGGCTCAGTTGATTGGGCGACTGCCTTCGGCTCAGGTCATGATCCTGGAGTCCCGGGATCGAGTCCCACATCGGGCTCCCTGCTCAGCGGGGAGTCTGCTTCTCCCTCTGACCCTCCTCCCTCTCATGCTCTCTGTCTCTCATTCTCTCTCTCGCAAATAAATAAAATCTTAAAAAAAAAAAAAAAAATTTTTTTTTTCGCCTGTGCAGGGGTCAACATTCCTAACCTTTGTGTTGTTCAAGGGTCGACTATTATCTGTAGATCCCTGTGCACATATTCTGTCTGTCCATCTGTCTGCCTATCTGATTAGTGACTGGCAATAATAATAATAATCAGGATATAGGCATGTTGCAGCCATAGTACTTTGTAAAATGTATAGGTAAATTTAAGAGTAAGCTGGTAGGTTTATGTACCGTTATATCCTAAACTATCATTTTGCTTTTCTGCTCCATCTTTTCTCCGGTTGAGAGACAGAGACCCTGGATTAGAGAACATGTTTAAGAGATCATTTTGGTCCCCTGACAAACCAAGAATGGCATACTTTTTCTTAGAATTTAGTCTTCCTCTCTTTCTTAACCTGTACATGTCAATTTCTTAGTTTTTCTACACATTATAGTTAGGAGAATTTCTGTACTTGGAATCCAAAGTCATATCTTGTAGGAAAAAGATCCCCTAGTGAAAAAATATTTTATATTAGATTTTCAGTGGCATGGTGGGTACAAAGATTTATTTTGTTCCCTATTATTTCTTAGTTTTCATCACTTTTGACTAGATGATTGGTAGTTCCCAGAAAAAGAATGATTCTTACATATTTTACACCTTAAAATAAAATTCTACCCACCAATTTTCCATTCTTAAGTAAATCTGTAATAAGAATTCCATCATCAATTTCAGCAAACTCTACAGCTTGAAATATTTTAGTTGGTTGAACTCTAAATTACATATTGGCTTTAAGATAAAGTCTTCTTTAAAAACTGTAAGCAACTAAAATACTGTACTTATTCTTCCTCTAAATTGACCATAAAATCCTCTGTTTTTTTTTTTTTCCCTCACCTAAGAACATACCTGGCACCTTAAGGACTGCTGGTTCATTAGGGAAGAAACAGATGCCTACTGAATCCCAATAATCTCCTTTCCTATTTATGCTATTGATAAATGTACCTTTTCTGTTAAAGTTTTTCATGGTTTTTATTTCCATTTATACACCCTGTGCCTTGCAGTTTTATGTCTTTGTCTTAGACCTCTCTCTTGCAATTTAAACTACTTTTCCAAATTCCTGCTCACTATACCCATTTAGATACTCCACAGATGCCTCAGAATCTCCAACTGAATGATCTGCTGCTTGACAGACTTACTAGTTTCTTATGCACCATTTTCTGTCTCATTTAGTGCCATAGTCAAACCCCCAAGGCACAACCTTAAATGTGGGATTTTCTTAGCTTTTCCTACTTATAAAATGTTGCTAACTTTTTCCTTAGGTATTTCTTGAAATACTTTTCCCCCTAAATATTTCTTGAATTTCTTCCCCTCGTCCTTCCAGCTTTATTGCTTACTAGCTTTATTACTGTATTGTTCTATTATTTTTTGGCAAGTTACTTAACTATTTTCTACCTCAGTTTCCTTATCTATAAAATGGGATAGGAATAGGTTTTACCTTATAGGATTTTTGTGACCATTAAATGAGTTAACAGCTGTTAATCGCTGAAAAGAGTGTCTAGAACAGTGCCAGTGCCACTGTGTGTTCAAGCTGTTAGAATTATTGCTCCCAGCACAACTCCATTCAGGTTCTGATCAACTGCTATCTGGATTATTTCATCAGCCTAGTAACCTTCTTTCTGCATCTATTCCTATGGTCAAATTTGATTTTGTCAGTGCCTCAGGTTACTCTGTTTAAATCATAAATTGGACTTTTTGACCATCCTGCTTAAAATCCTCTGATACCTTATCCAAAGGGTAAAGCCCAAGTTTTTTTTTACCCTAATATATATATATTATATATATTACACACACACACACAGACTCACACAAAAGACCTTCCATGAATTGTCCTTTTCTACCTGAGCTCAGACCTCACCATGTTGCATCTTAACTTTCTTTCTCCACTAATTCTGACCTGCTCTAATTCCTCTGTCCATGCATGCAGTGTCCTGCTACAGTGCCTTTGCTTATACTGTCCATGTTCATGGAATTCTCTCTGTTTACTCTCTTTTTCTTACTTTCTTGGGCTGAATCAGCTTTGAAGGCTCACCAGATGACTTAGTTCCTCCCACCCCAAGGATTCCTATATTTCTCCCACATAAGTTGGGTTGACTGTACCTCTGAGTTCCTCTGTCCCTCCTGAATGGGGAGCCAATCTTCTAAAAAATCTTTGTTTCTCCCACAGTAGATCAGATCAGATCATAGATCACATCAGATCTTGCTTAAAACCCTCCTATAGCTTCTCTTTGTGACTAGAATACAATTTAAATGCACTCTCGTGGTTCTCAAGGCCCCCAGTATTTGCCTCTGAATCCATTGCCTATGATTCTCCACCAAAGTCACCACCACCTACATAGTTTATCATGATTGTCCAGCCACCATTGCTTTCTTTTGTCCTTTTAAACATATAGAGCTTTTCCCCACTCACGGTCTTTGCCATTGTTGTTCCCTCTGCTTGGATGCTCATTTCCCAAATAGTCACATGGTAAGTTTCTTCTTGCTCACATCTCAGTTTAAATATTACGTCCTCTAAGTGACCTTCACTGACCCTAGCTGCAGTACTCCTTAACTCCTCTGTTCTTTTACCTAGTTATACTCCATCCCATTACCACTCTATTGAACTTTCTTACCTATTTATTTGATGACATGTTTATTGTCTGTTTCTGCCACTAGAATGTAAGCTCTAATGAGGACAGGGACTTTCTCAGTCTTGTTTACTTCTGCATCCACAGGGAGTGGTAGGTTCTTAGTAAACAGTTGCTGAAAAGATGCAGTGAAGGAGCAAATGAATAAAAATGTCTCATATCTATGCAGTAGAATTTCAGTAAATGGTTTTTGAATTATGAATAAATGAATGAAATAACTGAACTTTTATTTAAATTCTTAATATAATTGCTTCTAAGTTTTCAAGTTTGTTACTGTAGTAATTATTTTTACTGTATAATCTTTTTATTTACATAAAGAGTCAAAATCTAACTTCACAATTAATTTTGTACTGATTTTTCTTGGGTCTCTCTCCTTGGTGAATCTCTCTCAACTTACAATGATTTTTTTTTTTTTTTTTTACTGTCAAGTCTTTGCTTTTAATTGCTCCAAACACCTTTTTTTTTCCCCAAAGTTCTGACTGGATGTGCTTTTCCAGCATAATTAGTTTCATTCTTGATCTTTTTTTTTTTTTTTTTTAATGCGTGGAGAAAAGAACATCACACAATATTCTGCAGTCATGTTTGTAAGCACAGCGTGGTTTCTTCTCAACTGTTAACTGTGTTCTAATATATACTAGATGTACCTTTCTTATTTGCTTCAACTGATTATCTACCTGAATATGCATGTATGCAAATCCCCAGAAAATGACATTCTAATCAGTAAGTAGCATCCAACGTTGGTCATCAGCCAAACTCTGAAAAAGCTAAAAGTTGGTATCCTTCATTTCCCTTTTTAGTGCCCTTCCTCTTTTTCTTTCACATTTCCCAACCTTATGATATAACTCAGGGAAGGACTTCCTCTCAGCTCTCTCCTAAAATATTTGTTTCTAAGGTGAGTGAAAGACATATAGCATTGACCTTGCCTAGAATATTTGCATTTTGCCTGGAAAATTCTAAGAGATAGAATGCTATATAGGGCCAAATGGATATTCTATTGGTAGAATTTAAGATGCGGGTACTAGGAAATAGCTTGGCAAATCCTGGACAATCTCAAATCATAATGAAAACATATTTACAGAGCTGGCCCACATTTTAATCCAATGTAAAGTCCTACAGCTTGCAAACTTTAAGAGCATAGCCTGGTTCTATTATCTTGCTTCTTTCTGTAGTGTACCAGGGGCATAAGAAAGATGACCAGAGAATGAAGAAAAGGAAAAAAAAATACTGAGTGAAATTAGGAAAGAAGATTTAGGCCAAAAACTTGGAAGTGTCCTTCATAACTAACGTCCCCCTCCTCCAATTTATCACAATAAACTATTTATGTATTCGACCCCAAAACATGTCTTGAATTGATTGACTTTCTCCTATGTCTTTACTGTCTTATTTTAGTCTAAGCCATTATTATCCCTCCATGTACCACTGGAAGAATTTCCGAATTGGTCTCCCTCTTTCTACCCATATCCCCCTGCAATCCATTCTCCACACCAGTAATCATAGTGATTTATTTAAAATGCAAATAGGATCATGCAATGTCCTTGTTTTTCATCTTTCAAGAGTTCCTCATTGCTTCGGATAAAATACAGACCCTTAACACTGCCTTTGAGGCTCTGCAAGCTCCAGCTCCTGTCTCTACTGCCAGGCTCATCTTGCACCATCTCTTGTTGCTCACAACCAGTAGGCACAGCTGGCCCGCATTTAGCCCTCAGCACAGTAGCACTGAGCTCTCTACTCAATCAGGACTCCATTCATGCTATTCTTCTGCCTGGGTCACTTTTTACTCAACTTGTTCTTCAGGTTTCAGTGAACTCAGGCCACTTCTTTAGAGAAACCTTCCTAGATATGCCAAATAAATGAGCCTCCCCTGGTTCCCTTTTCTCATCTATGATGGCACCCTGATCATCTTCTTCGCAGCAGTGATCTCACTGGTAATTATGCATATTTGTTTATTAATTACTTATATGTCACCCAACCTGACTGGATTAGACTGTCTTCTTTTGTACATTTAACTCTTGACTGAGGCTCTGCTGACCGATACTTTTATGTGTTTTACTCCATTTTAACACTTAAACTTACTTAATTGCAGGTTTTTCTGTTTATCCCACTAAAGTATAAACTACACTCTTAGGCTCTTTTGTTTGTTTGTTTAATGTGTCACCAGATTCTTTGCAGATAGTAGTTACCCAATAAATGATGATAAATAATTATGTTGATGTATATATCTTGGTGGCTGAGTGACTAGTGGCCAGAGGATTGAAAGAACACAGCATGGAAACCAGTAAGATTCCAGAGGCTTGAATATGTGTGTCATTTCAATTGTATGTGGTGTATACCTGTACATTTGGACTCCAGAATAGTACCAATTTCAGGTACCTTCATTCTTTTAAAGAAAGTTAATTCTTTAAATGCAAAATCACCTGTGATTGAAGTTTTGTGTTTTCTTAACTTGTTCATATATCACTTCTTTTTTTAAAAAAGGTAAAAAATTCTAATCCTAGCCTGGGTTTTGTTTCAGAACTATGGGCATGTTATTTATGCCAGCAAAAGGGAATTCAAGCAAGCAAATAAGAAAGGTCATTAAGAACAGACTTGAGCAAGTTACTCAGTTTCCAGCCCTTCACTGGAGTGAGGTGCATTTGAGGGTGAGAGAGAAAGAAGGAAAAAAAAAAAGGAAGAGGAGGAGGAGAAGGAGGGTAGGGGTCTAGAGAGGTGGAAGTAATGGGGAAGCTCAGTATCAGAAATACTGTGCTTTAGAGGACAAGGAGCTTTTTAAATGTCTGGTAAGAAGTGACCCTTCATTAGCTGTTTGACCCTAGACCTGTAATTAATCTCTCTGGGTCTCAGTTCCTTTTCCTTGTAGATGAAAGGACTAAACCTAGTAGACATACTTTCCTGCCCTACGATTCTTTGATTCTTATTTTCTCTATAATGTTGGAAGCGCAAGAAAGAGCACATCTGAGAAAAGGATAGGAAAAAGATAATTAATTGTTACAGAATAGAAAGATGCAGGAGAGAGACATGGATGGTGGTTATGAAAGGGAAAGTATATGAGAAAGGAAGGATTCAGATCCTCCTCCTCCCCCAGCTTATTTATTTAACAAATATTTGTTCGAACTAATAAGTACGTATGTAGCATTGACTGTGAGCCAGCTGTTATTCTAAGGGCATTACAAAGACAAATTCCCACGATACTTGGGAGACAAGTCTCACTGTTACCTCTACTTGATAGCTGAGGAAATGGAAGCACAGAGAGGTGAAGCAAATTAACCCACACCACATAACTAGTAAGGGCTGGTTTCAAACCCAGGCAGCCTGGCTCCAGAGTCTATGCTCTTACAGTGCTTATTTTACTGTTAGAACTTACCATACGTTTTCCTCAATGAAAACCTCCACATCAAAGACAAAAACTTATTGAACTGTAACAAAAATAATAAATCACTCCAGACATATTTAGGCTAACACATACCCTATTTGTTTCTGTGTAATTATACTTTCTCAAGAGCCTGCCACATTTGGTATCACTGTTTTCTTATGAACTCTTCAAGCAAGACTAATGCAAAATGGAGAGGATTGTTCTTTGTTCAGCTGCAAACCAGGTGGCACCAAGCACAGAGAAGAAAACCAGGCTCCCGAGAGGAGAGCGTGTGAAGGGAACTAAATACAAGCTCCGGCGGGACTTGAGTTTAGTCAGGAAACATTTCCAGGAAGATGCTGGCAAACTTTAGAAAATTTTAACTTTATATCCTATTTTCTTTCCACCACCCTAAATAAAACAAAACAAAGCAACAACCAACCAACAAACAACAACAACTCCGAAAAGCCAGGCTATTAGAACAGAACAGTTGTTCCGGTTTGCCCCGAGGAGATGTTTCCGCTCGAGCGCTGTGTTGATTTTGCTCTGCAGGAGGCAGCATCTCATTAATAAAACAATGACCACGTGTTGAGTTGGGCTCCCCCCGCCCCCCGCCATTTCTTCCCCGGCATTGTGACTGTGATCGTAAGCCCCATTCTCTCCTATAGCTTGGTTTCTATTCAGAAAGTAGAGAACTTAAAGGTTTTCAGAAGAGGTGGATCCAGCGATTGTTGCTGATTTATTTAGGTAAAATTAAACCCTAACTCCTTTCCTATTCTTTCCATCTATTGTTAAATTTAATTTCTGGTACTCATAATACTTAGTATTCAATACCTTAGAGTTGGAAGGAAACTAGGAGGTAATTCTCTTGATTTAATCCACTCATTTGACAGATATGGGAGGAAGAGCAAGGTGGTTAGATGGCTCATCCAAGACAGCTAGTGGCCTGGGCCAGGGCTGGCTTCCAGGCTTTTCCCTGCTGGTTCTGGGTCCTGCACAAAATACCGAGCTTAAGCGTTTGCTTCGTCTGGGCTTCAAACCCCTGTAACGCGGTCTTTTTCTCCTCCCCAACCAAAAACACACATCCTCCACGACATCTCCCTTTATTTTCATTCTTCCAGTCCAATTTGTTTTAGAAGAAGATAAACATGAGTATCTGGGGAGTTACTGTTGATGTCTAGAGGGCTGTTCAGATTTGCTAAACTTCAAGCACTGGAATGTCCAGAGAGCCATCCATCATCAGTGCTCTGAGGGCGTGCTTACGGAGAGAGGGCCTGACTGCTGGGGGCGAGGCCTTCCGCTCTCCCAGGGATTGCATGGTGCTGTCAGTGTGTTAGAACTCAGTCTTCTGCCTCTGGTCCTCCTGCCTGCCGTCCCCTCCCCATTCATTGCCTTTTCATATTTTATTCAAATATACATGTAATGTGTATTAACACCGTTATTCTTATATCTACACTCTTGGGAACTAGAATTGGTAGCCCAGGAGAAACCCTGTACCTTTCCTCTCTCCAGAGTTATTTTATAAATTCCTGCATTTACTTCTTTCCCAAAACTAAGAAGGAGAGAAAAACAAAGAAAACACCCAAAAGCCCCTTACATTCCATCCATCACATTTCAGTCTGAACACCCCAGGCCACAGTAACCTTGCATTCCTCTAACCTAGAACTTCTGTACGGACAGCTCTTCGGCTTTACAGAAGCAGAAAGTCTGGCCTGTGCAACTGGATTGTGACCTTTCCCAGGACTTGGTCCCCTCAGTCTAGCTACTCAGTGTTAGGTATCTAGGGGATTAGCTAACTCAAGCCCCCTTGCTGCTGCTTCTCATCCTTCTTGCTACCACATTGTGGTTAATTTCACAGATTTCAGAATCCTGATTAAGCCACATTTACCAAAGAGTAAGTATTTGCTAAAAGGTCACCCATGAGTGTGGCCCTTCCTTCTCCTTTTTTCCAGGTGGCAAGCTGATTCAAAAGGCAAGTTTGGCCACCTTACTCTCTTCATTTGTAAGAGCTGGCGTAGCTGCCTAATAATAAAATTGAGATTTAGGTTAGGTGAAGGAAGAAGATTTTCCTTAGGCCTTAAGCCCAATTTACTATAGGGTTCTGCACTTGAGTTTCAGGCACAAGATGAGCCAAAAATAATAGTGTCCCCTTTGCTTCTATCTCTATAAGATTTTTATGGAGAGATAATGTGCCTGATACAAGGCAGGATTTGGGCATTTTTAGACTATTTTGTAGAAATGAGCACATAAAGATTTAACTTTTAAAAAATTCCCATGATGTATTTATTTTATAACTGGAAGTTTGTACCTTTTGACCCCTTTCATGTCCCTATTCCCCCAACCATGCTGCTGGCAATCACCAATCTGCTCTTGTTACTTATGAAACTTTTTTTTTTTTTTTTTAGATTCTACATATAAGTGAGATCTATGGGATTTGTCTTTCTCTGTTGGACTTGTTTCACTTAGCATAATGCCCTCAAGGTTCCATCCATGTTGTCACAAATGGCAAGATCTCATTTTGTTTTTTTATTCCATTGTATGTACACACACACACACACACACACACACGCACACACACACACACTGCATTTTCTTTACCCAGTCATCCATAGGTGAACACTTGGGTTGTTTCCATATCTTGGCTATCATATCTAACTTTTTAATGAGAATGCCAAAGGTATGGTAAATCTGATTCAGGGGAATATAGTAGAGAAAAATATTTGTAGTCACTGAAAGAATGAACACTGAGTAAAGTATTGCCAAGTTAAGTACAAACCCAGGGGATGTCCTGAAGAAAAAGTGTAATACGTGTGATGATGAGCACTGGGTGTTATAGGCAACTAATGAATTGTTGAATATTACATCAAAAACTAATGATGTACTATATGCTGGCTAACTGAACATAATTTAAAAAAATTAAAAAAAAAGAAAGTGTAATATTTGGGGTTATCTTTTTCTTTTTTAACTAGGCAGGAGTCATTTGCATCTTTAGCAGATTAAAATCTCGACTAGACAGACTTTATTGTTATTGGACAAGAACCATTTGCATCATTGTAAGTTCTCTACAAGTTAATATCCCTCCACCGAATTATAAAATATTCTAATCAGTAGTAAATAGTACTGTCAAACAAAGATACATACCCTAGAGAATTAAATAAATCCTGGCTATGTTTTTTAGACAAGTTCCACTATGACATTGAAAGAAAATATGGTCATCCATTTGCTTATTTCCAAGTTTTGGATTTTCTTTTCTTAATAACCCTAATTTATAATCACAAATAATCTCCAAAGATAATTCTTGATCACAACCCTCCCTCCCCCAGTGTCACTGAGCTTTGGACTGATTTATTTACAAAATCATAACAAAATATTAATTAACATATATAAGCCATGTTGTAGTATGGTCAGCAAAATGGAGGCTAGAATGCTAAGCAACTACTACGGCCAGAAAATTAACTTCTCTCTACAGGTTTTACAAGAAATCAAAACTGCATTTTTAATAGGCTTTATTCAGAGATTTTGAAACATTTGTTTAAGCAAAATTTCAAGCAAATGCAGAAGTAAAGATATTACTCTAATGAATTCCCTGTACTTACACCTATTTCCTAACTTCAGTAATTATCAACCTCTGGCTAATCTTATTTCTTCTGTAGTCAGCCCACTCTCTCCCAATGCTGGATTATTTTTTTAATTTCTTATATCTTTATTGAGGTATGAATCAGTACAATAAAATATGTTTAAATATATGTTTAAAATGTGTATTGGATCAATTTCAACATATGGTTGTCCCCATGAAATCATCACTAAAATCTTGATACAAAGCATTTTGCATCTAGAAATTTACATGAATTCAATCATAAAGTGTATACTCTCTCTCTCTCTTCCTCTCTCTCTCTCTCTCGGCTTCTTTCACATAATAATTTTGATGTCCAGCCATGTAGTTGTGTATATCAATGACTTCGTGTTCCACTGTATGAATATACCACAATTTATTTATCCATTCACCTGTTAATGGACATTTGGGTTGTTTCTAGTTTCTGTTAAAGATAAAGCTGTTTGTTGTGAGCATTCATGTGCAAGCTTTTATGTCTTGGATTCTCTTATATAAATACCGAGCAGTAGAATGGCTAGATTGTATGGAAAGTAACTTCTAAATTTTTTAAAACGGCCAAATTGTTTTCCAAAGTGGCTGTACTATTCTATATCCCCACCAGCACTGTGTGAGAATTCCAGTTGTTCTATATCTTGCCAAGACTTGGCAAGATTATTTTTATTTTAAAAAATTTAGTCACTCTAATAGATATGTACTTTGTATCTTACTGTAGTTTCAGATTGCATTTCCCTAGTGATTAGTGATGTTGAGCATCTTTTCATGTGCTTTATTCATATATCTTCTTTTCTGAAGTGTCTGTTCACATCTTTTGTCTACTTTTTAAATTTTTTTTTCTTATTATTGAATTAGAAAAGTTCTTTAGATATTCTGGATCCAGTATTCTGGATCCAAGTGCTTTGTCTTATGTATGTGTCACAAAGTTTTTCTCCCTGTTGACATTTTACCTTTTCCTTCTCTTAATGGTGTCTTTTGAAGAATGAAAGGTTTTAATTTTGAAAAAGCCCAATTTATCAATTTTGTTATGGTTTGAATTCTTTGTGTTCTAAGAAACTTTTGCTTATCCCAAGGTCTTATAAATATTGAAATAATATTTATGTTTTTCATTGTTGTTAATCTCCACGTTTATTCTGTTGTGGTCAGAGAACATGCTCTGTCAGATTTCAATCTTTTTTTAATTTATTGAGAACTATTTTATGGTTCTGTGCTCTATCTTGGTGAATGTATCATGTACATGTACACTTGAAAATAATATATATTCTGCATTTGCTGATTCTGTTAACATAAATTATGTCATGGTGGTTCTTGGTGTTTTTCAGATCACTTATGTTTTTATTGAGTTTGTATCTAGCTGTTTTATCAATTGCTGAGATGGGGATGGGTGTTAACATCTCAAAATTTGATTGTAGAATTCTATATTTCTCCCTTTAATTCTGCAATTTTAGGTTTACATATGTTTATGATTTTTGTATCTTCCTTTATTATTTTTATTATCTCTGATAATACTCTTTGCTTCAAAGTCTCACTTATCTGATATTAGTACATGTACTTTAGCCTTGTTATTCTGACTTTTGGCTTGGTATATATGTTTAACATTCATTTAGTTTTCACTTCTTTCTTTCTTTGTATATAAACTGCCTGGGGTTAATAATAATTTATCAGGATTATCTTGGTTAGAGCAAGGGAATGTATATTTTAAAAAATTTTCCTAACGTAATTTTGATGGTTCTCTCCCTAAATCCTGAAGTTAGAGCGTGGAAGTTTTTATTTTGTTTCATTTGATTGCTTATAGCAAAAGTGAGAAAACACAGGATTATTTCCCAAGGGCAGTTATGGACTTTCTTTTTATTACAAGAGAAATAGCAAATCATCTGGCTCAAATGGGACATTGATGTGGCAGAACACAGTGCATTCAGTCAGTTTCTTGAGGTTCTTTCTTGTTTATGAGTTTCAGAGTTTATTAGAATAGCTACCTCTCAATGCATTTCTGCTAAGCAAACACATAAGAAGCCACAGATAGATGGTTTCTTGATTTTTCTTGAATAAAGGTGTAGGATACCATGCTGAGCAAAGGGTGAGGTTGAGGTCAACATTATTTGGATTAATTGCAAATAGTATAAATGGTTAAGTTTGGGGGAATTGATAAATTAACTGGTTTATTATTAATAATGAACCGAGGCCTATGTTCTAGAGACAGAGTAGCCCTGGCATTTTGGACTAGTCACTTGTCTTCTCAATTCCCTAGGTTCCTCATCTGGAAAAAGAATGGGTTGTGCCAAAGCTTGAGAGGACTCTCCTTTGAATGAAATAGGAAGAGAGAGCTGCATAGGTCAGCACAGGGGGGTCTGCTTTGGTTGAAGAAGGCTCAGTGCTGCTTTCTGGGCTCTCCCTATTTTTTTGCTTTGTTTTGTTGTTGTTGCTGTTGTTTGAGGCTTGGGTTGATTTATTCATTTCTTTACCTATTCCACACTGATTGTGCTTGGCTGGTCACTAAAAGTATAAATGTGAGTCAGACCCAGACCTGTCTTGAGGATTTCAAAGTCTAGCAGAAGAAACAGACATGTAAATGAATCATGGTAGCACAGTGACAGATCCTATAACAGGGAGGCACCAAAGGGCCTGAGGTAGGCTCCTTCTTGTTTTTAATTTAGCTCCTAAGGAATCCTCATAAAAAGGGCTTTCCTCATCCCATTCTGATGTTAATGGTTTGTGGACTACCATTTTGAGAACATTGTTCTGAGTTCCCTTCAACCTCCAAAATTCAAGGAATCTTTTGTTTCTGAGTTGGGTAATATTGTAAGTTTAGGGTGGGTGGAAATTCCACCATCTATTTCTGTTTACTAATTGGCAAATAAATATTCTTGAGAAGGAGGTGTCTCCACTTCTATCTGATTCTGATTCCTTAATCTGTGTGCTGCCTCCTCCAATATTTACTTCATCAGTTATCTCCTTTCTTTCCTGTGTCTGGATTTTCATTTTTTTTTTTCACATGCTCAAGTGTCTTTCACACCACTTTTTTCTCTCTCTGTCCCTCAGCCCCAACTCCCACCCTCCAAAGCAAGCAAGCAAACAAGCAAACAAACTAAGAAAACCCTTCTCCACTGACACTTCGTCCCCTTTTAGTTACCACCCTAAAGAAAAAAAATCTGTTTTCTGTCTCTATTTCCTCACTTGTTCATATCTGGATCCATGTAATTTGACTTTGACTATCACCCTTATATTGAAAGTTTTTTCACTAAGTTTTAAATTTTAATTAAAATTTTAAATCTAGTGAACATTTTCTGGTTTTCTTTTACCAAACACTATACGTTGGTCAACACTTCCTCCTCATATTTTTTAACCATAAATCTACTGTCTTGTGATTTAATTTCTGGTTTCTTTTGTGGGCTCTTTTTCCTCTGTCTCCTCTTGGCATGTGCTGTTTCCATTGTCCTTGACATCTTTTCTTTTCAAGAACTCATTTTCTTTGAACAATTTCATCCACGCCCAAGGCTCTATCTGCCACAAATCTTTTGAAAATTCTTAAAAATCTGTACCTCTACTCAAACCTCTCTTTAGATTTCAAGACTCATTATCCCATATGGGTGTCCCCAAAGGCACCTCAAACTCAAAATTTTCATAATAGAATTCACCTTCTCCTTGCACATGCTGTGCCAGTTCTCAATTTATTGCTTCTCAGCTCCAAATCCACTCTTCATTGCCTTCTCTGTGATAATAAAGCGGGACCCTGTAAACATTTCTCTTTTGCCAGCTATCTTGACAGAGTGTTGAAGTATACTTCAGGTAGAAGGAATTTCTCTTTCATCACTTCTTCCCCTTGATAGGCTCCAGCAAGACTTCCCCATGGGCAGCTTTCCTCAGCACCCCAGGGCCTTCCAGTGAATTTAGCAGTGTAGCCTCTCCCCATAGATAGCTTCCTCCACCACCTCAGAGATTGAAGTCCTAGTGTGTGCTGCTGGGTGTGACATTTCAGCAAAATACTTGGTAATTGCTGGGCTGGGCCATGGCTGCTCATCAATTTCTGGAATTTGACCTTGGTGGATCACAGGGGCCTCTTTCAAACTTATTGCTTCCTCAGATGTTTCACCTGAACAAAAAAGAGGTAGTGACTGCTCCCAAATCGGCCATTTTTGTAGCTTATAAGTTCTGTTTTCCTTTTTGTAGGTTACCCCCTGTTTTAGTTAATGATTCTGTGTAGTAAACTTTCTCTACTCAAATTACTGCATGAATTCTGTCTCTTCATTAAACCCAGACTCATACACACAGATCCCTCTGGCATTCCTCATCATGGAGCCATCACTACTGGCACTCCTTCTCATTTCTTTTTTTTTTTTTTTTTTCTCAGTTGTTTATGAGTGGATTGTTTAACTCCTTCTCATTTCTAATATCTATCAATCAACAGATCCCATTTATTCATTCTATTAAATACTAGGCCTCTTCTCCACTGTATTCCGACTCTTTCAGTCCTTGTTTAGATGCTTGGACTCTCACATAATCTTCTCCTTGATATCCCTGCATCTTCTATCAACCCACTTCAGTCAATCACTATGTCATTAAAATTAGTTTTTCTAAAACATACATCTGATATCCACTTTCTCTACTCCTTTTTATGATATGAAATCCCTTTGTGAGCACATTCCTACTAGTCTGTTTGGACTCCTATTCTGTCTCTCCTTCCCTCCAATCATGTTTATAATTCTTACACTTATGGTTTCAACCTCTGTGCCTCGAATATTCTTGTTCTCTCTGAAATTTCCTGAGTGCCTGGAAAGCACCTACTACTGTGAGCCTTCCTTAATTTTTCTAAACAGACATGGGCAATTCTTTGTCTAGGAAATCCTTTGTAAAATCCTCCAATAAAGTAATTATTTTGGGATATTGTAATTGTTCCTGGGTCTGTCTCCTCATTCAGTTTTGAGTATCTTAAGGAGAAAGATTTCTGGTTTTTCCCTGTGTTTGTGCCCTAACAGTGCCTGGGGCCTTGTAAACCTTTAATAAATATTTGCTGACACCAAAGGAGTAATAGTGACATTTTTATAAAGGGAATTTCAAGATCCTAATTAAAGTTTCTTAACTTTTCTTATTGTAGACTGTTTTGGCCCAAAGTTCTTTAGGGACTAAGTGAGAAGAAAAGCAATGATATCTTTGAAAAATAGTATTTATTACTTTTCATCTTATCTTTCTGTACTTAGAGAATACAAAAGAGATAGAAAGGCAAGAAAAAAGGGTATATAATGTCTCCTTTACTGTTTGGCTTACTTCTGCAGATTAAAGAAGGGACATCCCTCAAATAATAGTAAAATTCCAGCTCTTTGGGTTTATAACTCTAGTTAAGGGATAACATTTTAAAAAATCTTACCATGTGTCACACACTATGCTTAGGCCTATCCATGCATTGTCTCTCTCACCACCATTCTCAAAGGCAGGCAGTTTTAGCCTTTCCATTTTACAGATGAGGAAAGTAAGGTGATGCAAAGTTTAATGACTAAGGTATACCTAAGGTATATTCCTTGCAGTCGAAGATATCTATGAAGTTCCTTCACTTTGGAAAGACTTGTTCAGAGTTTTGTGTGTGAATTGGGGTGTAGTTGTGATCACAGTCATTAACCAGAAGACTGGATCATTAGCTCCAACTTTGGGGCTGTCCCTCTGGGATGGCAGTCCTGTCTTCCTTATTTATTTATTTTTTTTTAATTTTTTTTTTTTAAGATTTTATTTATTTATTCATAACAGACAGAGAGAGAGAAGCAGAGGGAGAAGCAGGCTCCCCGCTGAGCAGGGAGCCCGATGCGGGACTCGATCCCAGGACCCTGGGATCATGACCTGAGCCGAAGGCAGACGCTTAACCATCTGAGCCACCCAGGTGCCCTGTCTTCCTTATTTATCCATGGAGCCCTTCATCATCATCTTCTCCCGATTTCCTTGTCTGACAGATAATGCTTACCTAGTATAATTCATAAGTTTACTTTTATACCCTTGAACTTTATTTTACCCCCCAAAGTATATTTAACATTTATAGTTAACAATCTTTTCTGTCATTATCTTGAGCAATATATAGGGATTAATTTATGTATATATGAGTGCTTGCATAACATTTTAAAAATATATTTTTTCTAATTTAAAATTATATAAATATATTTATACCTTAAAAATTCTGTTCACCTAATTAATATGCTCAAATTCTGTCCTCAGTACTTTCTAAAAAGAGGTTGAGTAACTCAGTGTATTGTGGACAGAAAAAAGCCTAAAGTCCTCAAGTATAGAGTCGATCCTGAATCTCCAAAGTATTACTGCATTACAGCTAATTCTGACTAATAGAATGCTCATTTAGTATTTCTCTTATGTTAATCTTATAAATTATGCCTACAATGAGATATACCTATTTTCTCCAGGGAATATTTTTTGTTAGGTAAAAATTATTCGCTTTAATTTTATGAGGACCTTTGGGTATGCATCTAAATTGTTATGCAAGATTTACCTATGACTGGTAAGCTCAGTTGTTTAGAGCTCTGATAATGAAGTCTTGAGTCCATATCTACATGAACTGATTTATTTTTCTTGATAGCATCATAACACAGTGGTGAAGAGTGTGTGCTCTGAAGCTAGCCTGCCTGTTTTGAATCCTGGCTCTGATACTTACCACATCATAAATGACCTTAGGCAACACAGGTAACTTTTCTGTGCTTTAGATTTCCTCTTTAAAATGGAGATAATAGGGCGCCTGGGTGGCTCAGTTGGTTAAGCGACTGCCTTCGGCTCAGGTCATGATCCTGGAGTCCCTGGATCGAGTCCCGCATTGGGCTCCCTGCTCGGCGGGGAGTCTGCTTCTCCCTCTGACCCTCCTCCCTCTCGTGCTCTCTGTCTCTCATTCTCTCTCTCTCAGATAAATAAATAAAATCTTTAAAAAAAAAAAAAAGAAAGAAAAAAAAATAAAATGGAGATAATACCACTCATAGAGTTGAAATGAGGATTAAATGAGGGTCAGTATTTTTTGTTGTTATTGCAATTATTCAGTAACAGAAACTGTATTTTTCAACAACATATTTAATACTGTTGCTACTTATCTTTACATAATCGATGATGATGGTAATGATAATGGTCAGATGGAATGCAAGCAGTCATTGCTTTATGCTCAAACTCACTTCTATTATCTTAGCAGTGGCACATAAAGCCCTGTACTGACAGTGATGGGAAACAAGTGAGAGAGAGTGCATAAATTAATACGAACTGATCACTATCACTGGAAAACCAACTCAAAGAGTACAAAGGGACAAACATGGGTACAGGTTTTGAATACAAAGGACTTTTTTTTTTTCTCAGAAAAAATTGATCAAATAGCCTACTGATTTCTCTCTGGCCCCAAGTCTTTGGTAGTATACTTCTTTTAATGTTTTCTGTTTTCTAATTTAGAGGGTACTTGTTAGTGTATTATACATTTTATCATTAAGAGCTTTTCTCTCAGCAAAAGCTTTCACATTATTAGAAACACTTCTGGGCAGTTAAGAAAGAAGGCTGCCTGAGTTCAGCTACTTGACAGGGGCTTTATTAATTTTTTTTGAAAAGTTAGCTAGAGCTATAATCATTTAATTACTTGACATTTGTCAAAAAATTGCTGATTAGCCTCCTAGCAATTCCAGATACTTTAATGACTGACAGCAAAGCAAGCAGAAAACCAGCACAACATCTGTCTGCATGAGAATTACTTATTGAGATAGGCCTTTTTAACCAGCTTTTCCATAGACCATTTTAGCACTAGGGCAGAAAATGCCTATAAGAAAAGCTATGGGGGAAAAAAAAGCAGCGATAAGGACAACTGTACTTGAGAAATTTCTTATAGTATGAAGAGAGTAGGAGGTCTTTGCCCTATAATGTATTTAGTGCATGGATTTGGTTAAAATGTGATATTTAGTACTTATTAATTTCTACAACTTTAAAATATTTGACATTCTAGAACTTTCTTCTTTGTGTATTTTCAATCATCTCCAAATGGTGGGGCTCTTGAAGATGGAAGGACTCATGTGGCTTAAATATGTTACATTTCCAGATGGGAATGTGGGAGGATTACAGAGAACATGAGGGGTCCTGATTCCTCATAAGACACACTTGTCAATGAATGGCAAATGCAAAGCAGATTGTGTAAAAGGTATTACCATTTTCCATCATCCACCTAGTAAATAGGTCTCTCCTGGGTGAACAATCATTCCTTTTGGTAGACTGATAAAAAGACGAACAGAAAAATCCTCCTTTCTAACATCTGCTTAGTTTATTTTTCTGAGTAAGAAATGTGTCTGTTATATGATGTGTGTGTAGGACTGGGTCTCAAAATTTCATGTGAATGAGAATGATTCAGGAAGCTTGTTAAAAATTCAGAGTTGTAGATTCCATCTTCAGAAACTGACTCAGTAACTTTGGTCTAGATTCTACAGACAATTCTGATGGAGATCAGTAGACCACACTTAGAGCAAAAACAAAAAATAAAAAGAACAACAAAAAACTGGTTTATGGGCTAGAGAAAGGGAAACTGAATAATTCAAATGAAAAAGAAAAGTGGTCATCTGTCTGTGCTGTAGAAACAATGCTCGGTTCTAAGGATGCCAAGATTAATAAAATGACTTCATAGAAGGGGTAAAGTTTGAACTGTGCTCACTTTTGGTAGTGCGGAAAATAAGGAGCCAGCCAGTTTCCCATAGAGTTATTTAGTAAAACCAAAATAACTCTATGGGCTCTTTCATAGGATATTAAGCAGTGCTCTCCAGCAATTTCTTACCTCTTCTTGATCAAGGTTGTGATTAATTTTAAAATTGTAGGCATTTTATATATGTAACACCATCCATTTTGAACCTGAACCCAATTACTGTAGGTTGACTAATAAATTTACTTGATTTTGTTATACATATTTTGAGGTAATGCCTTGTTGTGCAAATTTATGCAAAAATAAAACTAATATTTTAAGCCAAGAACACTATTCTTTAAAAAAGAGTTAAAAGAGTAAATGAAATCAAGTTCAAGAAAATGAACATCAGGGAAACATATGAATGCCACATCTGCTCTCCTTCTGAGGAAGCTGCTCACAGGACTCTAGAGCTATTGCAGGAGCTCTCGGTATGGAAACACAACCTGAAAAACTCAAAGGAGTTCTTCATGCTGTCGTCAGAGTTCAACAAGCATGCAGAGTCAAGGAATGGTTTTTTTTGTTGTTGTTGACTGAGGACCAATATCTTGATGTTTTAAACTTACTTCAAAAATTAAAGACAGGAAAAAAAGAGAATTTATAAGTGAGATTTTATAGCCTGGTGAACAACTTTCCAGAAAAGTTCATAGTTTTATTCCTGTCTTTTGGGAAAAAGGTCTGAGAAGGAATGTTCTCCATTTTTTCTGTCATTTATCCTAATGATAATAATCCCAAATCCTAATATTATGTATTTATATTTTTTATTTGAGAAGAGAGTCCTTTTGTGTCTCAGTCTCTTCATTTCAAGAAATGTATCTTTCCAATTGAATTTCATTCTTCTTAAACCAATTAAGATATACGTCAGCGTGACTCAAAGACAGCCCTCAGCAGATGAACTTATTCCCCAGTATAATATGAGTCAGAGAGAGCACCATTTACATATGGTACATGTGTTTACTTATCAGTCAATCAGTAATAACTTATTGGGTATTTATTATAGCCTCAATTCTATGACACAAAGGATGTAAGTATTTGTTTCCCAATTATTCTATATTTAGTTGAGCAGAAATCTCATGAGACGTAAAAAGTAACAGTTCACACAAAAAATTGCCAAATACCAGATGAATGATGCTGATGACAAGAAACCACGCTTGCTGAAAAGGCTGAGGAAGCTCTGGAAATATCTGTGAACACACAGTAGAGCAGCAGGAAGCTTGACCCTCACCTCGAGGGACAAATTAGGACTATATATGTGGAAAGAAGTTTGTGGGGAAGGCAAGAGATGGATGAAGACATTCTGGAAGGATGATAAAATATGAGAATGAAACTGAAAATTTTTAAGTGGAGTGCACAAATCAGAGATGAAAACATGGAGTTGGAGAGAATTAAATAGGGGCAGACCAAAGATAACTTTGAATGCTCGACTAGTGAGTTTGGAATTTATCTATAATATAAAGATGCTAAAGATTTTTGAATAGTGGAGTGATAGGAGTATACTTGTGTTTCAGGAACATTAATCTAGAATCCACATACAGGTTGCATTTGATCATGGCCTTTGGAATTTGTTGCTTCTCCACTTTGTTTCCATAGCTCTGTAAATATACATCTTTCACGAGACAGCATAAAGCAGTTACTCTAACCTGTTCAGTAAATATTTACTGAGTGCTGTGTTCTGGACATTTTTCTTGGTACTGTAATCACAATCGTGAAAAAGATAGTCCCTGCCCTCATTAAGCTTACATTCTAATGGTGGGGGGACAGACTAGAATAAAATAAAATCATCATACAAGATATAGCACAACTTCAGTAATGTTAAGTGTTATGGAGAAAACAGAAAATTTTGAACTAAAGGGTGACAGGGTTGGAAGGACACTATTTAGATGGGGGCAGTCAGGGAAGGGCTCTCTGAGGATGTGGTTTCTGAGTGCATACCTGAACAGTGAGGAGAAGGTGGGAGCCATCAGACAAATTGGGGGTCAAGTATTCCAGTTTTTTAATTTTATTCTGTGTGTGATAGGAAGCAATTGTAGAGCTTTGTTCTGTTTATTTGTATTTATTTATTTATTTAGCAGAGTGACATATGCCGATTTACATTTTAAGAAAATCACCCTGACAGCATTTGTAGAGAAGAAATTGTGGATGTGTGTGTGGGGGGGGGCGGTGCGGGGGGACAAGAATAGAAGCAAGGAGAACAGTTTGTATGCTATTATAAAAGTGCATTGAATGATGGTGGGGAGTGGTCAAATAGGAATTCTTTTTTTTTTTTTTTTTTAAACATAAGGCCTTTAAGACTAGCTGATGGTATAATTGGAAAGGCTTGTGATTTTATCAAAGTGGGGTCCTTTTGAGAAGAAAAGGGAGCACTTTTAATATTTATGCCAGGACAGGTACAATCTGGGACTATCTTAGGCAAACTAGTACATATGGTATGAGAAAAAAAAAAGGAGAGGAGCCAAGAATGATATATAGGTAAATAGTAGCAGGGCCACATCTAGGGTATGTAGGGCCCTGGACAAATATTTTTGTGGTGTCCTTGTCTATAGCAACAGCTTAGTTGAAAAATTTATTATAATTCATGGGTCTATAAGAGTTATAATGACTTACTGATGAGGATTTAGGATAATGAGTAGAGAAGAGGTAGTTATTTCTTTGTTTATTGTCCAGTAATGCATAGATTCTTCTACAGTGTTTAGGTACCATCTCTTCTTGTTCAGGCTTGGGAACCATCACTTTATTTTCTTTATTGTCAAATATGCCATCTTGGTTAATTTTCTGCCTCACACTGTATTAAATTCCTTGGGCTGCTATAACAAATTACCACAAACTGGGGAGTTTAATGCAACAGACATCTATCTCTCACAGCTCTAGAGGCTAGAAGCCTGAAATCAAGGTGTTGACAGGGCCGTGCTCCTCTGAAGGCTGTAGAGAAGACTCTTTTCTTCCCAGCTTCTTGTGGCTCTTCCTAGCTTTTGGTGGCTCCTAGAAGTCCTTAAGTGTTCCTTGGCTTGTAGTAAATGCATCACTTCAATCTCTACTTCCATGTGTATGTGGTATTTTGCTGTTGTTGTTGTTGTTGTTTTTGTTTTTTTGTTTGTTTTTGGTGTATCTCCGTTTGTCCTCTCCTCTTCTTAAAATGGTATCAGTCCCTGGATGTAGGGCTGACCCAATTCAGTGTGACCATAACTTGACTTAACTAATTATATCTCCAAAGACCCTATTTCCAAATAAGGTCACATTCTGAGGTTCTGGGTGGATGGGACTTTTTGAGGTACGTTGTTCAGCCTACTACATTTACCCTGAGAAAAAGGTAGCAATACTGTTATTGCTCAAAATGCCATGGGTGTTAGGATCCTGCCTGGAGTAAAATAAAGTATGTCTTCTTGCCTTTGCCTGCAGTTCCCCTCATACCATTTATTTAGTGCTGGTTACATCATTGCTTATGTTTCTGCATCGTCCTCTGTGAATACTGGGTTCCAACGACTCTATTAAAGTTGTTACTGTGCTTTGCTGATGATAACCACAAATGCAAGTCTTACCCAGAGTGTGTAGTAAAATGTCAACAGTCCTTCATTTTCTAGTCATATTAAATTTATTTTCCAGGATTTTATAGTGTAAATGCAAAATACATTGTCTTCCAACTATATCTTCTCTTGAAAAGTTGTAGTCATTGTATTCCTGGAGTGTGATCTCTCTTTCTCTCTCCTGCTCTCATTAAAGATTTTATTTGCTTCCACCTTTATTGAGATATGATCGAAAAATAAAAATTGTATATATTTAAGATGTATACCTGATGTTTTGATATATATCAGACTCATAATAACAGAGAGTGGAATGGTGGTTACCAGGGGCTGGGGTGTGGGGAAGATGAGGAAATGTGGGTCAAAGGGCACAAACTTTCAGTTATAAGATGAATAATTTCTGGAGACCTAATGTACCACATGGTGATTATATTTAACAATACTGTATTGTATACTTGAAATTTGCTAAGAGAGTAGATCTCAAGTGTTTCCACTGCAAAATTCGATCTCTTTTAGCATTGACCACATCACTGCCTTCCATGTGCTACCAGAATTGGGGAGGAGAGGCAAGGAGCCTCTAATGCAGTAAGAAGAGTTATTCTCTTCACACAAGGAGCATCTGGCCCTCATGCATTATAGCTTAGGGTTGACCTGGGAGAGCATGGCATTACCACATTGACTAGAGGTGTGGACATCCATTAGAAAGGCCTGCTTAAGTGTTGCGGAGCAAAGGTCTTGAAATCCCTCAGAGGACATACATGCAGATACCACCAGAGGAATGTTGAGCTTACAGAAGGGGTGGGGTGCCCGCCCTGGGTGCAAGCAGTGGATGAGTGTAAGAACAGGGTTAAGAATGTTTGTTATTGCTGCCCTCCCTTCCACTCCCCAGTGTTACTGAGCAGAGGCAGCATCATAGTAGAGGACATGACAAGCAAAACCCTGCACATGGGTGCTCACACAGCCTCAAGCCCAAGAAATTTTTGAATCTTGAGCCTTGGGGAGAGAATGTGGAATGGTAGGCAGCCTCTGAGCTGGCCATCATTGATTCTCACCTTCTGACACTCACACTCAAGTAATCACCACCCCTGGAATTGGGCTGGATTCACTGACCCGCTGTAATGAGTAGAATATGGCAGAAGTAATGGGAGGTGACTTTTTTTTTAAAAATTTTTTATTGTTATGTTAATCCCCATACATTACATCATTAGTTTTAGATGTAGTGTTCCATGATTTCATTGTTTGTGGATAACACCCAGTGCTCCATGCCAAACTTGCCCTCCTCAATACCCATCACCAGGCTAACCCGTCCTCCCACCCCCCTCCCCTCTAGAAAACTCAGTTTGTTTTTCAGAGTCCATTGTCTCTCATGGTTCGTCTACCCCTCTGATTTCCCCCCCTTCATTCTTCCCCTCCTGCTATCTTCTTCTTTTTTTTGTCTTAACATATATTGCATTATTTGTTTCAGAGGTACAGATCTGAGATTCAACACT
>NC_138373.1:82176906-82199271 GCF_054177405.1 Leptonychotes weddellii
GGCTCTATCACTTGCCAGAAGCGGCCGACAGAGCCCCCTCCCCCGCCGTCTATCCTCCCGAATATCGCCTCGGATTCACTTCTCCGCATGTCCTACCTTCCAGAAAGTGGTCGCTTTTCTGTTCAGAGAGTTGCTGCTCTTCTTTTCTTCGATCTCCTGTTGAGTTCGTAGGTGTTCAGAATGGTTTGATCCCTATCCAGCTGAATTCCTGAGAGGAGACGAAATCCAGGTCTCCTACTCCTCCACCATCTTGCTCCACCTCAGGATGTGACTTCTGAGGTTAGATCATACAAAGACTGTAGCTTCAGTCTTGTTTGATTTTTTTTTTTTTTCAAAATGGAGATGGTTGGAGACCTTGACAAGAGCAGCTCCAGTAGAATGATGGAGATGAAAGACTGCTTAAAGTGGGTCCGAGGATGAGAGGTAAGGAAGTGGAGAGCATACAGATAAATAATACATTCAAGGGGTTTTACCATAATAAGAAATGCAGATGATAGAAATATTGTCTTATATATAAGATAATATAGCAGCTAGAGCGGGGCATGGGGTTAAAGGAGAGTGGTTTAAAGACAGGACATATAGCATTGTTTAAGCTCAGGTGGGAAGGAAATACAAAGGAAAAATTGATAAGAGGAGGGGGTGGAAGAGGATGGTTTCCACAAGCTGGTGTCGGCAGAAGAGGATGCATCCAGAGTACAAGTGGAAGGGTTGGCTTTGGAGAGGAGAAGTTATTGTTTATCCATTTTTATGAGAGAGCAGACAGATTATAGACACAGATGTATGTAAGCTGGTATAAATGGGACGTGGGAAAGGGCGTCGTCATTCCCTTTTGACTCATATTATTTTATCACCAAAAAAGGGAGGTAGGGAAGGAGGCAGTGATTGATGTTTGGAAAGAAGGAAGGTGTGAAATAGGTTTTGAGGAGAAGAGCAAGGTAATCTGGAAAAAGCTAAATGTGTCACTGGGAGGCAAGTCTGCTTGGTTATAATTGTTAAAATTGTGTGTGTTTGGGTTATTTTCCTCCAGCTAAGATTCAGCTGCTGTGATGAGCCTTGGAGTAGGTGTAAGATTGGGGTGAACCAGGGTTTGGGTTTTGCTGTGGAAACATGGCACAAGAAGAAAGGGGCAAAGCATTGGAGAGTATTTGTGTGTGTGTTTTAATATTTTATTTATTTATTAGAGTGAGAGAGAAAAAGAGAGCGGGGGTGGGGGGAGCAGAGGCAGAGGGAGAGAGAGAATCTCAAGTGGACTCCAAGCTGAGCATGGAGCCTAATGAGGGACTCAATCTCATGACCGTGAGATCATGACCTGAGGCAAAATCAAGAGTCTGACACTTAATGGGCTGAGCTACCCAGGTGCCCGGGAGGGTATTTGTAACCAGTGATTATAATGATGGCTCATGGTATCTAAGCTGGGAAAGTAAGGAGAGAAGGGAGAGTAGGAATGGAGTGATGGACAGAAGAGAAATAGTAGGATCACCATTTGGAGGTCCCCAAAGGGTTTGCACACCTCTAACTTCACCCGCCTTTCTCTCCACAGCACGTCCTATCACGTGGTCACAGACTTGCGGCACTCTTGTGGATCCCAGGTGGATCAGGCTATCAGGCACATGCTGCAGTGTGCTCGCATATGCTTTTCTCTCAGTGTAGAACACCTTACTCCACTTTTAATCTGACTATTGCTTCTTGCCTTCTAACCATCACTTCCTCCATGGCATACCTCTAGCAGTTACCACACCACCCTGTAATTATCTTTTATTTGCTTTGTTTCCTTAATTAAAACATGAATCTTGTGAAAGCGGAGACCATATATCATTCAAGTGTGTATCTCTGGCACAGGGCACGGTCACAATAAATAAATGACGTATGTTCCTGCGTTTCTAGCAGAAGTGAGTGTTTGGAGGACTGTTGTAAAGACATCAGATGAGTCTTTTCTCACAGTACATTTCATTTTCCTTCTCATCCCCTTCTGATTTTAATATTCTTGTGAATTCAAGAGTTATGTGCTATTTCTTTGAGAGTAAAAATGTTTAATAGTACTTTCACGTACTTTCCTTAATTATTTTCTTTCTTTTCATATCAGCCATTATCATTTATAAGTGGTAACAAACTAGGAATGAGAGTAGGATCCTTTGGCTAGATCCACACTCTCCTTTGTTGTATGTGGAGAAGAAAGAAACTTCTCGATGACCCCAGCTTTATTCTTTGTGGACAAGTAGGTGAGTCCGTTTGAACCATGCACAAGCACTACCAGGTTACAGGCTAAACTTCATGAGAAGCTTGTTGACTTCACTCTATTATTTTATATTAATCATCCAAAATTCCATCCGCATTTGTTCATAATGGTGAGGGAATGTGAATGGATAACTAACTCTACCAGCTCTTCCAGTAGAATCCTGCATTGACCATGCTCTGGTAACTTGGGTTTCTTTGTGAAGGGCAACAATTTGCATTATTGGGTTAACAGTTTAACAGCCTATTAAAGACAGGGAAAGAGAATCTCCTAACTATCCTGTACATATCTTTGCAAATGTTGCAGACACGAAGTGAAAACAATCCTCAGAGTATCTTCTTTACCAATTTTGGGTTATTGAACACAAAGTGGTTGCATAGATAACATGAAAGAGCAATGTGGTTAATTAAGACTTAATTAAGAGTAGTCTTTAAAGATGGAAATAGTAAACTGAGCCAGAGAGATTACCAGCCGAACATTTTGTGAGACAAAGAGGAAGAAACAGATAATTAAATGTAACATTTAATGACTTAAATGTTATGTGCTAGAATAAAAACATTCTTCCATATGATAGACATGTACATCATTCATTACAGTGATAGAGCAGAGATCTTCCTTCTCCTCCTCGCCTTTCTCCTCCCCCTTCTCTTTCCCCCACTTCTCTTCCTCCTCCTCCTTCTTATTATTCCTATTATTATTGAAATAAACCATGTGTGAGATCTTTCTTGAAATGCGAATGAATGAATTAAAATTTTTTTCCTAATTAATTTATACCCTCTAATATGTCAAGAAAAACCTTGGCCACTCTGGGAATTCTTAAAAATTTAGGAAGTGGCTATATTTATAGAGATGTAATTTACAATCAAAATTTATTAAAATAGGCAATATTTTGATGAAAGAGAATTTTTTTTAAATTACTACTTACATTAAGATGTCCTTAAGTGTATCCAATTTTTAAAAAGTATTTTATTTATTTATTTATTTGAGACAAAGCACAAGCAAGGGGAGGGGCGGGGGGTGCCCCACATGCGGCTTGATCCTAAGACCCTGAGATCACAACCTGAGCTGAAGGCAGACCCTTAACCAAATGAGCCACCCAGGTGCCCTGTGTGTATCCAATTTTTAATTTTGGGGTCGGTATACTTAAATTTCTCTAACAAGGCACAGTTATGACATTTCAAGTATGAAATGGTTAAAAACATTGACGGTTAGAATTGAAGTATATTTTATTTTCTAGAATTCTCATGAGTAGTTCAGAAATGCTATCACAGCACATTAAATGTTATGCTGATTATTTATCACACGGTTAATTATGCCTAATGCAAAGTGAGGGTTTACTGCAACTGATTATAATTGGCTGTATTTGGCTGCAGTTAGAATTTGTAATGGTGCAAGGTTTATATTTTAGCTTGGCGTGAGAAAGGGAAAATCTTTGGTAATGAATTTATAGCAATAAATAGGTTATAGATTTACTGCTAAAAGCATCACAGTTAAACAATTCTATATGTATCTCTCAAGGCTAAATGCATACACATATTTATCTGCAAAACATAGAACTAAAACATTAAATTGCTGATGCAGATTAGTTTTCTTTTGCTGGTTGATTTTTGTATCACTCTTTTGAAGGTTCTTTGAGATCACTGAATTGAGAGGTGTGACTAGAAGTCTTTATGTATATTAAAAATTACAGGACCAATTGAAGTTCTTAGCAGACTGTTATCAAACTTAGTTACATATTATTAGTGTGGGCATCTAGGCAAGTGAAAATCTAAGTAAGCCTATTAGATGGGAAGAGTTGCAGAATAATGGATCTTAAATTTCCTTGCATGGCACAATAAATGCTTTCCATAAGGATGTTGGCATACCCTTGTCCTTCAGCTTTTCTGTGGTCAATAATAGTAAGGTTTTTTAAAAATAAATTTGCTCAGGTTGGCAATTGTGTATATCCCTTAATACTATTATACTTTCATCCTTTGTAGACAGGGAGCAAATTCACCTCGAAATTCACATCATGAAGTGCATTTGGAATTTTAATTTTTGATGCATAATTTAAAGGAGATTTAATATTTTTATTTCATATATTTAAGTGCTTAGATTTTGTCACAACATTTTGCCCTTTACCCTGTCCTGTTTAGTATTTTGATTTTTGACTTGGATAATGGAAAGGATAGCTCAGAGCTAGAAAAAATGGCTTATATTTCAAGTGGCAAAATAAGAATTCAAAAATCTTACTAGGTGGGAATTAATACTTTGCAATGTAATAAGAATAAATTTAAAGTCCAGCAGTTAGTCTAAAGTTAAAAGGAATATAATGGAGCGTCTTAACTTTACAGAAAAATATGCAAAATACCTTTGGGTTTTAGTGAACCACAAGTTTTAGGATAGCCAAGTGGTGCTAACAAGTTAAAACTAAGAGGACTGAATTTAGATCAAGAATGGTTTTATGAGACCGTTGGCTTCCTGGTGTTTAGATCTTGTCTGCTGGCCTGTGCTAGGACCTGAGTGCCACAGGGGCATTCCTGATCTGGAGTCTATCAGGGTGAGATGGGGAGAGAAGACATAGGAGGGCTACCAGGGTGGCTGAAGTAGGCCAGGGCAGCTGAGGGAGGGATTGGTAAGAGAGAGTTGGGGTCACTGCACATGCTCAGCCTAAAGAGTAATAGACTTAATGAAGACTCAGCTGTGTACAAACACTGTGTACAAACAGTTGAGGCTATTATTTAGGAATGGAAATGAATTTATTTTTCACTGTTCTGGAGAAATGAGAAGTGGAAGTAATGGAAGCATTCATATTATTTCAGTAAAAGAAACTTTCCCCAAATAAGAACAACATTGGGACAGTCTACCTCACAGTTATTGAGTTCCTTGACATTTGAAGTATACAAGTTGGAGCTAAATCTTTGAGGAACCATAGGTGGGAGGAGCTTGGCTCTTATGACTTCCCAAGACCCTAACTTTCTTATGATTCGTTAAATTCTCTGGGCATTTTGGAAGGCATATTTTGTTATTGTGTTCAACTGCACGTAACAGTATTCTGAAGTTAATCAGTACTCCATTTGGCAAAAGAGAAACAGAATTGTGAACTACTCAAGGCCAAAAAGTACATAACAAATGTTGGAGATTTTTATCTTGAGATTCCTCCATTTAGTCCCATGTACAATGCATATTTCTGCTGGTGATTACTCTCACTTTCAACATTGTAATTTATAGAATTGGGTAGAAATGATGAAATAGAGAGAAAGAGAACTCAAAAATGTTAGGATCACATGAATTTTAATGATTTATTAGCATATGCACAAAGCTTGAATGTTAAATATGGCAAGCAAGTTGATTGACTTGAGGCAAACTTCCAAAGGGGGAAAAATGTTACTTTCTCTCTCTCCTTCAGTTAATATCTGTTATATAGTAGAGATTCCAGAGAAGAAATGAGAGGGGCTGAGTGGGCACCATCCACATGGAGGAAGTAAGCTACCTGGGAATCAAGAACAGAGGATGGAAGACTGGCTCTGACATAGTGAGCATGAACACTGATTTTGGTCCTTTTGAGAAAGAGAAAGTGGGGTGATTTTCTCTGGTCCCTGCAGTTGTTGTTAGTGGTAAGGTATTGGAGCTGGGAAGAATCCCCCTTGGAGCCTAAGGATGTGGAAGAAGAGAAAGCAGTGAAAACCCTACATCTGAGAGGATGTCAGGGAAGGATCATCTGAAGGGGGAAGGATCAAGGCTTTGGCGGCAAACATGGGGGAAGCTCAGGAAGTGGCAGGGGATAAGCTTGCTTGGCAGGACTAGCTAAAGGAAAATGTGTGAGTGGCGGTATCAGCAGGTGGAGAATCTCAGGCCTAAGCTATATGTGGTGGTATTTGGGGCCACTGACAGCAGAATTAAAGAAAACTTGTGAGTCTTGAACTTCTTGAGGATCTGTTGGGGAACAGGTAACCCTGAGGAGAGAAGGAATATCAGGGGAGTCCTATAGTTGGTTTACCAACAGCTTGCAGGTAGCACTGGATTGCTTAAGGGGTGCCTGTAAACAAACCAGACCAAACATTATAAAAACAATAGAGCAAGTATTCTCCCATCAGTGTTCTCCAAGAATTGTCCCCATCTGCATTATCATCTAGGCATCTCCATTACCGTCTCTCTATTCCTCATATCTGTCCTTATCACAAGCATGTTGTTTATCAATTCCTTCTGCCATGCTCAGATTTAGGCCACATCCTCTCTTGACAGGATTATTGCCATGCTTCCAATTGATCCTCTTTAACTTGTTCTCTACCCAGCAGCCAAAGTAATCTTGTGAAAAATAAAACAGATCATATCATCCTCATTCATAATGTGCTTCAGTGGCTTCTGTTTTCTTCTGTGGTTAAAGACAAAAGGCCTCACCATGGCCTCCATGCCCTGATGTGATCTGGCATCTCTGTTCTTCCTTGTGATTAGTGCTTCTCTCTCTTATTCTCTGCCTCCTGCAATGTGTGCATTAACTGCTGTGGAAACAGCACAGGTCGGACTCAACTAGAGGACATGAGAGATTTGGCAAGAGGGAAGACCTTATAGAACGGGGGAAATACAAGATGAGAGAGATCAGGAGCCAATATATCTGTGGCTTAAGAGAAAAGGAGGGGCCAGCAGTACAATTGCAAACAAGACACATGGGATTCCTTCAGGGTATGGCTCTTCATTGAAACCCCATTTCAGTATCAGCTGTGATTGAAAATTCTATGAGGTTCTGCCTGTTCCCAGAGATCATGGGATTCCTTTTCGACCCTGGTGATATTCTGCAGAATAAAGGGTTGATCAGAGATAAGGTCTGGGATCCCTCATGAATTTTCATCAAAATTGATTTTTTGGAAACCAGAGCTGCTCACGGGGGCATTCAGGTAAACGATAGGAGAGCCAGCAATTCAGCATTCTTTTTGGAGAGTTTGTGGGTGAACAAGTTTAATTCATCTGAACTTGGAGTGAAAGTGTAGTGTTTGAGAATATCTGTGAAAGGATAATTGGACGGATTTCTTTATTGATTAAAATAACACAAGCCGCTCTAATAGGAAAATCTCCGTGGTTTAATACAATAGGAATGTTTCTTGCTCACACAAAGTCCAAATTGAATGTTTTTGGTTGGCTTTCCATGCTGTGATTCAGTGACTCAGGCTTATTTCATCCTATGGCTCTTCCATCCCCTTCTAGACCTTGGAGTCCTGCAATTTCAGCCAGAAAATGGAGAGTGGTGGGAAGGCCAATTTGCTATTTAACCACTTTAGCCTGGAAGTAACTCACTTTGGCACAAGTTCTACGGGTGAGGACCAGTCATACAGCCACATCTCAATACAAAGGACCCGGGTCAGGTAAATGCTTTCCAAAAACAATGCGACACCAGGAAAGGAGACATGCATCTTTGGTAGACAGCTGATCATCTCTGCCACAGGAAGGGAATGAAAAATCATGTCTCATGTGTTGCTTTCTATCCATTATCTTGCATATCATTTTGTTCCTCAGAAATTACTACTAACTACCGATGTATTTATTGAATGAATCTAAAAACAGCTGAACTCCAACTGGAGGGGAGAGACTTTAGGGTTTTCCTTTATGACAAAATTTGCTCCATACAGTTTTTATCTATTAGATAATTGAGCCTTTCCATTTTTCTCATTGTGATAATGATTGATGAGAATCTCATTGGCTTGAGATCTGCTTTTTCCTCCCATATTGACCCAAGGTCATTGACTCACAACATTTTGTAATCATCACACATAGTTCAGGGGCTTGGTGGAGATATTGTTTACAAATATGGATTTATCATGTGTGTGAATATTTTATAGGAGGAAGTAATGCTGTTGAGTATATAGTCTTATTTTCTCTTATACATGGAAAGAGACAAGTTTATTTCTGTAATACACCTACGATGGGCAGAAAGAGTGTTAACTAAAATGTTTCAGGTTGAAGTATAAGAGTGCATAGGGGAAAATTCTCTATTCTACTAAGGAAGAACTGTCTTCCAATACAGGAGGCAGATCAGAGAAAGGGAGTGCAATGTTTCTACGGGGAAGATTAGGAGGATGACTGCTGTTGGTGGATGCAGAACCTGTTAGTTTATCCTCGGACTTTCATTGTTCCCTTTCTCCAAAACATCCAATTAAGTAGACAAAAACTTTAAGAAAACACCTCTTCCTTCAACAGTGTCAAGAAGGACCAGCTCAAAGAGCCATTTGCCTGTCTCTCTCTGACATTGTTTTAGTTCTTCATATTTGAACTATTGGAAGGAGAGAGAAAAGCAATAAATCCCCTTAAGAAAAGCAGATGAATTTTCTGTGACTAATGTTTGGGGACATGGGAGAAGGAGGGAACAAAGTATCTCCTAGGAAGGAAAGTTAAGAAATAAACGATTTGTAAATTGAAATTTTTTTTTTTTTAAAGATTTTATTTTTTATTTGAGAGAGAGAGAATGAGAGACAGAGAGCATGAGAGGGAGAAAGGTCAGAGGGAGAAGCAGACTCCCTGCTGAGCAGGGAGCCCGATGCGGGACTCGATCCCGGGACTCCAGGATCATGACCTGAGCCGAAGGCAGTCGCTTAACCAACTGAGCCACCCAGGCGCCCTGTAAATTGAAATTTTATTCAATCCTATATACCTACCTAGGGTGGCATTTTATTTTTAATTTTTTAATTTAAATTCAATTAATTAACATATAGTGTATTATTAGTTTCAGAGGTAGAGTTCAGTGATTCATCAGTTGTGTATAACACCCAGTGCTCATTACATCACGTGCCTTCCTTAATGTCCATCACCCAGTTACCCCGTTCCCCTACTCCCTCCCCTCCAGCAACCCATTTGTTTCCTATGACTAAGAGTCTCTTATGGTTTGTCTCCCTCTCTGATTTCATCTAATTTTATTTTTCCCTCCCTTCCTCTATGATCCTTTCCTTTGTTTCTTAAATCCCACAGATGAGTGAAATCATATGATAATTGTCTTTCTCTGATTGACTTATTTCACTTAGCATAATGCCCTCCAGTTCCATCCATATCATTGCAATGTTTATAAAAGCAATGTCCACAATAGCCAAACTATGGAAAGAGCCCAGATGTCCATCGACAGATGAATGGATAAAAATGTGGTGTGTGTATATATATATAATGGAATATTACTCAGCCATCAAAACAATGAAATCTTACCATTTGCAATGACATGGATGGAACTAGGGAGGCATTGTAATGACTGGTGCAGTTTCCAATAACGTTTTTCTGAGATACTTTTCTCAAGTTAGAAACAGGCAAAAGGATGAGGACCGCCACATCTCAATACACATCTTACCCTACTGTTGGGATCTACTTTCACATTTAGCCCAGTGTTGTGGAGGTTGTGTATTTGCTTTAAAATATATGGGTGAGCAGAACAAAAGATTATCCCTGAGATGTAAAAATAGCAAGAGTAGGCTGTGACATCAGGATGATTCTATGTGAATTCAAAGGCTACATTTCTTTTTTTTTTTTTAAGATTTTATTTATTTGAGAGAAAGAACAAGCAGGGGGGAGGAGCAGAGGGAGAGGGAGAAGCAGGCTCCCTGCTGAGCAGGGAGCCCAATGTAGGGCTCGATCCTAGGACCCCAAGATCATGACCTGAGCTGAAGGCAGGTGTTCAACTGACTGAGCTACCCAGGCACCCCTCAAAGGCTATATTTCTTTAATACAAGGTGTATCTGCTGAGAGTAGGCCATCAAGGAGTTGTATATACTCTCTGAGGGTCTTATTATTCTTCAGAACACAAACTAGAGCCAAGTAGTAGGAATTGGCAGTAGGCACATGTTTGTAATTATTAATGGCTAAAAAATTGAAACATTGAAAGTTGCCTCAGAATGGAATAGGTCATCTTATATTTTGGAGTTCTCCATTATGCTGTACAATGGACAGGGATTAAATATCTGTGTTGGGATTTAAACTAGATGACTTCTAAGAGACTGAAGATGTAAACAGACAGTGGCCAGGCCACCTATAAAAATTGAACTCTGATTCACAACCCGCAGCAACCAACCCAGGAAACCAATCCATTATCTATAATGATGAACCCAGGAAGGATGCCTGCTATCTGTAAGTCAGATTTGTAGGAAGTCAGACCACTGTCTTAAGCAATGATAACTCCTATAACAACCAATCCCCAAAAGCCAGGACTTGATTAGTAACAGCCTCTCTAAATTTTGTCCCCTCTTCCAACTTAGGACCAACCAGAGACAACCAACTATGTACCCCTGTCTAATCACATAGAATACCCAACTTCTAGTTAGCCCACTTATGGCTTCCCCAGGCCAACAGCCTCCAATCAGGGCCTACCTGGAAGTCTTCTCTTTTTTCTATTAAAAAGCTCTGCTACCCCTCTGACTGTCTTTGGGTCTTTGCCAAAACACAAGTGATGATGGCTGACTCCCTTGCTAGAGCAAGCTGAGAGACAGCTTTCTCTTGTTCTTATTTGGGTGGTTTTCATTTATTTTCACCCTTCTAATGATTTTCTGATCTTTAGATTCTAAAAATCTAAGTAAAGGAACCCCAGTGACAAATCCATGCACCACTAGCCCTTTCCATCTCAGTACTATTATCCCCTCACTGTTTGCAGGTTTTCAGGCTTAGGACACTGGAGCACTGGTGGTAGTGGGAAGATCCCGGGCCTAGGGAGAATGCCTGGGTGCAGCTTTTGGCTGGAACGCTTCCTGTCTGTGTGACTCCGACCATGCCTCTCAGACTCTCTTCCCACGGTTAACATGGGAGCAGGACTGCCTCATAGTGTTGCTTTTTGGATCATGTAAAACGTAATGTATGGAAGAAGAAAAGTCAATGCTTAAAGAGCTTTAAAAAAATTGTGTTTGTTTTCCATTTTACCGAACACATACTTATGTAGTACTTACCATGTACCTGTCACTATTCTAAGTGCTTGACAAATAATAACTCACTTAATTTTTTTATAATATCCCTATGAAGTTTGTATTAATATCATCCTCATTATTAAGGTGAGGGAACTGAAACTTGGAGAGATTAAGGAATCTTCCAAAAGTGACATGAGTAGTGTGTGCTTTGTGCTCACCCAGGGGTACAGTTTTCTCTTTGTTCTTCTCATACCTCATTCATTAATAAGTTCTCAGATTGTTTATGAAATATATACCTCACCTCCACCACTTTCTTTTTATTTAGGCACAGTTTTGGTCCAGATTCTACCAATCTTTCACTTAGATGGCCACCACATTCTAAGTTGGACTCCTCAGTTATGGTCTCTTCAGTCAAATGACAATAAAAATAAAATTTTTTTGTTTTCATTAAAGGCAGCTTATCAGATACTTCCCAACACTACCCAATTGTCCTTGTTATCCAATTCCAAACCTTGTGCCCCCAAATCACCTAATAATTGCAACTAAAATGCATTGCACATTTATTATGTGCTAGGCTTTGTGCTCAGCCTAGCACATAATAATATAATAATATATAATAATATAATATATAATAATATATAAGTGAACACATTTATATCCACTGAGTAGGTGCTGTTATGAGTCCCACGTTTCAGATGAGGACATTGAGACTGGGAGAGTCCAGGTAATGAAATACTGGCTTGTGGATTTAGAACGAGTCTGTAAAATCTCAGAGTCCTTCTGTGTCCTTTTCCCTCATTGTCATTTATTTGTTTTCTGTTGATTAAGTTTGTGTAAAGCTACTTATTTTATTTCCCATTCCATTCTCTCAAGGCTGGTTAGGATGCATTATGTTTCATTCTTGAGTTCCTCCTTCTCAGTCACTTTCCCCTCTTCTCAATCAAATCAAATCCTCGACTCCAAAATGCGCCTCTCATCTCAGCTGTTTTGTGAAAGAATTCTTCCCAGGCTAATACTTTACATATATGTTCAGTGTTGTTGTGATGCATTCTTTTGCAGTGCTTGGTCATTTAATTTACATCTGATCCTTCTGCAGGCACCCTGTTTCTCCTTTTTTGTCTCTTCTCATTAATCTGTGCCAGATAAAAAATAATAATAAATTAGGAAACCCTTTGTCAAGCATGGGGAATATTTTCATGAGTCCCCATAGTTCTGATTTCTACATTCTAAATTCATACCTATTCCTGATTGTCAGCAATTGAGATGTTTGTATAACAGATGCTGTGAAAGCACTGTTACTAATTTCTAGTAGTTCTTTTTCCTGTGTGGGAGGGAAACAAAAAGTTGGCTTCCCTGGCAGCCAGGTTCATGTCTTTATCTTACTCACTACCTGCACTTAAACATTTTGGTACTCGACCAGGAAGAGTACACCATGATATACTCTGGCAGTCATAGCCCATTCTTTTTATCTTGCATTTTCCCTTCCCATATATTGTAATCACAGTGTTTATATAAGCTGCACAGAGTCACATGTATTTATACATGGCCTCGTGCTCACCTAAATATCTGATTTATTTGTATATAGTTCTATGAAACACAGAACTGCTCTCACAGATCCATGGATGCACACAGTCACTGGAGGAAGGAGGAAATGGCTAGTAAGATGAGAGGATGCATGCTGTAGTAAAGGAAAAAGAGAGTGGTCCAAAGGAGCCTACTTCGCTTCCTTCTCTTAGAATTGAGTCCTCCTTTGACCCCCATGTTTTGTTGTCTTAACTTAATATCACATTCTTTCTAGTTTATTTTGTATCAGAGTTCTCTGTTCACCTCTCTCTCGTTTATAGTTTTATAGGTCTGTGCTGTCCACTATGATAGCCACTAGCCACATGTGGCCACTGAGCACGTGGAATGTGGCTTATTGAACTGAATGTACTGTAAATCTCAAATACACTTGAAAAACTTGATAAGAAAAAAAGAGTGTGAAATATCCCATTAATCATTTTTATAGTGAGCATGTTGATAATACTTTTGATATGTGTAGTTTAAAAAGATATTATTCAAAATTTTACCTATTTCTATTTACTTTTTAAGTATAGCCCCTAGAAATATTAAAAGTCCACAGTCGCTCTCAAGGACACATTAAACTCGTTTGGAAGGGCTCTTTGAGGACCTTCCAGAGTGTATGTTCCGCTGACAGGGTGACACCGTCATTAAGACCACCCCCCGATTAATAAAAAAATTAAAAAAAAAAGTCCACATTTGCTTTCACTTGTGGCTGTCATTATATTTTGATTGGATAGTGCTGTTACAGTTGGCAGTGACTGTACAATTTTCAAACACACAAAATGTTGCATCATATTTTCAGGCAGTTGAAGAGAAGTATTTGTTGAAATCGGGAAAGTAGATTGGGAGCTTGGTGAAAATAAATGAGTGAATGGGTGATGAGTAGCTCAGAGTTTGGTTAATTCAGAGAGCTAAAATTTGCTGCCAGACGCTCAAAAATGTAGGTATTATTAGATATACTGAAAACACTGAGGCAGGAGCCTCATTACAAACACATGCGTGCATTGCTAAAGGCATTCTTACGATAGTCAGCACACATTTATTGAGGCCCTGCTAGATGCCAGGTCCTGTTTAAACATTGCTGACACAAAATGATTCCGATAGTGCGCAGTAGCAACCCTCCAGGAATTAGAGTGAGGGTAGAAATGCACACAGGGGCACCTGGGTGGCTCAGACGGTTAAGCGTCTGCCTTCAGCTCAGGTCATGATACCAGGGTCCTGGGATCCAGCTGAGCAGGGAGCCCACTTCTCACTCTCCCTCTGCCTCTCCCCCTGCTCATGCTCTCTCTCTCTCTGTGTGTCAAATAAATAAATAAAATCTTTAAAAAAAAAAGAAATGCATACCATTAATTCTCGTCCAGTGAGGTACCTAGTCAGAGCAGATGATCTTTGCCATAATGCCGTATATAAAACACAATGGAGTAAATGAACCAAGGTTTAGAAAAACCTAGGGCAGCCAAATGGCCATGAGATGAGCGTTTAATCGTGATTGGGAAGTGAGACCCCTGCAGAGGTCGTCCTGAAGTTCTTATCGTTTGTTTGGCTTGGCACAGTTCCATGGGTAACAGGCTTCAACAGAAGGGAGCTCTGGAAGCATTATCTGCACGAGTTTGTAACTAACTGTTTATCAGTCGAACTTCTGGCAACAGAAAATGTGTTAAGTGTGGATGACTGAGCATTTTAAGCATTGGCTGAACTGTTCCCTGCCTAACAACAAGCAAACAAGTACGTCTAAGATATACGAGGTATTCCCTCTGTATGCTTTGCATGGGTTTATATGGCTTTGTTTGGGAGAAGAACCGATTTTCAAGTTAAAGCAGCACATCAACATGTTGCGAGGGATTGTTGTGCATGTAGGTAACCATACTTAGTGCACCCCTGTTGCATTTCCCAGCAGCAAAGGTGATGTCCTCAGTTGTGTCCCAGGCAACGACTGTACCATTATCTCGTTCAGTTTTATGCCCTTTCTAAATGTAACCTTCCATTTGGTAACATTTCCAAACTAGTGTGTAGGGAACTTGTTCATGTGATGCTCATTAAAGTCACACGGCTAACATTTCTCCTCACTTCATTTGTGAGAACTAGATAGAGACAAACACTTTGCCTTCTTTCAGAAGAGACATAAAACCAACATCTGGACCACTTGTGGCTATTGAAGAGCCTCTGTGGTCTCATACTAGGGGTGCGGGCCATCTGTGGTCTCATGTTACTGGCTGCACTGTCCCGGCAAATCAACATTGCCTAAATTATGCTCACAAAGAGTTTTTCTTTGAATTCATAGTTCGGAATTCTATAAAAACGGTACCATTATTCCCATTTAACAGAAGAAGCAACTGAGACCCAGAGGTGAGATAATGGCCTGTTTTTGCCCAGATAAGTTGTGAATTTCTAATTTTATCTCAGGATTTTGTTTATTAAAGCTAATGCCTTCCTTCTATGCCATGCAACCACTCAAGAATTGCAGGTGTAGGAGGGCTTGTTAGATGAAATCTCGACTCAAGTCAGTCAACCCTGACATTCATTTTCTTAGTGACTGAATATGTCACTTAACTTTTCACACTCCTTAAAACAGAGAAAACAAGTTGCTCCTTTCTGTGAAGAATACAACATTTAAAATAATTTCCTATTTTTAAAATAGAGAATATAATGGCTAGAATATGTCCCTGAAAAAATTCAGATGTTCTTTTTTTACAAGAAAACACACAAGCACACACACATCCTGCTATTTTAAACCTATTTAAGATAGAATCTATATAATAGCAGGTTTTTAAAAACTAAAATGTTTAAGCATACCCACATAAATTATTCTGAAATAGTATACTAAGCACATCAGATTTCTCTAGAAAGCAAGCTATAAAATCTCTACAGAATTCTCATTCACCTTAAATGAGAATGGCTCCAAATAGTGGACTCTTGCCTTTGCTACCTTTCTAGTTTCTATTTTAGCCCCTTATTCTATCTAGAATTTCTGTCCCAAACAACTGATAACTGTCTCTCTCCATCTTAGTAGAAAAGTAATGTACAGCTCAGGTATCATTAGTTAGTAAGGCTTTATAAGTAGAGTTTGCAATTAAGTGAAATAATCACTAGACCAAAGATCTGGTCAAATAATTCATAAACATTTATTACATTTTTAAAAATGTGGGCTCTGAGATGATTAGCCCCTGGGAAACAAGGACATCTACACCATGGATCCTGCCCTCAAGTGGGTCATCATGTTGTAGGTGGAGAAAGAAATGAAAACAAATACCATATGGTCAACAGAAAAGGCATAGCTGAGAGGAAGGGTAATTAATTGTAAAGGGAAGGTTGTGAGGGTTCATCAGAGACTTCACAGAAATATCACCTAAACCACATTTTTAAAGATGATTATGAGATAAGAATTCCAAATAGAAAGAAATAATGGACAAAAGCACCAAGATTGAATATAGCATTTAGATGTCCTAATCAAAGGAATAAATTTCTAATAGGTTTTAGATGACCTGACTTCTGTGAAGGACTTCTATTTGGGTAGGCTGGGTTTTTGTTTTTCCTCAAGGCCCCTCAGTCTGTTTTTGATTAACAAATGGGATGGTACAAAATATTTTGCAATATTTGATTGGAATTTTATATTGCTATATTTGTTCCTATATTATCAATATACATTCATTATCATTTATTTGAGTTCATATGACATATAGCATTCCAAAACAGGAATTAGCTTTAATTAGGCATTCTTTATGATATTGCTGTTGAACTCAACAAAATGTCTCCAGATAACCTCTTAAAGAAAAAATAAATCTACTAGCAATACTACAGTAAGAATGAATACCACCCTGACAAGTCTTAGCAGTGTCTCGGAAGGAGGAGTACGAAAGGGGATGTTTTATAGGGTGTCGAGGTCTGGTCTCATGTTCTTTTTTAAAAAAATTTTAAATTATTTATTTTTTTAAGATTTATTTTTTTATTTTGAGAGAGAAAGTGTGATAGAGAGCACAGGCAGGGGGTGGGGCCAGAGGGATAAGGAGAAGCAGGATCCCCAGTCAGCACGGTGCTCCATCCCTGGATCCCAGGATCATCACCTGAGCTGAAGGCAGACACTTAATGCTTAACCGACTGAGCCACCCACACACCCCTCGTCTCCCGTTCTTTAAGGAAGAGTCCTTTGAGACTGGAATCTGGTTGGGATTGGAAGAAGTCTATGATATAATAGGCTTTATAAAAAATAGAAAAAGCTAAAGGAACATGTCCAATCTCACCAAATCATAAGAAAATATGCAGTTTTTTCAGCAATGTACATGAACTTCTTTATGGTACCACAAATATAAGTAACTTGCAATAGTGTTCTGAAAATATATTGGAATTTCTCATCATTAGAAAATGGTGAAATCTTTGGCTAGCTGGGCTAGAGGAATTACAATGATCCAGTCTGTTACAGATTTTTGGTTTTGTTTTTTCTTTTGTCACCCAGGTTTTTATTATTCTGCTTTGTTTATACCTTGCTACTTTAGTTTCAGCATGGTCTGGCTGACATAGTCACTCCTTGAATCAGGGCACATATTAATATTACAGACAATTCTCAGGGTATAATTGCTTAAAGATCAAATTTTCACTGTGGAGTCTTAATCTGTATTGAAATGCACCCATTACTCACAAATGACCAGATTTCCTTCCTGGGCAGTATTACAGCTCTGTTCCGGTTGATATTTCTAGTTCTGTTGTCTTTCTTCATTGAGGAAGGGATGGGTTTCATACTACTGTATTGTTATAATTTATTTAAAGATATTTAAACATTGACAGTATGATATATAAAGTATATTATCTATCTCTTAAAGTTAGTTAAGTAGCATTTAAAACACCTATTCAGGAATAAACACTGCTGCAAATTTGGCTAAATTGGAAGGTTCTAATCCAGTGGTCCTCAGCTGTATCTGTAAATTGGAATCACCTAGGGAGGTTTGAAAAATACCGATGATTGCATCCCACCCCCTACAACTCTGATTTTATTGGTCTGGGATGTGGCCTGGGCATTGGGATTTAAAAGCTCTCCAGAGGTGATTCTAACATGTAGCCATAGCTGAGGACCACTGTTCTAAGCAGACCTCAATACTCAGCTGTAGAGTATTTACAAACTAGTATGTAACTTGTTTTTCATTGATGAAGTGAGTGATATTCAAGACATGTTGATTGGCTAGAAACATGTAGCCATCTTAGCCTTGCTCAGACAGGACTTAAGAATCTACTGGCCTGAGCTACCTGTACCCAGATTCTAAACTCTATCAACCTCATGTCCTAAGATCTTTGGAAGGTTCTGTTACTTGATCCACCTAGAATACTAGTTGACTCCTTCTGCCAGAGCATCTGTTTCTACCTAAATCTCTATGCAAAGTGCTTGCTATCAAAGTGCCAAAAAGGACAGAGGGCTGGGGCTTTGTTGAACATACAGAACAGTTTGTTTGATTGTATCTGTGGTTGCTTGCTAATAAATGTTTGTATGTGTTACCAAAATTCAGTCTAAGACCCGCTTTCCTTCTAACATACCTCCCAGAGGTGAGATGGCAGGGGAAAGATACAACTCTCACCTCTGACCTTTGGAGATTACACATATGTACCACCCAAAACCCTAATGGCTATAAACAAGCAAATTAATTTAGGGCAGTTTGCAATATGTACACCCTTTTGATGGGAGTATTTTCCAGGTCAACTTCCATCTACAATATAATTCCTCATAAGCAGTGCGGACACCATTAACCCAGAACTTCTCATGTGAGGTATTAAAATCTACTTTGGCTGAGCTTTTATCATATGTCATTTGCACTATATACTAATGTTACCCAATGATGTAATTACTAGGAAAGTGTCTTTTAACTCTAACATAAATTCCCAGCCCTTCTGTTTTGTCTATGTAAGTTTATTAAAATATCATCTACGTAGAGTGAAATGCACACATTTTAAAGGTACAATTCAGCCAGTATTGAAAAAATGAATACATCTGTGTAACTCACACCCTTATCAACATAGAGATCATTTCTATCATCCCAGAAGGTATACTTGTGCCCCTTTCTATTTAATACCCTCCCCCCCCAACACAAACACCAAGCAATCACTAATTGATTAGTTTGACTTCATCTAGTACTTAATTTCGGTGGAATCATACAGCACACATTCTTTTGTGTCTGGCTCCTTTTCCTTAGCATAATGTTTTGGCGATCCATCCCATGTTCTTTTTTTATTGTTGAGAAATATACCATAGAATAAATACCACAGTTTGTTTATCTGTTTTCCTGCTGATGGACACTGAACTGTTTCCAGTTTGGGGCTATTATGACTAAAACTGCTGTAAACATTCTTTATACAAGGCTTTCCAAGGACATATGTTTTCATTTCTCTTGAATAAATATCTATGAGTGGAATTGATGTGTCAGAGGGCGAATGTGTGATTGAACCATTTAAACTTCCACCAGCAATGTAGGAGAGTACGAGTTGCTCCACATCCTCATCGGTATTTGTACTCCTTTTTCATTTTAGCCATTTTAATGGGTGAATAGTGGCTTGTCGTTTGTCACTGTGGTTTTAATTCGCATTTCCCTGATGACTATTAGTGTTGAACACTTTTTTAATGTGCTTATTGGACATTCGTGTCACTTCTTTTATGAGATGACTTTTGCCTATTCTTAAGTTGGGTTGTCTACCATTTTGTTATGAATCTTAGAAGTTGTTTATGTATTTTGAATTCAAATCGCTTGTCATTTGTATGAGTTGTGAATGTTTCTCCCAATCTGTGGCTTGCTTATTTCTTTTCTTTTTTTTCAAGTTTAATAGAGATTTTTATTTAAATGTTATTGGATCTATAGATTAGTTTAAGAAGAATTGATATCTTGAACACATTGAATCTTTTATCCAGTAATATATCTCTCTATTTAGATCATGTTTTTGTTGTTATTTTGTTTTTACTGTAGTTGACATACAATATCCTATTAGTTTCAGGTGTACATTATAGTGATTCAGTATTTTTATGCATTATGAAATGATCCAGTGAAAACTCTATTTTCTTAATAGAGTTTTTTTTTATGAAAACAAGTTTTCAATTTTGATAACTAAGATTTAGCATTTTATTGTTTTATAGTTAGTGCTTTCTCTATCTTATTTAAGAAATCTTTGCCTATCTCGAGGTTGAGAGATGTCCACTTATATTTCTTCCAGAGTATCTTTAGATTCTACATTTGTGCCTGTGAGTCCATCTTGAAATAATTTTTGCATATGGCCACTTTCTTTTTCCCATTGTGTTAGTTTGGTGCTCTTGTTAAAAATTATTTGACAGCATAAGTTGGGCTAGCCCTTCTCTTGTGAAGTAAGTTTAACAGTCATGAATTAATACAAGGCATCCCTTCTTGTATTATTTTTTGATAAATTCTCCTCAGCAACAATTTACTGTTCTTCTTCTGAGTGATTCTATTAGTTGTATTAAATATCTCCTAGAATAATCCTCATTATTATCTTTTCTCTTCTATTACCTATCTAATTGGCTTTTGTTTTACTTTATATTTCCAGAACATTATTATCTAAATCTTTGATTTTTCTATTGAAAAATCCTACCTTAAAACTTTAAGAGCTCTTTTTCAAAATTTTCCTCTTGAAAATCATGCTCATCTCCCATTTCATTGATATAATAATTTTTTTTATTTCTCTGACAATGTCATGATTATTATTACCTGCATTGTTTATTACCTTCATTATCTGTTTCCTCCTAGCTACTTTATTTCCTGTTTGTTCATTTTCTTCACTATATTTTATGTTGAATTTTTCCCTCAAATATTCAGTACTCCCAGGCTGTCTATTAATTTGCATGAGGCTCTAAAAAGCTAGTTGGAAGATCTTTGGGGAGGAGTAGCCTCGTACACTGGTAGTCAGATGGCTAGTTAGCTTTGTCATTAGAGGATCCCAAATGTTAGTAGCTGTAGGTCTTTATCTCTTTATTTTCTTTGGAAATGGACACTGCAATCTCTTGCCTGGAGACATCAGCCTAACTGCTGCCATTCTGGAGCCAGGTGGGAAGGGTTGGGGGAGTGATCCAGTGGTTGGGTATGCAGACTTAATCACTTGTTTATGGTATGGCTTCTCCCACAGGCCCATCTCTATGCCTGGAGCATACGCTCCAAATGTTGGGTTGTCCACAGGGGAAACCTTTGGTCTCTTGCTTTACTTCTAGAAATTTTACATTTTTGGCTGCAGATCTAACTGCTGCTTGTACAGATTTTGGAAAAATCACCCCACTCTGTGCCATTTGCTTTTCCTTGTTTCCTATGGTATCTCACTTTTGAGACGTTCTGAATTGTCACCTGCATTGTTGTTCTGAGGTTCTGCAGGGATAGTCACTTGGCTTTTCATTAGTTTCCACCTTTTATAATCACTTAGGTTTGACTCTTCCTTGCTAAACCATCTTTATATAAAAAGTTTTATTGCACATGTCTCCTTTGCGTTGAAGATGGAATTGGTTTTATGTTTCATGTTCTCCTCATTATTTGGGGGTGATTGAGAGGAGAAAAAAATGTTTTTACTCTTCATTTTGAAACTACATATCTAATTGGGTTTAAAAAGAGAAAAAAACATACCCTCTCAAATAACAGAGATAATTACAAAAGAAGAGAGAAACACATACACTCCATTTCATCGTCTTTGTCAAAATAGCAAATACCACTAAGATATTTGCATCACATCTTACATGAAGGAAGAAGTCTGTAACCCATATATGGAGATGAGTAGAAATAGGACTGCCTTGTTTCTGATAAGTCATTGAATGACTGATCCGTATATTAAGGTCCTCACTCACAATACAATACATTCTTACTTCTATCTCTTTCTTGCATCAGGTATTTTGTATGCCTATTGCCATTTCTGTACTGTATCTCGTATAGATAAACATTCATATCACCCTTCCTTCCACAAAAATAAGTAAAAACTGTTACTTTCTTAGGCTATTGGATGGCAGGAAGGGTTCATCCTATCTTGTACATGTGTGCACTGAGATAGCACTAGAGATAATACCTGGTGGTTCACAAGATTTATTTATTTATTTTTATTTTATTTTATTATGTTATGTTAAATCACCATACATTACATCATTAGTTTTTGATGTAGTGTTCCATGATTCATTGTTTGCATATAACACCCAGTGCTCCATTCAGTACGTGCCCTCTTTAATACCCATCACCAGGCTAACCCATCCCCCTACCCCCCTCACCTCTAGAACCCTCAGGTTGTTTCTCAGAGTCCATAGTCTCTCATGGTTCGTCTCCCGCTCCGATTCTCCCCCTTCATTTCTCCCTTCCTATTATCTTTTTTTTTTTTAAATATAATATATTATTTGTTTCAGAGGTACAGGTCTGCGATTCAACAGTCTTACACAATTCACAGCACTCACCATAGCACATACCCTCTCCAATGTCTATCACCCAGCCACCCCATCCCACCCACCCCCCACCACTCCAGCAACCCTCAGTTTGTTTCCTGAGATTAAGAATTCCTCAAATCAGTGAGATCATGTCTTTTTCTGATTGACTTATTTTGCTCAGCATAATACCCTCCAGTTCCGTCCACATCGCTGCAAATGGCAGGATTTCATTCCTTTTGATGGCTGCATAATATTCCATTGTATATATACACCTTCTTTATTTATTCATCTTCTTTATTCATTCATCTGTCGATGGACATCTTGGCTTTTTGCACAGTTTGGCTATTGTGGACATT
>NC_138373.1:82199771-82208936 GCF_054177405.1 Leptonychotes weddellii
ATTTTGATGGGGATTGCACTGAATGTGTAGATTGCTCTAGGTAGCATTGACATCTTCACAATATTTGTTCTTCCAATCCATGAGCATGGAACGTTTTTCCATTTCTTTGTGTCTTCCTCAATTTCTTTCATGAGTATTTTATAGTTTTCTGAGTACAGATTCTTTGCCTCTTTGGTTAGATTTATTCCTAGGTATCTTATGGTTTTGGGTGCTGGAGTTCTGCCGTTTTCATTGATACATAAACTTGGTCTTGGCTGGCTGTTCTTGCTGATCTTCTGGGGGAGGGGCCTGTTGCCGTGGTTCCCAAATGTCTTTGCTGGAGGCGGAATTGCCCTGCCCTTGCTGGGTCCAGCCTAAGTAATCTGCTCGGGTTTGCTCTCGGGAGCTTTTGTTCCCTGCAAGCTTTCGGTGCAGCTTTGGAGGCCAAGAGTGAAAATGGTGGCCTCCCAATCTCCGCCCCGGAGGAGACAAGAACTCGGGGCCCTGCTCCTCAGTGAGCCCCCAGAGAGAAGCAGTCAATCACTCCTGTTTCCCTGGTCTCCGGCTGCACTCCATGCTCACCCAGCCTGTGACCGAGCATTTCTATCTCTGGCACCCAACTCAGTGTGGAGTCTCCAAACCCAGCAGAGTCCTACAGTGCGCTCCCGCGCCACTCCTCCCCGGGGAGGAAGGGGAGTCTCCCTGGATCTGCCGCTTGTTGGATCCCTGCTAGAGGAGCAGTGGCCCGACTGTGCCGGGGATCATGGTTTATGGCGACCCCAAGCTGAGAGCCCGTGCCTCAGCTCGGTCTCTGCAGCCAGCTTCCCTGTTCCCATACCTGGGAGCTCTGCCGCACTCAGGCACCCCCAGTCTTTCTGTGACCCCGAGGTCCCGAGACCACACTGTCCCAGTGAGGGTTCCACCCCCTGCTTAGCCACTGGAGCGACGTCTCTCAGTGGAGCCGACTTCTAAAAGTTCTGATTTTGTGCTCTGCAGCTCTATCACTTGCCGGTAGCGGATGACTGATGGAGGCTCCCGACCCATGCGGTCTGTCCTCCTGAATATCGCCTCGGATTCACTTCTCCGCACGTCCTGCCTTCCAGAAAGTGTTGGCTTTTCTGTTCAGAGAGTTGCTGCTGTTCTCTTCTTTGATTTCCTGTTGAGTTCGTAGGTGTTCAGAATGGTTTGATCCCTATCTAGCTGAATTCCTGGGACCAGACGAAATTTAGGTCTCCTACTCCTCTGCCATCTTGCTCCTCCACAAGATTTATTTTCTAAACTGGATTCCTCGTTATATCACATAGTGAAGTAATTCTTGAACTACTTCAGATATTTTTCCACTCTATTGGAGTCTTAGTATGTATTATCTTTCAAATATGCTATAAATCGGTTTAGACTAAAAAAAAAAACAAAACTTTTATACTAGCAGTTGGGTTTCACAATTTACAAAAGGAAAAGTCTTATTTTATTAAAGACTGCATTTATTTATTTATTTATTTATTTATTTATTTATTTATTTATGATTCTATTTATTTGTCAGAGAGAGAGGAAGAGCACAAGCAGGGTAAGCAGCAGGCAGAGGAAGAAGCAGGCTCCCCGCCGAGCAAGGAGCCCTATGCAGGGCTCGATCCCAGGACCCTGAGATCATGACCTGAGCCAAAGGCTGAAGCTTAACCAACTGAGCCACCCAGGCATCCCTTAAAGACTGTATTTAAATGCTAGTTGGAAACTTGATGCAGTAACTTCCTTTAAGACTAATATGGATATTTTTATTTAGCTATTGATGCTGTTCTTATCCCATTGTTCACTAAAGAGAACTCTCTGATTTCCAGAATTTCTTGAAAGCCAAACCCTGTCTCCTGCAAATAACAACAGGAACTGGGGGTTGGAGGGTGGGAGGGCAAGCCGATTATCATTGGACACTTTTTGAAATGCTAAGAGATGCAGCTGCAATCCTTTAGCATTGCTGCAAGCTTATGCTATGCCATCAAGCTCTAATCCATCAAGACAGCAGATAAACCTGGCATCATGGTAAAAAAAAAACTAGCAAGGCCAGCACCCTATGCAGCATGAAATAGTTTATTTTCCCTCTTTTTTTTTCTAATGCATCTCCCTTAAAACATTAGAAAGCAGAGTAGAGAGAACACCAGCATTTACAAGGAGACATTGCAAATATGGCTGTGAAGATTTTATGCTCCAAAAAACAATTAGGTCAACCTAATTTTTCTTGCATGATGTAGGTTAAAAAAAAAGACTCCTGCCAAAGAATGATTGAACTCACCTTAACAAGCATATAGAATGGATCATTAATACACTGTGTATCTACAGCCATAAACAAAAAAGGAATTAAGATTAGAAGTTGGATGATTTAAGACGGGGAAAAGCTATGGCTAAAGATAATTCAAATTAAGCTTGGTATGTCGTTAAAACCCACTGCATATTATTTTAAACAATTTTTATGATAGGTCATAAGAGTGATAAATGTATATTGGAAAGGAAAATGACTCAATGATCATCATGATGCAGTTAGAAAAACTTACTGAAATTTTCTTTTAGTTTAAGATGTTAGTATACCCAGCATTACTCAGCAGATTATATAAAGTAACTGATCCAGTGTTCTAAGAATTTTTTTAAAAAATTTTACTTTGTTACAGTGATAAGAGAAATTCAGTTATGGGGCGCCTGGGTGGCTCAGTTGGTTAACTGTCTGCCTTCAGCTCAGGTCCTGATCCCAGGGTCCTGGGATCGAGCCCCGAGTCAGGCTCCATGCTCAGTGGGGAGCCTGCTTCTCTGTCTGCCTCTGCAGCTCCCCCTGCTTGTGCTCTCTCTTTCTCTGTTAAATAAATAAATAGAAATCATTAAAAAGAGAGAGACAGATTCAATTAGCTTAATGTTTTTCAGTAAATTTTATGAGGGTTTTATTTTTTGTTTTTGTATGTAACCATACTTTAAGAGTGCCAAATTATCTGTGTGGGGGAGCCATTATTCTACTGATTCCGTAAAGGAATAAGAAATGCATATTGACTTGAAGTCAAGTTTTAATTAACGTATGGCAAATTCATTTAATAGTTTTCCAATAGTATGCCCAGCCGTTGAATGTTGGGGAATGAAAAATACACAGTAGCAAGAAATCAATACTAGCTATTATTGATACTAATACTATTATTTAACTGTGATATTTTTCTCTCTGTGGAAGTAATTCCTAGAGATTTGACATCCAGTACATCCACCAGCATTGTCCATGAGTGCACATGAGAAAGAAAAACCTTCCCATCTCCTCTGATGGCTAAAAATGGTCAAGAGCAGTGATTTAGAAGACACTTATAGACAAAGAAATATAGAATTACATGAAAATTTAGAGACCATCTCTCATTCAGTACTATTTAGCTCTTTTCCCATCGAAACTACTGTAGTCTTTATCCATTTAAGTGCTAAATAAAATAGAATTAAATGCTTTCTGATGCTACAATTTACCCTTACCACATGCATTCTAATAAAGATACCCTAGAGAAGCATAACATGCTGGCTCTTTTATAAACTTGATCCCTAAGGAGAAATATCCTTCCTTCTTTTTAAGTTTTACCCTTCCACCTGTACTATTTTTTTCATCTGTTTTGTGATATTGCCTCCATTAATTAGCCTCTTTTCTTAGACCTAGTCACATGTTCAGTCTTCTCTCATCAATTTTGAATTCTTTTTTTTTTTTTTTTAAAGATTTTATTTATTTATTTGACAGAGCGAGAGAGCACAAGCAGGGGGAACAATAGAGGGAGAGGGAGAAGCAGGCTCCCTGCCAAGCAGGGAGCCCGATGCGGGACTCGATCCCAGGACCCTGAGATCATGACCTGAGCTGAAGGCAGACGCTTAACCATCTGAGCCACCCAGGTGCCCCCAATTTTGAATTCTTGTCCCTTATTTTCTTTCATTATGAAAATTCTCAGAATGATCTCTTTGTTTTTGCACCTGTTTTATTTCCACTTATTGTGAAACTCCTACTTTTTTTAAAAAAAGATTTATTTATTTATTTAAGAGAGAGAGGAAGAGAGCAAGCACAAGCAAGGGGAGGAGCAGAGGGGGAGAGAGAATCTCAAGCAGACTCCTCACTGAGCATGGAGCCTGATGTAGGGCTGGATCTCATGACCCTGAGATCATGACCTGAGCTGAAAGCAGGAGTTGGATGCTCAACCAACTGAGCCACCCAGGTGCCCCAGAAACTCCTACATTTTTTTATTCTCTCCTCCATTATCCAGCAAAGACAGTCTCCTAAAAGCTCCTACTTTCCTATTCACCAAATCCAGTGACCACTCTCTGTCCTAATCATATTCTGATATTCTGCAGCAGGCTGTATTTCCAGACAACATTCAAACCCTACCCATGGCAAATCCCAGCATGATATTAGCCTTTCACAACCTACCTTCAAGTTCCTTTTTATGCACTGTCCCTGCACCATCTCCCAATTGTCCATTCTCCTGTGGTCCAGCCCCTCCAGGCACCCTCTTGCACATGCATAATCATGCCTTGCTATGTTATGCTAGCCTTTACTGGCACCGCATTCCTTTCTCTCATATGACCTGAAACTTTATTTTATTCATCTTTCAACTCCAATACCATTTTCCCCCAAAACCTAACCTTTCATCCTTCAGTTCAAAATTAATGGGCCTTTCTTGTGCACGTTTAGATATTGTATTTTATTGTAGCTCTTCTTGCATTTATTTATTCGTTATGCTGGGTCAATAAGACGCATAATGCCAAGAGCTCATATTTTGCCGGAAAAAAAAAAAAAAACACAACAGATGTTCCAAAATGATTTTAAAATGTAGTCACATACTCTTGTAAGGGTATTCACATTTGCTCTGGGAGCATAAAAGAGGGGCTGACAAAATTGTCTGGGGAAACTGAGAAATTCTTTCTCAAAGAAGGAAGCATGAATTGAAGTTTACTCAACAGAAATATGGGCAAGGTTTTCCAGGGATTCATTCATTTATTCAAAAAACACACGACACCTAATATGTGTCAGGAATGGTGGTGAACACTTAAGATAAAACAAACAACAAACAACAACAACAATAAACTCCAGTGATGTTAAAAACAATATTGGTCTTCTCTTTTTTCACCTAAACAAGACAAAGAATATCAACACCAAAAAAATGTTTTCCTATGCCTCAGTCAGGACAAATATATTAAGTGTCTACTATATGTCTTTCATGTGCTAGAGCTCATATATTGGCATGTGGTAGTAGGCATTCAAAAGTATCTGTTAAAGAATTGAGAAAATGAATAATTGTTAGCTATAGCAGCTAACAGTCCAGTGGTTGCTTTAGCCATATATTTGAATAATAAATATTTTGTGGAAAAAAATGGGGCTAATAATAACATGAACACGGTAAGTCTTAACCTAAGAACCTAAAAGTCCTAGCCATAAGGATCAAGCAACCCAGCCTTGGTCTAGCCAGAAAAGGCCAAAAGAGGCAGGAGTCATCGAACAGAGTCCTAAAGAAAAAATATGAGTTTATCAGGTAAAGTGTAAAGAGTTCATTTAGAACCAATGAATCACAAATACTACAGTATATTCTGGAAAAGGTTAAAAGCTTGGCATGGCTGGAGCATGGGTGGAATGTGTATGAAGATTTGCTGAAGGTGAATTCTTGGTTGACATTGCTATTGTTCATGGATTCTGACTTCTGAGCAGTTTTCTCTGTCCTCTTGCCTTAGAGCCCCAGATGCTAGCAAGTAAAGGTTTGGAGGATGGTATGAGATTCATATTTAGAAAAGGTATGACTGTATTGTGCAGACTAGATTGTAGCCTGGAAAGGGAAAGGGATTCAGGAAAAACAGGAGACTATTTTGAACTATTTATGGAAGAGATGTATGCAGCATAGCCTGAGGTGAAACCATTGCAAATGTATTTAGGAGATAAAAATCAACAGGGCTGGTGTGTTTGGATGTGTGGGCTGAGGGCAAGGGAGATGACAAAGATGCTTTAGTTTTATGGATTATGGACCTGGATTGATGTTGGTACCACCATTGAGATGAAGCATATAGAGGAAGGAATTGGTTTGAAAAGAGGATCTTAAGTTTTGTATTAGGCATGTTGAGTTTGACGTGGGGTTTTTGTTTTGTTTTGTTTTGTTTTTGTATCCTCAAAAAGAAGTTTGTAATTAACACTTCTTGATGGCAATATTTTATGCTCAGAGACTAGCATATAGTAGATGCTCATAATACAAGAGTTCCCCTGTCATTGCCATTGTTTGCACTGAGAGAACATTTCTTAGCCCTGGTGCTGAATTATGATTACTGTACATTGGGACTTAAATATTTCTTCTATTATTTAAAATATCTTAGTTTCATTATAAAATATTGGTACTTGCAAGGGGAATTTTCCTTTTGATTTAGCTCTTGTTTTCCATTTGTTTTGAGTGGTAAAAATAAGAAAATTAATTACCAAAACCTGTTATAATTAAGTTTAATCCAAGCTTATCATTTAATGAAGCCTAATTAGTGAGGAAAAGAGAACCTTTTAGAAGTTGGGGTACACTAATTAGATATTTAATCTAGAGCTATTTTTACCAGTTTCAATCTCTTTCTTTATACATAACACAAATTCAGTGAGTGAGAAACATAATGTTGAATAAACAGAAGGATATTGTTCCTCTAAAATAAGGCAGCAGAAATTTCTCACATTATCGATTGTCTCTCTGGCAGGAATGCTAATCTTTTACAGATCCAGCAGACCCCACAGCTTCCAGTGACGCAGTTTGAAGATACACAAATCCATACTAAACCCAAGGAAATCAATGGCACAGAGGTATCTCCTGGTTGGCAAACAGCAAGGACGTTCTAATATTTGTTGCCAGCAATCAGTCACCTGACCCCTTTTATGGGTAGCTACCTGGTGGCTGATGTCAGGGCAGGAGCGCATTACTGTTATTGACCATGTGTTTGGGAGCCACAGGACACAGAACCTGTACAGAACGGAGTGGGAGAGCTAAGTAAGACAGTGGAAGTGCTGGGCACGAGAACAGGGACAAGGGTAAAATCGTCATGTGGTTATATCTGAGGAAACACTGGAATGAGTATGTTGATTTCAGGAGCCTGTGTTTAATAATGCCATCCGTGCGCATTACATCCCTCATCCACTCTCCTGTAAAACATTTCCTCATACTTCGGAGCAAGTTGGTCGGGCACAATTATCATTTCTTCACAAGTGCCACAGGGAAAGGATTTTCCGTGTGCCGTGTGGAAATACATATATATTTCCCCTCCTCTTCTGCTTTCCCTTGTATTCTGGTGCTACACGACCCTGCTGTGGTTTACCAAAGAGAGAGATAGCTTTGACAAAGACAACCAGGATGATGAATGGAATTTAATTTATGCAACATTCATGGAGGGTGAGTCCTCTGGGTAAATCACCATGGTAGCACTCTCCTCCTCCCCCTCCATGATATGTTCTGCTTGGCTGACTCAGCTGCCTCTGAGAAGCCTGGCACTTAAGGTTATGTAAGCATGCACTGATGTTCAAATATTTATCACAAGAATGGCCACACGAAAAGAGAAAGAAAACAAAAATGGAAGGAGGAGTCTGAGGTAAAGATCTACCCCGATCAGCTAGGAGAAGTTGAAGAACTAAAAGGGATGTGGAGATCTAATTTGGAATTAGGGATTTACTCCCTGAGGTGATTAATAAAATGGATTTGAGTCCTGTGTGCTGGGAGTACTATTGATTGGCCTTTAGCCCAAATTGATTTCAGCCCCTTTCCCCTGCTACTCAGTATAACCAAAGACAATAATTTTGTTTCATCTTCGGAAAAATAATAGTTTCTTCTCCTCATAAAAAATTAGCTAATTATGGCCACTATATTTTTCTTTCTTACTGACATTTCCACTCATTCATATTGTAAATTGCTAACTATCTAGGAAGGGTTTTACCAGTGATCAGAATCAGGGCAGACAGCAAATGCCAACTGTGAGTACTAAAGAATTATTGAATCATTTGGGCCTGTCTCAGAGATGATTTAGGATAAAGAATCTGTTTTACTCATTTTATAAATAAGGAAATATTCTAACTGTGTGACTAAGCCTTTCATAAGCAACAAATAAATTAACAAGGGACTTTATTTTGAAATGAAAAATTTTAGTCTGTGCCATACTGTGTGCATTAATTTCATTTATAATAACGTCACCAAAGAATCATCCATTCAGTGAAGAATTATAAATGTCTAAGTATGCTAATTTTCTTCCTTTAACTGATTGGGGAGTATAGTGAACTTTATCATAATGCTCAAAACTACTTGGCCATATCAGCATTGATATTTTCACTGATAGAGAGGAAGAATAGTGCTTAGTAAACTTTAAATTTGGGAAACAACTTCAAGTCTTAGTTTAATTTTAAATTCGGATCAAGTTTGTCCTGTTACTTGGAGCCATTTTGCTTATTCGTATAAAATCATATTTAGTTCACAAGACAAGAGAGGGTATAAATATACTACATTTTCTTATGAGCTAAAATGATAATTCTCTCACTATGCAAAATAATTTGACTATTTTCAACTCATGGAAGATAAAGGTTGGCTATCGTTTTAACATTCTTTTCAATTTCTCATACACACTCCTTATAAAGATGGCATTTTCAGGAGAGGCAGAAAAATGTCCATTTGGAAGTAAATGAAAACAGTGTGGTTATCATATACTTGATATCTTTTTATATGGCTAAAGAACTCTGAGCAAAAAAGACAGAATATAGGCTGTTTTGCTAAAAATAGAATTAGATATACTCAGGTTTAAATGGAGCAGGATGTGTCTGTTGCCACCTGCCTAGTTCAGGCCATACATATCTCTTGCCTAGACTATGATAATTGATTCCTTTTTTTTTTTTTTTTGGTCTGTATTTTGTTTGTTTGTTTCGGGTTTTTATTTAAATCCCAGTTAACATACAGTGTAATATTAGTTTCAGGTGTAGAATTTAGTTGATTTCATCGCTTACATCCAACACCAGGTGCTCATCAAGACAAGTGCCCTCCTCAATCCCCACCACCATTTAGCCCATCCCCCCCACCTCTCTCCAGCAATCCTCAGTTTATTCTCTAGAGTTGAGTCTGTTTTATGCTTTGCCCCCCCCCCCTTTTTTCCCCCTATGTTCATCTGTTTTTGTTTCTTAAATTCGAGTCTCTTCTTTCTCCCATCCACTCT
>NC_138373.1:82209036-82272990 GCF_054177405.1 Leptonychotes weddellii
TCTCCATTTTGGGGAACACCCCATGCTCCTTTCTTCTTAGGGCCTCATGCAGGTGTTGGTTCCTTTGCTTGCTGTGATTCCAGAAGTCAGCCTGTCTTTCAAAGTTACCTTCTCCAAAAAGCCTTCTGTGACCACCATTTCTGAACCAAATTCATGCCTTCTCATCCTCTCCATCCTCCCACTGCTGTTATTTGGTACCAAGTAAGATTTTCTGGCTTTTATTACAATTTCATAACAATTATATGTTTGTTTTTTCTTTTCCACTAAACTGTACAATCTTAGAGGGCCTTGTACTGTCTTGATAGTGAATGTTCAGGAAAAAAGAGGAGAACAAGAGAGAGAGAAGGAAGTGGTAGAGAAGACAGGCAGCAAAGAGGAACCCACAAAAATAATTGGCCATATTTTTTTGTGATATGTCCGATACACTCAGGTTTCAAAGTCTGTTGATAGAATACATCACAGATTTAAAAGTAGCTTAAAAAGTCATCGAATGTATATTCTTTGAATATCTTCTTGGCAATGGAAATATAAGAAATTAAAACAAGTAAAAAAAGATAAATAATGATGGAAGGCACATTGAAACAAAGTTTGAAAGAATCCAATATTATGGATGCTTATCTGATTCAAATGTGCAAACGCTCGGAGTTCAGTCATCACTCACAATTAGGCTGACAGCAGAGTTCCCAAACATTGTCTGACCACCATCTGGATCCACACTTTCAATCACTCCCTGGAATTTCATTTAGGGCTTCCAGGCATTTCAGTGGGTTACTTACTCATTTCTGCAATTCCAATTTAAAATAAATTGTGGAATCTGATGAGCAGATCCTTTTAAAGGAATTTTCTCAGGACAAACTAGGGGAAACTATTGTGCCATTTCTTCTTATTTAAAACTCATATGATAAATGCCCCATTGAATTTAGCATTATCATGTAACTATTTTGGCAAACGTATGCTGTGTTCTCAGACTCAACACAAATAACTCTTGGTTTAATGCCAATTCGGTGGATTTTTTATGGTAAAAAAAGGACATTTAAAATGGAGCTTGCTGATAAATATGCAAGCCGTTGCCCCTTTGGTTCTCACACTAAAACTTATCCTTATGAAACGTCTAAAATAATGCAGCAGATAACCATCGTGAGAATGCCTTATTTTAGAAGACGTTAAATAATTTGATAGCGTTTGAATTCTTAGGTTATGACTTTAAAAAATCTTTTACTTGATTTTTAAATTTTTCTTTTTTGCCATACTAGAATCATTAGTCTTTAAGACCCTTAAAAAGTTGGCTAGAATGACTTATGTATGTCAGTAGCTGCTCTCGTGTTTCCTCAGAAAGGATTCTCTTTTCCACAGACACCTCGTTCATTGTTCGCCCTTAAATTAGTATTTTTAAGTTTCGTTTGTTGAATAAGTTGTTCCCCGATGATTAATTAGGTTCTCAAACTGTGTGTTTCCCGCCTCCCCCCCGCCCGGTGTTCTCTCTTCCTATATCCATCTTCTATTTCCATACTTGCCCCATAGCAATACTGGGTTTCAATGTGTTTCCCATTTTAGTAATGCATTGTATTACATCCTTGTGCTACCGATTTCCCACCCTCTTCAAACCTACTTGGCCACCAGTCTCTCAGTGAGAGTTAATAGTTAAACTTCTCAACTAACATTTAAGATCTTCAGTTTCTTTCATTGATTTGCCCTTTAGCTATACCTATCCACAAACCCCAACTTGAGATCAATATAAGCAATCCCTTCTGCTTCTATGATGCAGCTGGCCGCATCAGTGGAGAAAAGTCACGCAACTGTGTGAATTGATGCCACTACAAATTTATGGCTTCCAATCTGAGTTGGCCCTGCACCGCCGGTCGATAATCCTTTTAACAATCTCTGGTCAGTTCCCAGGCTCATTACCTCAGCTAGCATTCCAAACTTCAACCACTCTTCTCATGCTCGTTCGGATCCCCTCAGCCATGAAAAATGACCTTGCCTAACCACCTTAAAGGAAAAAAAAAAAAAAAAGATCAGTCTATAGACTTTTGGTTTTTAAATTTTTCTGTCCTTGAGTACAATTTCTATTTTGTGTCTGTCTTCTATGAAGGTGGTAAAAACACATCTCTGAGCCAAACAGTAAGTCCCACCGCCCTCCTTACTTTCTCCCTGGGTTGTGACTGTCTTGTCGGGGGAGGAGTGTGTATGAAAGAAAGAAAGGGCTCTGGCCACAGAGGCATCTTCCGAGCTGTCTATCCCCCATCTTGTTCTTGATCAATCATTGACACCAGCTTTCATCCAGACATTCATTTCTTTGGAGTTAGAGGATCACACCACTACCGCTGAACAAATCTCTTTTCCTTCTCCTCAGCCTAGATAATCCTTTTCTTCTCTTGGAGAGTGAGGAGGTTGAGGAGAAGGGCTATTACCCTTACTCAATGATGTCTTCTCCAAAGTGTTTTAATATCAGCCATGAGTCCTTCTTTGCTGTTCTCCCAAGGACCTGGGATTTAGACATTCAAAAGCCAGGCAGGAACTCTCTCCTCCACCATCCCTCCACTTTCTGCTTTCATATCAGAAACTCACTTGTGCAGGAAAATTAGGTTTTTTAAAATTTGTGTGTGTTTCAGTTAGATATTTAATTTGTGCTTCCATTCCCTAAGGTGGTTGAAAGTTAACTTCAGTCAGTCAGTTTAGGAAACCCCAAAACTTTACCCTGGGTTGTATACAGGTTTTTCCAGAAGGGAGAGGGCAAGAGGGCAAGTTGTTTCGAGAGTGGAGAAAGTGGCAAATCTGAAGGAGCTGTGTGGAAGGAGAATGAGGAGTATTTCCTCAGGGATCTGTATGAAATGCTGACATGGGACAAGATGGAGGCATAATAATGTTTTGGAGGACACCTGTAAGGCTGGTGAAATTGAAGGCTGTATTCTCTTGCTTTTTTCTTCCCAATATCTTGGAATTTATTAGTGTCCTAGAACTTAAGATGCAATCCCCTGGAAAAGGGTGTGGTAAGAGTCACTAAATTGAAATATATTAAGTTTCTGTGACTCTTGGCGGACTCTAGAGCTTGAATTAGAAATTCAGGTAAGGGAAAGGTGAAGAAAATTACATCACCTGCTTTGGTGGGCTGATGTATGTTCGTGCTATATCTCTCTGCAATGGTCTTTATCATGCTTTTTTTTTTTTTAAAAGATTTTATTGATTTATTTGACAGAGAGAGACACAGCGAGAGAGGGAACACAAGCAGGGGGAGTGGGAGAGGGAGAAGGAGAAGCAGGCTTCCCGCCGAACAGGGAGCCCGATGCGGGGCTCGATCCCAGGACCCTGGGATCATGACCTGAGCCGAAGGCAGACGCTTAACGACTGAGCCACCCAGGCGCCCCTATCATGCTAACTTTTTATAATATCAGTCCAATAATTTATTTTGAAAGAATTTCAAACTTCTAGAGGAGTCAAAAGTACATGAGCAAGACCTCTTAGGTATCCCCTCACGAGATTATTCCCCAACAGTTAACATTTATATATTTGTTTTATTGCCCCCTTTTCAAAGAATACTTCCATTACTGTTAGTATTTTTTTTTTTTTTGGAAGTATTTGAAAGCAAGTTGGAGACATTACCCCTAAATACTACAGTGTGTTCTTTTTTTTTTTTTCTTCAAGATTTTATTTATTTATTTGACAGAGAGAGACACAGGAGAGAGGGAACACAAGCAGGGGGAGTGGAAGAGGGAGAAGCAGGCTTCCTGCGGAGCAGGGAGCCCGATGCGGGGCTCAATCCCAGGACCCTGGGATCATGACCTGAGCTGAAGGTAGACGCTTAACTGACTGAGCCACCCAGGCATCCCTACACTGTGTTATTTCTTTACACATGGGCACCCTCCTATATAACCCCTGTGAAACCCTTCAAATAAAGAAGTCATTGGTACAGTACTACTGTCTAACCCACAGGTCCCATTCATATTTCTCTGGCTGTTTCCTCACAGCATCCCATCCAGAAATGTGTGTTGCGCGAAGTTACTATATACCTTAGGTTCCTCCAGTTTTAAAGGTGTTTCTTTTTCTCCCATCTTTCCTACTATGTTCTATCACATGACATTCAGCCTGGGTCTCTCCAATGTTTCCTCATGACCTGACAGAGGGCAGGCTCTCTTGGCAGGAATATTCCAGAAATGATGCCTTGCTCCTCTTTGTGCATCATGTCTGGGGGTACACGTGGGTGATGTTAACTTTCACTTGGTCATGCTGATACTAATCATAGTATTTCATGGGGGGAAATATCCCAAGATTACGCCCATATCCTTTGGGCATCGAATCTTCCCTGTCACCTTTAAGCCTCTATTAACAAGTCCCGTCCACATCAACAAACCATTATCATGCTTGCTAAGTGTTGATTTTTTCTACCGTCTACATTTATTCGTTGGCATTCTAGAATAATTTCTCTTCTCATTTATTTATTTTTAAATTTAATCGGCCTAGTAGTCTCATAGATTCCTATTTGATTCACTGGCTTGTGATCTGTTACTGTCTTTATTCATGTTGACATTCAAATATTTTCCGTATATGGCTCTTATGCAAGGTGGCTCCTGTGGTTTTTGTTTTTGTTTTGTTTTGTTTTTGGCATGTCCTCGTTCTTCTTTGGGAACTTTTTTAGTTTTGGTCCCAAAAAGATACTCCTGCCTTATCTTGTACGTTCCTGGCCCGGATCCTGGAATCATTATTTCTCCAGGAAGTCTTGGTTCTAAGACTTGGGCTTGCAGTGTATTCATTGCTAGAGGGATACCATTGCTTCTTCGCCCTCTCAGCATATAAAGCTAGGGAATAGATGTATAGATATACTGTTTCTCTCTCTAGAAACATAAGTTCATATGGATACCTTTAATTTCCAGGCAGCACTTCAGAGTTCCTTCCAGACTTCTTTCTTTTTATGGGAGTACATTTGTCAGTGAGAAACCTGGCTCTCATTATCCTTAATAATTTACTTTGTTCGGTTTAATCCATTTACCAAACCCTCCTGCCCTCTCCACCTCTAGGCATCCACTCCATGTGCCCTGCCTCTTGAGATGTCAGCAGGCACACTGCCTCTGATGGAGACAGATCTGTCTTCTACTTGGGTCCCTCCTTTCCCATTTCTCACTTCATGGTGCCACCAGTCTTCATGAACTCCTCTCTACCTTCCATGTTGTTATGCAGTTGCCCTGCTTTGGGGAAGGGGAGGATAAGGAAAAGGCTCTTATGCTAAGTGAAATAAGTCAATCAGAGAAAGGCAATTATATGATCTCACTGATAAGTGGAATTTAAGAAACAAGGCAGAGGATCATAGGGGAAGAGAGGAAAAAATGAAACAAGACGAAACCAGAGAAGGAGACAAACCATTTAATCTTAGGAAAAAAACTGAGAGTTGCTGGAGGGGAGGGAGGTGGAGGGATGGGGTAAACTGGCTGATGGACATTGGGGAGGGTATGTGTTGTAATGAGCACTGGGTATTATATAAGACTGATGAGTCACAGACCTGTACCCCTGAAACAAATAATACATTATATGTTAATTGAATTTAAATTTTAAAAAAAGGAAAAGGCTCAAATTTATTTCAGTCATTTTCTGGCAAGTTGTTTCCTCCCTTTTGAGACCTGAGGTTCTTGAAATTGAGGACAGAAGTTGGAATTATATCAACTTTGTATTCCATGTCTCTTATAAACTGTCTTGCATGTAGTAGACATCAGTAAATTGTTGATGAATTCCTCTGAGTTCATCCTCTTGGCTTACTGTGGACATTTCCATTATTCGCACTCAGGTTAGTCATCTAGAAGATCTTGCTGATGACTATCTTCTTTTGAATGTTGGATTGATGAGCATACCTTGGGTCCAGATGCCTGGAGGAGCAGGGAGGACCATTATGACAAAATGGAAGGTTGGAGGCTTCATATGGACTCCAAGCTCCTTTCATGTTTTCTTTGGTCAGAAGCACTTTCAGAGTCCTTTTGGGTCTCCTCCAATGAGACATAAATGGCCAGCTTTAGTATACTCCCATTCCTTTTTTTTTTTTTTTAAGATTTTATTTATTCATGAGAGAGAGAGAGAGAGGCAAAGGCAGAGGGAGAAGCAGGCTCCCCGCAGAGCAGGGAGCCTGATGTGGGACTCGATCCCAGGACCCTGGGATCATGACCTGAGCCGAAGGCAGATGCTTAACTGACTGAGCCACCCAGGCGTCCCAGTATACTCCCATTCCTGATTCAATGATTTGGTTTATTTCACTGAAGGACTTGGAGTATTTCTGCTAAGTCCTTAATTTAAAAAGCAAGTTTTCTCAGATTTAGTAATTTCTGGTATAGCTACAAGTTGTGAAAACATTATTGTTTTGTGCATGTTAGATTGTCCTGTGTAATCACTTAGTTGAATATTTGATCTTTTCTACTAAATCATAACTTTTTGAAAACAGAGACCAAACTGTGTTCATTTTAAAATACACCACAATAACTGTTTTACTTCTGCCTAATACTTAGAATAGTGCTTGATAAGGAATAGGTACCCAATAAATAGTTATTGAAATAAATACATAAAATAAATTACATTGGTGTGTTCTAGAGGATTACTGATTTTCATCTATCTCACTATGAAAACTTATGTGATGTTAAATAGAACTTAAGTTGACATTTAATAAAGTGGCTGATTATCTAATTTGTATTATTTGTACCCTTAGGATCCATTCTTTATTCTTATAAATTCTGGATATTTCTGTCCTGGTTAATTGATAAATGAACTTCTGTTTGTTTCTTAGCTCAGGTAGAGCAGTGCATTGGGGGAAGATACCATGGATAATTGTCAGACTAATAAACAAATCAGATGGTTTGGAAAGTGGTGGTATTGGGGGTGGGGTGGGGGAAGAGCTCCAGCACCTGTGGTAAAGTAGATAGAAAAAAAAACCCAGAATATTTACATTTTTTAAAATCTTCATTTAGTTGACTTTAGTAAGTGAAAAAGAGCTGTAGCTTTTATATTTAAATTATAGTCAATTTTAAGAACTCATATCATAAGTAGGATGGTGTATTTTATACATGCTCTACCCACTCCTATCCGTGGCAGATATTAATAATCAATTATGGCATTCTTCCTTTTTGATCTTGGACTCTACTTCCAAAGTTTTCTTAATATAATGTTCCAGATAAATACTAGCAATCAATTAGAACTGATACTTGAATTGAAACTTTTTGGTATGTCTGCCATAAAATTTTAGAGTAACAGCTTATTTCTGCCCACCAGGCTTGTGTTTCTTCCTCATCAGATCTAGAATAATTGTCACTAAAAATCCTGTGTCCACCACAGAACATCTCATTTTCCTTAATTAGTTAAGTCCACGCTAATGTCCACTTTCTAATTTCTGAAGGTTCAAGGTTTGGAAAGTTCCAGATAGCACAGTTTTTGGTGTTAAAAAATATATATATGTACTTTTATATATTCTTTTTTATCTTTCTCCATTCTCTCTTTTAATACCATCTGCAAAAACCCTACCATCCTGATTCAATATAAGGCTTTTCATATTTAATCATTCCAAATGTTGAGTTATAATAGATCTTGACTAATGGTATTCATAGTAAATCTTATTTGTAAATGTGTATTCTGACCATTGAATTGATTATGCAGGTATAAATAAAAGAGATGTTTAAACATGCTCTGTGGTTTCTCTTTTTGCTTTGCCTTTTGCTAGCATCTGGGAGCAATCAAACCAGCATGCAGCTGTGTAGAGGTAAAATGTATTATGCATAGTCTCCCATTTTGCAATATTGTATAGAAATGATTCTTTCATTATTTATCATTCTGATCCAAGAGAAAACCAACTTCTCAGAAGTGATATTACTGACTCTTGGACCATAATAAAAGTAGGTAAAGTCACAAAGGATTTGTCCATTGAGGTCAGGCTGACCAATCATTAGCTAAAATCAATTACCTAACTGATTACATGTTTGCTCAATTGAGCTTTTAGAACTTTTCATATAGTAACAGTTATTTTTTCCAACTAGAGGCCAGTTGTAATTAATAGCTGGAACACTGTTCCATATTAGAGTGATGAAGTAAATATAATGCCCTTCATCTACTTTAATCAAGGTTCATGGTGCTACAGAGGAGACAGTTCCTCACAAGAACATCTGGCAGCCAGAGTGGTAATGTAGGTTGGCTTCAGATGTGAATGCTTGGAATTACTTAGTTGGAACAGCACAATGTGTCAACATTAACCCACATAGAATCAGAACAGTTCCTGTTATGTGCAGGGAAACTGAATGACTGGGAACCGCACGTTAGCCTCCATTTTATGGCTGGAATCCCAGAAATGCCAATGGGAACTGTGAATGTTGACTGGAAAGATGTGACCTATCCATTATGTTTGGGTTCCAAAGCCTCACTTGGTAGGTCTGGCGCACTTTAAAATGTAATTTATGTATTGATGGGAATTTTTTTCTTTAAAACTTGGATAATGCTGATGTTCAATCAGTTCTTGCTTTTATTAAAAACCAACTAGTGAATATGGCTCTATGTGTTTTTTTTTTTATATATATACCAAAAGTAATTTGCCACAATAAGATATTTTAATGATACTTGTTTTGATAGGTATTTTTCTAGCTAGCAGTTTAAGAGGAAAATGATAGCTTAGGATGCCATGGGGACCTTCTAAACACTCTGGATATTTATTTGCTTGTGCTTTCAGGTTACAGCAGAGGTCATCCATAACTGCGAGCCCTGGTTTACTCTTAATCCTGCATTGGTTTAAGGAAATTAAAGAAAAAAAGGTGAGGTGGAACAGGAGGAATTAGGTCATGGGTTTAAACTTTTAAAAAGTCAATATATGAGATTGATAAAGGCAGAGATTGAGGCTTTTGGAGATAGGAGCCTCAATAAAAAGCTTAGAGGGTCTCTTCTGATTCATTTTTTGTCTTGAACAAGATTCTCTTTGCTTATTTACTCTTTAGTGTTTTGTTTCTTTTGGTTGTTGTTGTTTTTAGATTTTTTTTTGTCCTCTTACCCATAAATTTTCCTTTGTTGCTGAGTCAGTATGACTTTTAGCTATATAGAATAGAAATCTGATTAGAGTGCCTTACCAAATAGAACTTATTTTTTTACATTTCAAAAGAAATCTGGAGTTAGGCAGCTCAGGATGGTACAATAGCTTGAAGGACCCCAGATTCCTTTTTTTCTTCCATGCTACCATCCTTTGTGTGTGGCTTTATCCTGATGTTCACAAATGCTTGCTCCATCTCTAGGTATTATGTTCATAATTCAGGCAGAAAGAAGGGGTAAAGTTGAGCAGAAAAGCATGTGTTAATTGTGTATCTTCCTTTTGAATGAGGGAAACAACAGATCTTACAAAAGCCCTTCCCACTACCTCTTACATCTTATTGGACAGAATTATGGTCCTAAGGCTTTAGCTTCCAGTCTGTGTTTGAAGGATGAATAGTTTTAATTTAACACATTGCCATCCCAAAGAATATTATAATTCTGTAGGTGGTGATGAAAGGGAAAAGAGATATTACACAGGCAAGTAGCACCATCTGCCACGATTGTTAACGAAAGTCAGCTTCAGAACTCTCTTGCTTGTTTTTCCATCAAGGAAGTGGCCTATATAATATTCCAAATTATAATAATCTCTTAGCCCAACCAAATCATTCTGGATGCTTCTACAAGTTCTCTTTCTAAACCACAGATCTGATGAGGTCATTCCCATCGCCTTCAGGAAGCAATCTGGATTTCTTTAACGTAGCATACACAGTCTGACTGCTTCTCTTCCCAGCTACTTACCCTGCTCCTTGCCTGTACGTACTCTGTGTACCAGGCCTTCAAAACCCCGTGAACTGCTCTTTCATGTTTCCTTGTATTTGCTTGTGCTGTTCATTTGCTTGCATTATCTGTCCCTCGTGAATCTATTGTTCATTAGGTACTTTTTTTTTTTTTTGGCAAGGCTCTGCACCATTGTTGCCCCTGACATGTGGGCCTAGTTGGCTACCCCTTCCTCTGTCAGCCTACAGTGCTCTGAACATGTATCCGTTATGCTTTCTCTCACTCTTTTAAAGTTGTTGGTCACTCCCACTATACCCTGAATTGAAAAAGGGATCATCTCTTATTTACTCATGTCTTATTCATATGATTACTGTAGTGTAGTGTAGTGTAGTGTAGTAGGTAAGCCCTCAATAACTGCACCTTGGATGGTTGGATGAATCAACTGATCAGCTGTGCACAACACTGTTTTAAGAATCTCTGCCTCCATTAAAAACCTTTTACCTTAATAGTTAAGACCAGAATAAATCTACATGAGTGCTCTTCATGAATATATTCATTTCCATGTAATTGTAATTCCTTACTATAATTGTTTTTCTATAGAGAAAATATCTTGTATAAATACCACATAATACTTTCAAGACTTATTCTTTAGTGTTTTCTCTCGCATATGTTTAATGATGTAAGAGATAATATTTAGGACCTACAGTGGTCATGTAGAACATGGAGAATGCAAGCCAAGGCTGACATCACTAATGCCTGCAGAAATCCCAGGTTCATGTGAGCATTATTAGGCCAGAGAACTGCATGGGTATTTGCTTTTCTTGCAGGAATTCTGAAATGAAGCAGCAGAGATTGAGTAGAAATTCCACAGTTTGTTGCTCTACTTAGAGAAAGTCAAATGTTTATTAGGTTTTCAGTGGGTAGCTTTTATTTACACACATTTTTAGGTCTTGTTGTGAATTATGTTTTTAAGGAAGTGTGCCCAGAATTATTAGTCTTCCATGTCAGATATTGCTTTGAAATATTTTTACTTTCCCTGTTCTAGAGAACAGCCCCATACGGTTTTTTTCTTTTTTTATGTTCATTTCTAAAATTTCCTCTTAAACTCTTTATCTCTGTGTGCATTCATTTGTGTTTAGTTTGAGAAGTCACTTATGTGTTTTCATTTAGGGAAGTGTATCTCTTACATAAATTCAGGTAAGACAGTACTGATAAGGAATTCAGAGTTTCCAATTTTACCATCGGAGGCCATGTTTGTGTGGAAGGAAGGAAGGCTGTGTTCAGAGGAAGAAAACTACAAGGATTCATTTTAAGGGAAGAAAATTCTATATTTCAGATTCTCTAGTTTCTGGTGGCACTGGATGCATATAGGATACATGAGCTTTGAGATATTTTCTCAGGAATAAAGTTTTGGTATGATGTGTTACTATTCAGTGTTCAGGTGTCTGTGAGTGGGATAATATTTCTGTCTGTGGCACTGAGCATAAACTTGACCTCAGAAGGGAATGTGGGGCTGGGGGGCAGACAAAGACGTTCTCTTTCTTTCTCTACACATGAGCAGTAGGACATGAAGCCTGGAAAGAAAGAAGTAAGCAAAATATGTTATGTTACTGCAACATAGCTTTGCTGGGCTTTAGAGATTTGCCTTTTCTTTCTTCTTTTAATACTACACTTCAGGTCACTCCAGCCTAATTGATCTTCTTGCTCTAAATTCCCGTAGTTCCTGGTTTGTATCATAAATCTAATCCTTTTAATGGATTGCTTTATATTGTTTTCTAGTTGTTTCAAATTTTGTCTTCTTGATGGTATTGAATGTCAAAGAAAGAAAGAACAAAGCTGGTTTCACGCTGGACCTCTTTTCTTGAATACATCCATTCATGGGAATGAGACAGAAATTACATAACGATTTTAATGCATAGTATTTCTGTAACACTCAGTTTCAGAATTTCAAAATGCTCATTTTTTTATAGAAATAAAGATTGCATTTCTTTGACAAACTTTATAATTTTTAAAGATTTTATTTACTTATCTGACAGAGAGAGAATGAGAATGAGCCAGGGGGAGCGGCAGAGGCAGAGGAAGAGGGAGAAGCAGACTCCTCACTGAGCTGGGAGCCCAACCTGGGGCTCCATCCAGGAACCCTGTGATCGTGACCTGAGTTCAAGGCAGACTGAGCCACCCAGGCATCCCTTTAACAAACTTTATCATTAGCCGTTTTTGACAAAGGAATGGAGATTGGAGCTATTTGCCTTGATTGTACAGCTAGTGTTAGAAATGCAAGAAGCTTCAATTTTCTTGACTTTCTAAGCTAAACCAAACTAACATCAGCTTTGAGAGTTACAAGCGTTCTCTTGAGCAGATTTCAGACTAGCTCTGGTGCCAGGTCACTGCCAAGATTGACAAACAGACACCCCCACTGTGGTTGCTGCCAGACATGGTAAGATGAATGCCTCCTGGTCAAAGCTTGAGGATGGTGGGGTGACATCCCATTTGTAAACAGATTTTTGGTGCTTGACTTGATAAATACACACACACACACACACACACTTAAAAAGAAAAGTAAACTATGGCCAAGTCTATTTCATAAAATAATCCTCAAGACAACAAATTACAAGAGACATTTTTTTTCCCCTAGTCTTCCCATCATGATACACCGCAAGAGGTATCCTGGCTTTCTGTAAAGTTCTGAGATTTAGGTTTTCTCTAGTCATTTACAGAGCATATAGTTACAGTATTCATGAAAATACTAACAATTAACAAGGCTATTGAAACACAGTGCCAGCAGTTAGCTTACCACATATCATGATTTCAAACTAACAGGACTAAGACTCCAAGGTAGAAAGACAAAAAGACTAAAAAATGTGTACATGGGGGTGCATGGGTGGCTCAGTCGGTTAAGCGTCTGCCTTCAGCTCAGGTCATGGTCTCAGGGTCCTGGGATCCAGCCCCATATCGGGCTCCCTGCTCAGCAGGGAGTCTGCTTCTCCCTCTCCCTCAGCTCCTTCCCCTGCTTGTGCTCTCTCTCTCAAATAAATAAATAAAATCTTTAAAAAAAAAGGTACTTGGCCTTAAGAAATTATCAAACAGATAATAGAAAGTCATTCTAAGTTGAATAATCTTGAAATAATCATTATTATTTATGCACAATTATGGTCCTTTCTGAACATACACAGTATGACTTATTATTATTTCTGGACTTCATAGTTTGAAGAGAATTTCTATAAATATTTTCATTTGCTTTAATCCTTACAGACTTGGGGAAGAGGTAGATCAAATATTACTATCTCTAGGTACGGATGGGGGGAAAAGACTTTCTCAAGATCCAGTAAGTGGAGTTATTGTGTTTGTTTGATTGTTTATTTACTCTGAGACTTGCTCATTTTCAATCCTTCTACCTTCCTTAGTTTTTCTATTCCAGATAGGAAGATTTCTCTTCTAGATGAAGATAGACTCTCTGCCTGTTATGTGTCTTTTCCATTGTCCCATTGTTTACACTTTCATCATTGAATGCCCATTTCCTATTTATGTCTTAATTTCCCCTCATCTGCCAAATGCAGATAATAATAGTGCTTACCTCAGAGGCTTTCAGAAGAGGGCATAACATAATATAGATGCAGCACTGTACGCTGGACTACTGTGATTAATTTCCACGTTTGCTTCAAACTCATGCACACCAGGCATGCATGGGACCCATGCGCACACATTCATGCCTCACCTCAATTAGCTGTGGGGCTACTGTGGCTAGGTAGAGCCAAGATTCAGTTTATCCGCAGGGTATAATAGAACCTGCAACAGCACTTCTCGAACTCTTTGTCTCCGATCACCTTCACAATTTTAAAAGCTATTGAAATTCCCAGGAGAGCTCTTGATTTGGGGGCATGATATCTACCAGTATTCTACATCAAATATTAGAAATTAAAACAAATTTTTGAATATTTATTTATTTAAAAATAACAATAACAAACCTATTAGTTAACATAGACAACTTAAAAAAATACTGTATTTTTTTGGAAACAAAAGAATTTTGTGAGAAGATCTGGCTGAGACTTTGTGAAATCTATGGGAGGAGGCAGTGAGACCTTGCCTTGGCTGTGATACTTTTAAGCCTGCAAAGACAGAGATACCACCTACAAGTGTGTCCATGTGATTGGGCACACACCCCACAATTATATAGATAACGCAGGTGGAACCTGTAAATGGCATTTTATGACCTATTTACCAGTAAATCATGGGAAGGCCTTCCACATACTTCTGCTTTAATATCCTTTAACTGAATTTTAGATTATAAATATAAAATTACTGAGAAATAGTGCTTCTATGAATCAATAACACTAGGAATATGACAAGAATATTGAAATGAAAAACATTTTACTGTAGTAAATTATATTTTAAAGAAACTGAGGTAGATATTGGTCTTCTCAGGACACACTAATAATGGCTTGTATTTACTTACTACATGCCAAATGCTGTTTTAAATACTTTTTGTGTTTGGGGCGCCTGGGTGACCCAGTCAGTTAAGTGTTGGACTCTTGGTTTTGGCTCAGGTCTGAGATCAGGGTCGTGAGATTGAGGCCCATATCTGGCTCTGTGCTCAGAGCGGAGTCTACTTGGGTTTCTCTCTCCCTCTCCCTCTGCCCCTCCCCACTCTCTCTCTCTCTCTCAAATGAATAAATCTTTAAGAATAAATAAATAAATACTTTTCATGTTTTAACCCATTTTAATCCTCATAGTAGCCCAATGAATTAGGCACTATTATTACTGGTTCAGTAACCTTGAATAATTCCTTTAATCCTTCTGTGGATCATATGAGTTCCCTACTTTGCAGGATAACACATGTAAATAGTCTAGGAGATGTTTTAGCACAAGATAGATGCTTAACCAGTGGTAATTATTATTAGTCCTTGTTCCTTCCCTAGTTTTCAGGGTAGAGCTGTCCAGGCATTAAGCTCTCATGAAAGCAATGCTTTGATAAACTTAGGTTGAAAGAGACTAGAAAGAAGAGAAAATAATGCACAAATTTTTTTCCCAGCCTCTCTTTTTTTTTTTTTTCCCCTGCTTAGCTCTTGATTTCTTTTGGGTCCATGTCCCTAGCATTGTGCTTATTTTCCCAACTCTTAGTGTAAGCATATCTTGACATCTGTGTTGCACAATCACAAGTACTAAAAAAAAAAAAAATCCCTGCATTTATTTCATTTATAGAGACCAATCTTTCCTTTGAGAATATAATTGCTAACGTTTGGAATAATTCTTGAGAATTTCCGCAAAGCTGCTTGTATTTAAAATATTTTTCAAAAACATATGTGCATGTTTGCCTAAGCATATGCTGTATTTTTCTTTATCAAAAGCCATTGATTAATATTTACATAAATATATCATGCAAAAAGATCACTCATTTTTCTGTGCTGCAGATATGCCTGGAAAAGATCATTTTGTTTTCCTTTGAGCATGTTAGCTATTGGCAGAAAGATGGAAAAATCTGTTTGACTTCTATAGATTTAAGTGCATCTATTGGGGGGCAGTACACACCACTGTAGGACTTAATTTAGAGTGAGTTTATGTTGTCAAAAACACCAAGTCCCCAAGGAGTTTGTTTGGTACTTTTGAGTTTTTTGAATGGCCAAAAACTGCATGCAGTTCTATTATCCAGGCAGAAATTATGTATCAGAGGGGCGCCTGGGTGGCTCAGTTTGTTAAGCGTCTGCCTTCGGCTCAGATCATGATCCCGGGGTCCTGGGATTGAGTCCCAGGTCAGGATCCCTGCTCAGCAGGTAGCCTCCTTCTCCCTCCCCCTCAGCTGCTCCCCCTGCTTGTATGCTCGCTTGCTCTCTCTCTGTCAAATAAATAAACAAAATCTTTTTTAAAAAAAGAAATTACGTATTAGAAAATAGATTGATAGATGGATAGATAAAATTAAATGAAGAATTTGGTTTGGTTTTAAGACCTGGTATCTGATATTTTTCAGGTTCAGACCTCAGAATCAATTTTCCTACGTGTTAAAGCCCTCCTCTTTTCTATGTAGTGCTGTGTGGAGTGCACTGTCACCAGTTGACTCCATGTCTTAGTTCATTGATCCTATTCCTTGGGAAATGAAATATACACTACACTGCCAACCATTCAGTGGTCTCTCAGTTGGGCACCTGTTTGAATTTCCGGCATTTGGGCCATTTACCCGCTCTACTATAGTCAAATGCTGCCACTCACTCTTTCTCACTCATATAGTGGATTTTATGTCTCTGTGCCTTTGCATTTTCTGATTCCCATCAAGATTATAAGCTTTGGAAAGTCTATCTCAGTTGAAATACATTCCTTTAAAGCTTTTCCTTACTCCCCTCACCTGATGTAATTACTCCTTTCTCGAGCCTACTAGATCTATTTTGGTACAAAACTCTCATGACACTTCTTATATTACACCTTATCGTGTAATTACTTGTTTGATTTCTCCTACTAAATTTCAGGTCCTTCCAGAGTATGAGCCATGGGTCTTCTCATCTTTAAATTAGCTACAGGGCCCAATGCAAAACTATGCTTATTATAGAATACAAAAAAGATTTGCCTATTTCTTGTCTAATCATCAACATCTTGGAAAAAATGCAGATTCTCAGGCAATTCCCTGAGTAATTCTGATTCATTAAATATAGGTAGAGGACCAAGAATCTATACTTTCAGAAGCTTTCCAAATGATTCTGATGATTAACATTTGAGAAACTAAATTAACCCAACGATTGGTTAAAAATTCATATTTGTGTCTCCTGATTACTATTTGAAAAGGAATATTTCTCAGAAAGGCTAAGTTCTTTTGTTTTAAGTTTTTATTTTAATAGAAAGGCTAGATTCTTAACCTGTTTGTTTATGAAGGAATGCTTATTAAGCAAGTTCTATGTAGGTAAATAGGATGTTATAACATGCTAACATCTTCACTCTGAAGTTCTCTAAAACAAATGTTCTTTGTTTTGTTTTGTTTCTTGTAGTGTTTATGAGATGGCATTTGGCCACGATGGCATTTGACTAGTTTGTTGTCAGGCTCTGACTTGTGAAGGCAAAACTTAGAGGAGGAATGTTGGGACTTGGGAGAGATGAGGATAGCTACAGCGGGGAGTGTGTGAAGACTGTTTCTCCAGAATCACACTTGCCCTGTGGAGCAGTGTGCACTCTGAGGTGAACTCTGGTTTGGCATAAGGGCCCACGGCCCTAGATCTCTCCCTCACCCCCACATGGCAGTTTTAGGCTGCTGGCGAGGGCTTTGCAGGGAGGGCCCATGATGTCCTGCCCTCGAAGTGATTACTGAGGGCTTTTCTCTTGATGCTGCAGCCAGCACTGGGAGGATGCTGGAAGCTTGTACCTGCTGAGTGGGGTCCTGGCCCTGGCTCCCTTGGCTAAAGGCATGAAGAAGAGGAATTTGTTTCTTTCACGTACAAATAAAAGTGTCCAATAATTTAGGGCAACAATGGGAATTTCCTTTATAGACAAAGATTGCAAAAGAAAGCTCTAGGATTAATGAGTGTAAATGGTCTCCTAGCAGTAAATTTTCTGAGTATAACTTGTGTAATGTGCTTGGAACCAAATCTGTTGGAGAAAAAGAGACCATTTTAATTTAGTTGGCCCTACTGGTAAGGATACTATTAATGAAGCAGATGCCTTTTTCTCCGCTTTCCTGAATGCTTTGATAGCAAGCAAAATTTCTTTTCTTTAATCAGAAATAAGGTAGTTAATACATGTTCAGGAATTGTCTTGCTCAATTTTCTAACAATGTTTTAGTGATTATTTTTGTTAGACTTTTTTTTTTTTTTAATTTATTTTTCAACAGAGAGAGAGACAGCGAGACAGGGAACACGAGCAGGGGGAGTGAGAGAGGGAGAAGCAGGCTTCTTGCTGAGCAGGGAGCCCGATGTGGGATTCGATCCCAGGATCCTGGGATCATGACCTGAGCTGAAGGCAGACGCTTAACGGCTGAGCCACCCAGGCGCCCTAGACTTTTTTGTGTATGTGAAAAAGGGGTTTCTGTTGATGTACTGTGCCCTGAGCAGTGAATATCTCATCCTCTTCAAAGACTCCTAAGGAAAGGTAAGTGGTCTGGAACCTATGGGAGTGTCTCCCGATTTAAGCTTGTATTTGGATATCCACAATCATGCCCTCAGTAGTGATGAACTGATATGAGGGAGGGGGAAAGAATAGGAGCTTTAGTGGACAGTGGAGCTGGGCTCATATCCTGAGTGACTTTGGGCAAGTCGTTCTACCTGACCGACATAGTACACGAAGACAGTACTCAATTATTTGAGTTATTTTGAAAATTTACCTCCATAACATGTGCAAAAATGTCTGACAACTACTTTGTGCCAAATGATGAATGATAGTCCCTGTACTAAGGAACTCACAAACACGTGGGAAGATCAAGATGGAAGAATCCAACATGGGGTCTAGAGAAGTCACCTATGTGCTCAGAGTTACCAAGAATGGTAACAGCAAGCTCATTTAATATGAGCAGAAAACAATCCTGGAGCATCCAGGGTTCTGTAAAAGTAAGGTATAGTACTTTAACCCAACTAAGAATTTAGAGCAAATAATCCTAACTTTCAAATGAAACATTTCCAGTACTTAAAATAAGTCAAAGTAAAACAGAAATATTAGAGTCAGATTTTTAGAATAATAGTATATGTTATTTACTACACAGAAGAAAAAAAAAACACTAATGCTTTAGATTTAGAGATGAGTTCTAGCTTCTCAGAAAATTCCAAATACTGAAACAAATTGTTTATCATGCTTGTTTTGCAATTTTTTGATTACTTGTTTGCTTCCGGGCCACTTTCAAAATAGCTTTGTCTAGTAACACCTCTAGGGTTTATAAGGGTATTGTGAATAGAGTGCTACCAATTCAGAAAACTCAGGACTAGAATAATCACAATTTGTCAATTAACAATGTGGCAGGGCCCAGACTAGGGTGTGGAGAATGAGGCAGGGTTATACAAGTTCAGGGTTAGACCTTGTCTATATTAAGCGGAAAAATGGCCCCCAAGGGTTTCTAAGACCCAATTCCTGGAAACTGTGAGTATGTTACCTTACATAGCAAGAAGGACTGCAAATGTGATTAGGTAAAGGACCTTGATATGGGAAGATTATATTGGCTTATCTGGGTGGGTCCAGTGTAATCACAAGAGTCCCTAAAAGTGGAAGAGGGAGACAGGGCACAGGAATGTATTGTGAGGTCTCAACCTACCCTTGCTGGCTTCGAAGATGGAGGAAAGGGGCCATGTGTGAAGGAAAGCAGGCAGCCTCTAGAAGCTGGAAAAGGCAGAGAAGTTGATTCTCCTCTAGAGCCTCCAGAAGGAACACATCCCTGTGGACATCTTATTTTTAGCCTAGTGAGATCCACTTCAGACTTCTGGTATACGGAACTGTAAGATAATTAATCGGTGATGTTTTAAACAACCATGTTTCAGGTAATATGTACAGAAGCCATAGAAAACTCATTCACTGATTTTATGTAAAATTTTGGTATTTGGGTTATCATGGGTTTTTTTTTTTTGCATTAGTTTTGATAAAAAAACAAATAACCTTTGCATTGCAATATTATTTATCTGAATTATTGATGTTTTTATACCCAAGGTGAGTGCCTCACTTGCCTCCCCCTAGTCTTGGTCCCTCATTGGGACCAAGGATGCATCATTACTGCATTATGGATAACGTTGGGGCTGGCCTCATGTAGAAAAATGATCAGCAAATTTGCAGACCATGTCTCTTTTCATTTTGTCCAACCTGAAGAATGTCTACTCTTATCTGACACTACATTGAGACTTTAACTTTGACTCTGACAAGCTATCATGGATAACTGTTAGCAGCAACATGGCAAAGGGTATATACTGAAGAACTGTTCTGTGGCCTATCTTTATTATTATTGGAGATCTTAAAACTGACATTGAATTTTACAGCTCTATTCTGTCATGTGTATAAAGGACTTTTTAAATGTACATCAGTTTCAATGATTTACTTTATCTGGGAATAGTATCTTCTATTACTTGGGTGACCCCAAGTACAATTCTAGATGTTCAGTTCTAGACTTGTGTCATAAGCTGTCATCCTACAACTAGAGAAAGATCAAGCTCAGTTTTTCTTCCTCCTGTTAGCATGAGGGACGTGGTACCATAGTCCAACACAAAAAACTAACCTGCCTGGAGAACAACAATAGAGTAGCAGTTTAACAACAAGAACAATAATAGTACCGTTTATAGAGTTAAGTATTAAGTTTTCACATATTTCTCAAAACAACTCTGCAAGGCATGTTCTATTATCCCTATTTCCCAGATGGGGAAACCGAGGCTCAGAGAGATATTAATACATTAGAGCAGCTAACACTTAAATAGGACTGTGTGCCAGGCATTCTTTGAAGGGCTTATACATACACTGACTCATTTAATCTCCCATAGCCCTGAGACGCATTATCCCATTTTACAGAGGAGGAAGTGGAGTCATGAAAGGTCAAGCAACTTTCCTAAGGGCATATGCCTTTTAAATGGAGAAGACAACTTGCTTAAATTCATGCTGGTGGTAAAGAAATTGAAGAATAGGAATTCAAACTTAGATTCCTCTGATTTAAAAATGCTGTGCTCTTTTTACTATGCAAGTTACCCCCTAGAACCTTAAACCTATCTGATCTAACTGGTCTTCTAACCTTGGTCACGCTCTTCCCCTTCTCTGCCATGAAAATCCCAGGCACAGCTGGAGCCAGCTCCCTGGGAGGGGTTTACGGACTCCTCGCCTGCTGTCCAGGGCTCACAGTGATGGATGTGAGCTCCACACCCTGCTGGGCCCTCTGCCTCGGGCTCCCTTGTTTGCTCCTAATCCTAGCAGTACACTCACAAAGGGGTAAACTGCTTTTCTCAGAGGATTTACAGTCCTGACACCATGGCTTAGGCAAATCTTTATTGCCCTAGTACCTTGGCAAAGGTATTATCTGACCAGGGTGGGTGTTGGATAATGCTGTTACATCAATAGAACCTATCATAGTGTTAAAGTACAGTCTGTAGGATTTGTTTTACTCTACTTAGCAACACCTAGGAATAGCTTTAAAGGGACACTTCAGAATGAAGGTCATTTTAAAAATTCAGGTATCTGCCAATATCTTCTACAGGTTGCATTCAAATATGAAAGGCTTTTTTGAGTCTTAAAAAAATAACTGATTAAATTTAGGTACTTTATTTCATGAGATATTTTTAATTTTTCTATTCCTAGTTGGTTGTAACCTTAAGTTTATTTTGAAGGGTGCATTGGAGGATTGAAACTTTTGTCAATTTATATTGTAAATTTATATAAAGCTAACAATGACCATGACCTTTTCTCTGAAGGCAAACTCTCAATAACATAATTCTAGGCTGCATACTTAATTTTATATATGTATCAAAAATTCACTCATTTGGATGGTTCTGTTTTTACACATTTAACATTAATTAATGAAGGGCAGAGAAGTATCAGTTTTACAGCTGAAAACCACCATAATGCGAAGACTGAAGAAAACTCTTGAGCAGGCATCCAAGTACCTGGTTTTTGTCTCACCCATCACTAGCTATGAAATTGTACTTCTCTGGGTCTCAATTTCTTCTTTAAGATGCAGTTAGTAAGATAAAGCCTTCCTACTGTACAGGGTAGATTGAAGAATAAAATGAGATTGTATAAAGATAATTTGAAGACAAATAGTAAAGCATATTCTACATAATTTGAACCATTGATATTTATTTTTAAGGTAACTTTTCTAGGGACTAAATACAGTAGTTTCTTATTCACATTTAGTTGCCTCATAATATGTATCATGTATGGTGTTTTTGTATTTTTGATATAGAACAAGTGACCATAAAATGAAGAACATCTGACGTCAGAATTAAGTTTGTTTTGAGAAGTGTTCTGAACTGGCCTTTGTCAAAAGCCCTGGCTTTTGCTCCACACTCTACAATGTCTTATGGCTGCATTCTGGCCCCTCTATTGTTGGAGGTCATTTTACCTCTCAAGGCTTTAGTTTTCTCATAAGTGAAAGACAAGGAGATTATACGAAATAATATCCAAAGCCCATTCTTGATCTATTCAGTCTTTTCTACTGCCTTAGATTTTAAATTCTAACGTCAGTTTTGGTTATCAAGGAGCATATTAAAGAGTGAATGCATTATTATCTCTATAATTTTACTTAAAAATATAGCAGGAAGACTGACTTGAACTCATGCATTTGAGAGCACTAACAGTTTCGTAAGGCTCATTCACGTAATTTAAATTTGGCATTACTAGTCTCATTAAACTCATGTTTAGTATTACTGTTTAAAAATAACATTTATTTAAAAAGTATTCCTTTGAGCAAGGCACTTTGATAAACACTTTTTATACACTGTATTAGATAATCCTAAAAATAATCCCAAACAGTAAGTGTGATCATTACCTCTATTTTAGAGATGAGGAGATTGAACCTGAGAAAAGTTAAAAAGTGGTGAGTAAGACCTTTGCTTTACATTCTGTCATGTAAGCGAATAAATTCTAGTTTGAGGTATTCTGTGAATTATCTAAAGAAAGAGGCTTTCTTAGATTAAGCAAATAGAACGTCTCTGTTTTAAGATATGAAGGGGCACCTTTGAATACCTGGACCTAAATTCCTCACCCAAAGATTTGGCTAATGAATCAATTTGGAAATCCTGACTTTGAAGTAGCAATGATACCTGTTGTTTTTTTGTTTTGTTTTGTTTTTTTGCTATAGTAGTTTTAGATCTTCCATATTAGCTTTGAAAAAACTTTACCTTAACTGAATGATTATAGTCAGATATTATGGTATGCAAGATAAGAATATTTATTGTTACTTTATATGCCACACTCAACATGAGCTAGAAGAAAGCAGTTACTATTTTGCCATTTTTAATTTCATGTTTTTCATAATTTCCTACAGTATTCTAATAGATAAAATCTGGGATAGGTAAATGTTTTGATACTTTAAAGACTGTAGAAGTGATATAACTTAATTGTTATGGGGAGTTAAATGTAACTTATTTTATTTGAGTGGAATAAAAACAAAGTATTTCATTTTTGCAAATTATTTTAACCTAAAATAATTTCACAGGGAAGTTAGAAAAAGATTCCCTTAATGTACAGCATAATGACTCCAGTTAACAATATCGTACTGTGTAACCGAAAGTTACTAAGAGAGTAGATCTTAAAGTTCTCACCACCATGCACACACACACAAAAGGTAACTATGTGAGGTGATAGATGTGTTAGTTAACCTTATTGTGGTAATCATTCTGCAATATATACATATATTGAATATGTATACACATATAAATATATCAATTATATCTCAATAAATCTAGAAAAAAGATGTCTCAAGATGGGGCGCCTGGGCGGCTCAGTCGGTTAAGCGACTGCCTTTGGCTCAGGTCATGATCCCAGGGTCCTGGGATCGAGCCCCGCATCGGGCTCCCTGCACAGCGGGGAGCCTGCTTCTCCCTCTCTCTCTGCCTGCTACTCTGCCTACTTGTGTTCTCTCTCTCTGTCAAATAAATAAATAAAATCTTTAAAAAAAAAAAAAAAGAAAAAGGTTGCATTCAGAAGTACATTTTTTTCTTTATTCTAGTGTGGGCTCTGGCAACATATGAGGGCTTTTCATACATAATCTGGACTTACTGGTGTTTTCTTTGAGGGTTACAAAGATAGATTCGTTTTATAGATGTGTGTGATCAGTATACAAGTTTCAAGTTTCAATAAACTTCAAGATGTATTGAAAAAGCAAAAGAAAAATATCCCTTTACCATTTAATAACTTAAAAAAATAACCACGTTCATCTTACGTTATCATAAGGTGTAGATCACAAGTACAGTGGCTATGTGGTACTTGGTACTAGCATGATTCCCCTTTCCCAATCTGGAAGATGGTTGCCCTTAGGATTCTTTGTCTTTGAAATCAGTGATTAAATGTAATCAAATGGTAGGTCTTGGGCTAATAGTAGTATTTCTTTACTTTCTTTTCATAAAAGCCTGAATTTCTGAAGCACCTGGGTGGCTCGGCCAGTTAAACATCCGACTCTTGATTTCGACTCAGGTCATGATCTTGGGGTCGTGGGATTGAGCTCCATGTCAGTCTCTGTGCTAAGCTTGGAGCCTGCTTGGGATTCTCTCTCTCCTTCTTCCTCTGCCCCTCTGTACTTGCATGCTGTCTCTCTCACTCTCTTAAAAGAAAAATCTAAATTTCTTATGAAAATTGTAATTATTAAAACAGTGGAAGTGCCAGAATTTAGAGATGTACAAAAAGACATCAGTCTGTTCAACCAGAGGAAGAAAGAACTAAAAACTTTGAAACTATCCCTAAACAGGAGTTGGAAAAACAGTTTTTTGAATTTTGATGAAGTGAAAATACCACAGGTAGATTTCTTGATATGAAGTAGCTCATATTTTTTTTAACCAGGTAAAGAATTGTTCTTATTTTTATTATTTTCTTATTGTCTTATTTAATAAGAGATTTTTAATATAATGTCAGGATGAAGAATTTAAATGTGTTCTTGAATGGCAGTGAATATATAAATGTCATTTAAGAAATGCTAAACCTAGGTAACCCAATTGCAACTATTTAAGCATTTGGCTAACTGTTTGAAATAAATTTAAATTCTCCTCAGTTATCCTCTCTTCTCTTTAGTAAAGTTCCCTGACACCTTCTTCAACCCCAAAATGCAGCAAAACCTGTACTGTTAATGAACAAGCCTCAGTGTTGGTCAACAACTGACCTTGGTGCAGATTGCAGATTGTCTCTGAAAAGGGGCCTGTGTGACTTCTAGAACATCCTAGAAAAATGTTTGTGGGGATGCTGGGCCTGGGTGGTAGCTGCGAAAGATACTCAAACACAGGGGCTAACAAATTTACCATATCCCAGCTGGTACTACAGCTTGACATTTTATTGTTCTTGAGTTTGTGCTTCTGTACAAAGCTACTATATAGAGCAATGATTCTCAAATTGCGGTCCCAGGCCCCCAGAATTTCACTAAGATACTAAGATTTATTAACGTGATCTTTACCTTACTTAGCTGGTTCTATTTCAGTTTTGGGTTAACTTCCAGCGGCATCCACAAAAGATGGCGTGTTATGATGTATTTAGTTTTAATGAGAATTTTTGAATCACTGGAAGTTTTTATGTCATACAGCAGATAGGATTTTACTCAAGCATGCTCATCAAATAGAATTCTTCAAGAGTTTTTTTTCTCTTTTATTTCAACAACCAGAAACTCTCTCTCATATCCTCCTCCCCCAAGAGTGCTTCTTTGTATCAAGAACAAATTAATCCGTTCCTTTCCTCTTGAAAAGTTATTACTGTTTTTATGCTGTTCATTAACTTTTCATTAAGTCTATGCTTTTCATTCTGTTCAGTGTTTCTCATACTTCCTGGTTTTAATCAATAGTCCAGGATGAAATATATGAGTAAATATATAAGTAAAATCTGCTTAGCTTTCCATCTACTGGCTTAGCCTAAGGATGACTAGAAATTAAGTAATTGGAAGGTTTTAAGTCAGTATCCAAACAAAACAAAACAAAGCCCTCTAATTTGAGGTGTTCATTCTCTTTGTAAGGCTAGCTATCTTCCCCCATGTAAATTTCAATTATTTCCCCAATTTCTATTAAACTGTGTGTTTTGCAAATCATGTCTTAAATTATGTTACTCTGCCAGTTTAAAAAATGAATTAGAATTTTTAAAACTCAGCAATGCATATTATAGTATTACCAAATTTGATTTATGACATGTAACAGAAAAAATGTTTGGAATATTATCTAGTTCACACTGGAAGATAATTTGTAGCAAAGAAATTGGCATAGGCAAGGGACTTCTGAGAATGCTTAGGCATAGTCCTGTTCAAACTTTGATTAAATCTCTTGGTTATAAATGTTTTTTAGTCTTTTCATTAGCTATGAATTCCTCCTCTTTCTTATTTCGTACTTTTTATAAATTCGCATTGTATCAGCTAGCACATAGCTATTTTCACACAGTGCTTATTAGTATCACTTAATAAATGAATGAAGCTCTCAGTGGATATTTCGAGTTGATTTATAGTGCTTTCTGTCTTTCCTTTTTTTTTGTTTTTTCCCCCCAAAGCATTCAAGCAGCAAAGTCCAGGGAGCTTCCTCTGATAGTGCATAAACATGGGCTTCCCTAAAATGTTTTGAGAAGAGCAAATAACTAGAACTTCAAAGACTCAGGCTCTAGGCTTTATTCCACTAAACACTGTGCTTCTCTGAGACTCCATTTCCTTTTCTGTACAATGAGAATAACAGTGCTGGGCCCACCCTCCAAAGTTAAGCTCAAATGGAAAAGTTTCTTGAAACTTCTAAATTGCCTTATTATCGTAACTTCAAATTAAGGGAAGCATAATTTTCATGCTTGTCTGATCATCAGGAAAGACTCACACAATAATTTCACACTCTTGATAAAAACCACAGTTTTTCACCCTGTATACCTGTAACAATTTTCTGTGAGCTATGGATTTTGAACAACTTAAGGAGATTGACCATCATATCCATCATGAAAGCAACATAGTGTTATCAGATTTGCAAGTGGACAGGTCTTATTTCAAATCCTGGCTTCAACAATTACTAGGTATAAGATGCTAGGAAAATTTCTTAAACTTGTTAAGCCTCTGTTTTCTTTGGAAAGGGGATAATAATACCTACTTGATAAGGTCGTTAGAGAATTAAATGACATATATTTTAAAAAGCCCCCAGTATACAGAAGACTTCAGTGAATGGTGTTTGATGATGATGATGATGATGCCAATAAGAAGAAGGCTACTGATTGTTGACACCTGACCCAGGCACTATAGTTATTAGGCTGATGTGAACAACTCAGTGGGATGTGGTGGAAAGATTTTACATGCCAAGTACATACAAATTAAGCAATGTACTCTTTTTGTAAGGACAACTTTCAACATGAGCAAAAACATGAACAGAATATTTTTCTGACTTCTTTAAAAATGATTTTGAAAATGTTAAGATTTTGTCCTTGATATTATAGTATATAATGCTTAAGACATCTGTTTCATCTGCAGGTCAGTACCACTTGTGGTCATTCCTAAATAAAATTAACCTAGAGACGAAGGTGTTAATCTTTAAAAATTGCAGTAACTGGGGAGTGACATCATGAACAGAGTATCTCATTCCTACGGTCAAAGGTTATCTTTTTTTTACCCCCCTCTGGAGATTTTCATAATGCTTAAACATTTATAAACTAACCCAATATAATTTTTCTCAAATATGGGCAATATTTGCTCATTTGGGAACATGCAATCTTCTGGCTCTTGTCTTTGTGTTCTTATTTGCCTGTCTTTGGAGCATTTTAACAGTCATTAGTGTGACAGTGACAGGGTGGGAAGGAAACATGAGATCAAAACTAAAATCAGTCCGACAGTCTTGTATATCAACCTTACGATGTGAGTTATCATAAGGTTTTTATAAGAAAATGTAAAAACTCCAAAACATTTCTGACAAATTCTGCAGCTGTGAAAGAGGTATTTCACAGGGGTGTGTTGGGAGAAGAAATAGATTAGGGTGGCTTATGAAACTATGGGGGTGATTTTTCAAATTACATCATCCTCTCCAACACTGAGAACCTCAGGGTCAGAAAGAGAAAGAAGCAGAGAGAATAAGAAAGCAAGTGAGAAAGAAGCAGACTTTTGAGTTCTGGGGACGTGATTTTCCTGCAAGCACCCTCTCTTGAAGTCAGTCCTTTCCAGACTAAACCACAGGATTTTTCTGAAGTAGAACGACGCTTAGCAGGAGTGAAAAAGCACTCTGGAGGAATGAATGGGGAAAAACAGGAGACAATCCACAGTGTAGCACAACCCACAGAGCCAGCCAACTGTGCTCCATAAATGCATGTTGAAAGTGCAGAATGAATGATTTGCAACTTCAAGTAGAAGAGAGAGACCACAGAAGAGGAACTAACAAATTTAGGAGGAAAGGGACACAGGGCCAAGGAGACATACAAATTGGTGATATAACCATAAAAGTGTAATAATGCAGCATTGTAGGAAAGCAGAGGGGATCCATAAATCTCTGGCAAAGACATACCAGCAAACATGGGAGGAAAAAAAAAAAAGAAAAAGAAAGAAAGAAAAGGCAAACAGGGAAACAGAGGACTAGGAACAGATTGAGATTCAGATTTAGCGATCTGGGATCAAAAAATGATCCGGAGCATATTATGGAAGGAGGTACAGGTCATAGTTTAGGGCACAATTACTAGAAGGCAATTGGAATTAGTTGTAATACTTAATTTCAGTGTTTAGTAAATTCATGTATTGTTTTTCCACAATACATAATTAAGTAATAAGTCCTTTTTCTTCAAGTTAAAAAGTTTAACGTTAAAGTTAACAATTCTATCAGGCAGCAGAATATCCTTTTTTTTTTCTCCGTATCTACATCCTGTTGTAGTGTTTTTGAATGCAGGGTTTCAATGAATGTTTGCTGAATTGAACTAAACTGAAAAAAGAATTTCTAAGCTTTTTTTTCTCCCCTCTACCTTTGGGATCTGTGTAACTTTTAACTTTATTCTCAGATGCTGACTAGCTCACTTGGCGCCGGGGGTCAGCTGGGTCAGATGCTCAATGTGGGAAGTTACATAGTTTGGAACCTTGGAATGTGTTGTTTATGCTAATGAACACACAGCTATCTTCTCCCACACACTGAGATTGCCTTTCAACCTTCAATTAGCGCTTGTCCCAGCCCTGCTCTTTATGTATTTCAAGTCCCTAGATACATCCTGAGCTCCACTTCCGAGGTCTGGGGAGCCCTAAGTAGGAGTCAGTTAAGTTTGTTTTTTGTTTTAAACGATGTTCTCCATTTTCTACTTATGTAAAACCAAACATAATGTTTTCTCTATTCCTTCTCTCTTAGATGGGGTTCACCTGCTTGCCAACAATAAATTATCAGAGCCGGTAAACAATATCCCTATTTAGCTTCCTCTCATTCGTTTGTCTGTTTTCTATCAAAGAGGCGTCATGTTGCAGACTGGTGGACATTGTCACAAGGCTCTTTTACCTTTAAATACTAAGGGGGTGCTATAGGGAAATTGAAGAGCTTGTGCTTTTAAAAGTATTTACATGAATAATTTAGAAGTATTTTAAAGTCTGTTAACAAAGGCTATGAATTAAACTAGGCAAATACTAAGTATATTTATGTTGGACATGGTGGGTCTTAACTATTACGTTCTTTCTTGTAGAGTAGGATTATTTTTATTATCTTCTCTTAAGAAACATTTAGGTAGCTACCATGCACTAAGTTCTGAGCTAAGGAGTAGAGATTAAAAAATGAAAAGAGGAATTCAGAAGATCTCCACATGCTCCTACATCCAAGTAAACGAATCTGTATTTTATACGAGTATTTTACTTTTCTTTCAGTTACAATGAGTAAATTGTATATACTTCTTTTTTTTTTAATATTTTATTTATTTATTTGACAGAGAGAGAGAAAGAGAGAAAGAGCACAAGCAGGGGGAGCGGCAGGCAGAGGGAGAAGCAGGCAGAGGGAGAAGCAGGCTTCCTGCATGAGCAGGGAGCCCGATGCGGGGCTCGATCTGAGGACTCTGGAATCATGACCTGAGCTGAAAGCAGTGGTTTAACCAACTGAGCCACCCAGACGCCCCAAATTGTATATACTTCTATCCATGGCTGTTTAGATCCGATTCTCTGCTCAGGAACTTTGTTCCTGCTGCTGCCTGACTCCTGCCTCATAAATTTCCCTTCTTTATTGCATATCTATTAGCTAACATGCTGCAATATCTCTCACTTTTAGAAAACTTATTTTAGACTACTTGTCTTGTTCTACTTTATATATTGTGAAAAGGTGATTTTTCAAAAAAAGGTAAAAGTATGGTTCTCCCACAATTACAAACTGAACAAACATTAAAGTTTTTAGCTAACTTATTTTTTTTAAAGATTTTTTTTTATTTATTTGACAGAGAGAGAGAGAGCACAAGCAGGGGGAGTGGCAGGCAGAGGGAGAGGGAGAAGCAGGCTCCCCTCTGAGTAGGGAGCCTGATGCGGGGCTCGATCCCAGGACCCTGGGATCATGACCTGAGCCGAAGGCAGCTGCTTAACTGACTGAGCCACCCAGGCTCCCCTTAGTTAACTTATTTTTAATGAGAGAATTGGTAAGCTACTACAAGCAGTCAAAGAAGAATCCAACCACCTCACACCCATTAGGATGGTTACTATTGAAGAGAGAGAGAGAGAGAAAGAAAGGAAAGAAAGAAAGAAAGAAAGAAAGAAAGAAAGAAAGAAAGAAAGAAAGAAAAAGAAAAGAAAAGAAAGAAAAAGCAAAGGAAATGAAAAGGAAAAGAAAAGAAAACCCAGTGTTGGTGAGGATGTAGGGAAATCGGAATCATTGTGCACTGTTGGTGAAGATGTAAATGGTGCAGGCTCTACGGGAAACAGTAAGGTGATTCCTCAGGAAATTAAAAATAGAATTACCGTATGATCCAGCAATCCCACTTCTGGGTCTGTTCCCAAAAGAATTGAAAGTAGAGTCTTGAAGAGATATTTGTACATATATGTTTATAGCAGCATTATTCATAATAGCCAAAATGTAGAAGCAACTCAAATATCCTTTGATGGATGAGTGAATAAACAAAATGTGGTATGTACCTGCAATGCACTATTATTCAGCCTTAAAAAAGAAGGAAATTCTGACACCTGCTACCACATGGATGCACCTTGAGGATATTATGCCAAGTGAAATAAGCCAGTCACAAAAAGACAAATACTGTGTGGTTCCACTTATATGAGGTAGCTGGAGCAGTGAAATTCATAGCAACAGAAGGTGGGAGGGTGGTTGCCAGGGCTGGAGTTGGTGGTGGAGGAGGAATAGGGAGTTCTTGTTTAAGGGGTACAGAGTTTCAGTTTTGCAAGGTGAAGACAGTTCTGGAGACGGATGGTGGTGAATCACAGCAGTGTGAAGGTACTTATTAACACTACTGAACTGTACACTTGAAAATGATTCAGGTGGCAAATTTTTATGTTCTGTGCCTTTTACCACAATTAAGAATACATTTTAAAATATTAAGAAAGAATTCAAAGAACAGACCTATTTATAGATAAAGAATATTTTAATGTGCAAATGGAGACAGAGGGGCAGGGAATTTGATAGAGCCTGTAGGGGACAGAATTCCTTTGCATGTCCATAGACAAGAATCATTTGGTCTTGCCATCAGTTAGCTACAGTTTATGGGGTTGTAAAATAGCCCCCATAGAATCAGAAGTAGATAGCCTGAGGAGGATGCTCTAAACATCACATAGTTTTCCACTGAAGCACAAAGTCTTCTCTACAAACTAAAGTCTTAGACGACAGTTGCTGTCTTTCCTGTCTATGGTAGACTAAAAATGACCACGAATTATTTTCAACTCCTTCCCTCAAGAGATGGAGCCTGTTTCTCCACTCCCTTTAATCTGACCGGTCCTTGTCTTTTGTTTTGAACTGAAATGTGGCAGAAGTGACATTATGCAAGTTCTGAATATAATCCCTAAAAGGCCTAACAGCTTTTACTCTTGCTGTCTTGGAACGCTGCTGCCATGTGAGTAAGCCTAAGCAAGCCTTCTAGAGAGGCCCCATGGACTAAACAAAACTGCCAGCCCACAGAATTGTGAACTCATAAATCACTTTTAAGGCACCAAGTTTTAAGTGGTTTGTTACAAAGCAAATGTTAACTGATAATATCATTTCAGTAAATAAGCACCTCAATTTTTCCAGTTGTTCACTTTCCAAACCTTAGACTTGCCCTTACTATTCTCCCTTCCCACCCCCCAAGTTTTTATTTAAATTTCCCATTAGTTAACGTATAGTGTAGTATTAGTTTCAGGTGTACAATTTAGTGATTCAGCACTTACAAACATCACTTAGTGCTCATCACAACAAGTGTCCTCCTTAACCCCCTTCACCTATTTAACCCATCCCCCCACCCACCTCCCCTCTGGTAGCCATCAGTGTGTTCTCTAGAGTTAAGAGTCTGTTTCTTGGTTTGCTTCTCTCTTTTTTCCCCCTGTGATCATTTGTTTTGTTTCTTAAATTCCACATATGAGTGAAATCATATGGTATTTGTCTTTCTCTGACTGACTTATTTCACTTAGCATAATACACTTGAGCTCTACCATGTCATTGCAAATGGCAAGATTTCATTCTTTTTGATGGTTGAGTAATATTCCATTATATATATAAAATATATAAATATATAAATCATATATATATATATATAATCACATCTTCTTTATTCATTAGTCGATGGACATTTTGGCTCTTTCCATAACTTGGCTATTGTCGATAATGCTGCTATAAACATAGGGGTGTATGGATCCCTTCAAATTAGTATTTTTGTATTCTTTGGGTAAATACCTAGTAGTGCAATTGCTGGATCAAACAGTATTTCTATTTTTAACTCTTTAAGGAACTTCCATACTGTTTTCCAGAGTGGGAGAGCAATGTGCAAAAAAATGAAACTTACTGTTCTTCTTTTATTTGACATCTGACCTATTTAGCAAATGCTCTCAACTCTTCCTTCAAGACATATCCCAAACCTAATCACTTCTCACTACACTGGCTTGTGCTAAGAGTTATGTTTTTAAAAATTAACATGAAAGCCTTTATGAATTAGAAGTAGAAATCTTGTCCATTTACTTTAATTATACATGTTTTCATTAAATTTATAATACATTGTACCAAATTTTTTTGTTTAAATGTCTTTTTTCCCCAAAGACTATGAACATTTTGCAGACAGCAACCACACCTTCATCATTCAACCACACTACATTTTTTTTTATTAGCGGTATTATGCTAGGTACATAGTACGCTGTCAAGGAATCTCTGCTAAATGAATGAATGGTTTAATACAAATGATGAAGATAATCAAATAGCAAATAAAAGTCTTATTAAGACTTTCTGCATTATCTCAACATTGATTTTTCTAGAACTAATAGTGTTATCCTATCCTTTAGAAAGCCCTTGCCTAGCACTAGGCATATTTTCATTTATATTTGTAGCTTTTAGCAGTTTTTTGAATATGTGTTTCTTTTTCACAGACTCTACATCCCTTGAAGGATTTACTATTGTATCTCCTACATCAATGAGTAGTAACTCACTAGAGTAGTTGTTAAAAAATATATATTTTTTTTACCATCACTGAATTTTACTCTTCAAACTCAGTATCAGTAAGGACAGCTTCACTAAAAGGACAAAGCATATTGAAAATAAGAAAGACATTTCGGCCAAATACATGTACCTACACATGTACAACAAAAACAAGCAAACAAAATCGAAAAAAGCTAGCAAAAATATTTTTTTATTGAAGAAAACCAAGCATTTTAGAAAATCAGCCTTCTTTTTTATTGAGATATAATTGATATATAACATTATATATCTCTCTATATATATTAGTTTCAGGTATAAAACATATATATGTATATATATGTATTAGTTTCAGGTATAAAACATATATATATATAAGTTTCAAGTATAAAACATAATGACTTGATATTTGTGGGTATTGCAGAAATGATCACCACAATAAGCATAGGTAGTGTCCATCACTACACAGTTGCAAATTTTTTTCTTGTGAGAATTTTTAAGATCTACTCTTTTAGCAACTTTCAAATATACAGTGACAGTATTATTAACTATAGTCACTGTGCTGTATATTATATCCCCAGAACTTATTTATTTTATAGCTGAAAATTTGTACCTTTTGGCTCTCTTCACCCCTTTTCCCGACCCCACCCCACCCCACTCCTGCCTCTGGCAACAACCAGTCTGTTCTCTGTGAGTTTAGTTTTTATTTTATTTTATTTTATATATTATTTTATTTTAGAAGTTCCACGTGTAAGTGAGATTATACAGTATTTGTCTTTCTCTGACTTATTTCATTTAGTGTAATGCCCTTCATTCAGGTCCATCCATATTGTTGCAAATGGCAAGATTTTTTTTTCTTTTTTATGTCCAAATAATATTGTATTGTATGTGTGTGTGTTTGTGTATCACATTTTCTTTATCTATTTATTCATCCATCAGTGGGCACTTAGGATGCTTCTGTGTCTTGGCTATTGTAAATTATACTGCAGTGAACATGAAGTACAGATATCTTTTCAAGTTGGATAAATACTTAGAAGTAAAATTGATGGATTGTATGGTAGTCCTATTTTTAATTTTTTGAGGAACCTCCATACTGTTTTCCACAGTAGCTACACCAATTTACATTCCCACCAACACTGAATGAGGATTCCCCTTTCCCCACATCCTTGCCAACACTTGGTATTTCTTATATATTTTTTTAAATATTTTATTTATTTATTCATGAGAGACAGAGGCAGAGGGAGAAGCAGGCTTCCTGCGGAGCAGAGAGCCCGATGTGGGACTCGATGCCAGGACCCTGGGATCATGACCTGAGCCAAAGGCAGACGCTTGCTTAACTGACTGAGCCACCCAGGCGTCCCGGTATTTCTTATCTTTCTGATAATAGCCCCATTCTGACAGGTGTGAGATGATAGCACATTATGACTTTGATTTGCATTTCCCTGATGATTAGTGATATTGAGCTCATTTTCATATACCTGTTGGCTGGCTGTTTTCTTTGGAAAATTGTCTATTTAGTTCCTCTACCATTTTTAAATCAGTTTTGTTGTGATTGCTATTGAGCTGTATGAATTCTTTATATATTTTGGATATTAACCCCTTATTGGATATATGATTTGCAAATATTTTCTCCCATTCAGTAGGTTGCCTTTTCATTTTGTTGATGGTTTTATTTGCTGTGCAGAAACTTTTTGGTTTGATGTAGTCCCGCTTGTTTATTTTTACTTTTGTTGCCTTTGCTTTTGGTATCAAATCCAGTCACCCCCAAGATCAGTGTCATGAAGTTTACTGCTTATGTTTTCCTCAAGGGGTTTTATGGTGTCAAGTTTTTTGTTCAAGTTTTTAATCTGTTTTGAGTTAAATTTTGTGTATGTTGTAAAGATGGTGGTCTAATTGTATTCTTTTGTACGTGGCTGTCTAGTTTTCTCAACACTATTTATTGAAGGGATTGTCCTTTATTTTTGGCTCCTTTGTCATAAATTAGTTGACCATATATGTGTGGGTTTATTTCTGGGCTCTCTACTCTGTTCCATTGATCTGTGTTTCTGTTTTTATGCCACTACTACCCTGTACCCCTGGAAACCTGTAGAAGCTTTTCCAAGGGCTATGCTAACACAGAGTTTAAAGGTAATCAATATCCTCATTCTCAACTTACAGATGGACTCTTTGCAGAAATTCATGAAAAAGCCTGTGAGTTCTTTCATGATAGAGTACAAGCTTTCTCTTCCAACCTCCTCCCCATTCACAGTCTCCTTTTTCTACCTTACAAAGGCATACCTCTCACACATCCTCAATTAGTGTATTGTCCCAGGGTATAAAATCCAACTGAGGAACAAAGAGCTGTTAGACTCATTGGGGTGGATGTAAATGACTCTGGTGACGAGGTAGCATGCAGATCTTTTGCAAGATGTGGCAGTTTCTAATTCTTTGCTTTTCCCAGCTCCGCCCCCACCAAAAACATTAAACAAATAAGCAAAGAATAAATGGAGATCCTACTCAAAGTATCAACTAATCAATCTATATGATTTTTGTCATCTAACTTAGAAGTTCAAAGACTTGACATTGCTCTTGCAAAAGAGTTCCATTCCCAACTCCTTTTTTTTAACCATAACATATTTAAGATGTACAATGTGATAATTTTTACTTATTACCAAAATATCAATATTAATTTGGAAAACAATTGTGTCTTCTGCTATTTCCTTAAACTACAGTTCTTGGCAGTATTCAAGAAATGAGATTAAGAGAAATCAGTTTTCCCTGTACCAATCAGGGAACTCAAGACTAATTGTGTGAAATATTTTATTTTAGGAAATTAATGGGAAGGGAAGAAGGACAATTGACAGGATAATCAAATTTAGCCAATTTTCTTTGTAAAACAGTTATATGTAGAATGATACATAGAAAATTGAAAGCTAATTTAAAAATAAGAATCTAAATGACAATTTTAAATTTTTTTATTGAAAAACTACTCCTTATGAAATGATTATAATAAAATGTATGAGCTTTTGGAAGTCTAAAGACCAGGGCCTCTATCAATTATCTTTTATATAAGAGAAAAGGAAATGTTGGCCCTAAATACTCCACATAAATTGAATGCAAAACTATTAGCTTTCATCACTGAAAGGTTCTATTTTACTATATCTTATTGGTATCAAAGTCATTTACAAGCCTTGGTTATTTGCGTCAGTGATGGCATGTGAGGTGATTCTCAGTGGAATGGTGATGGTTGCCAAACTTGGGGTCTTGGAAAAATTGTAAGTGGGTGGTATTTATTTTCAACATTCTTAAAATTCCTTTTAAAACCTCTCCTCAGGCGAAGCAAGGCAATTACTTCTTGTCCCTCAAACTCCCCTTTCCTCCATGCAATTGATTTTGGGTTAGGTGTTGACGTAAGGAATCTGATTATTTAAAATTCATCAGGCTACCTTAACTTACCCTCCCAAGAAAGGTGTGTTAGCTTGGGGGCAAGGGATGCTACTAGTGGGTTTACAAAACTTCTTCATGATCTTTCTCTCTATTAATTTTGTGAAACCAGGTCAATCGCTTTCATTAAATACTGTGATACAAAATATTTTAAGGACAACTGATCTAAATTGTTGCATTTACGTATTTCTTCTTTATACTCAGCTTTATTAGCGCTATAATTTACATGTTATAAAATTCATCAATGAGACTTAACAAGTGTAATGACCACCAAAATAAGATAGGGAACATTTACATTGCCTCCAAAAGTTCCTTCATGCCCTTTTGCAGTCAGTCTCCTCTCCCACCTCTGTCCCTTGCAACCAATGATCTCTTTCTGGCACTATGATTTTGTCTTTTCTTGATGGTTCTGTAAATGGAAACATATTGACTGCGGTCTTTTGTGTCTGGTTTCTTTCACTCAATTTTTGGAGATTTATCTGTGTTGTTACATGTATCGGTAATAGTTTGGTTCTAGTTATTGCTGAGTAGTGTTCTATTCTGTGGCTATTTACCTGTCAATGGACTTTTGGGTTGTTTCCAGTTTGTCAGTATTATGAATAAAACTGCTGTGAACATTTGTATGCAGGTCTTTGCATGGCTATGTATTTCCATTTTTCTGAAGTGAAATTGTTAAGTGTATGTATAACTTTATAAGAAACTTTCAAATGGCTTTTCTGTGTCATTTTTTTTTTTTTTCATTTTAAAGGAGGACTTTCTTAGACGTCTAAGAGAATCTTTTTTAAGAATGTGTGATAGAGAAATTTGGGGGGAGGGGATCTTTACCTCATCACTTCCAGTGAGCGAACTTCATCTACAAGGTCATGATCTAAACAAACATGCAAATGTGGACGACAGGGAAAGAACCTGGTGCCCTACCAAGACAGACTGCCAATACAATTTTGAAGGGTTGCCAATGGGCGTCTCTGGAGATAAAATTAGTGAGATCCCATGTATGGAAGACTAACCAGAAAGCAATATAAGGGAAATAGTTATATAAGATTTGGTTAGGAATACCAGAACATTGGGAAGAAATGGAATTTATCGTTCAAGGAAATATAATTTTATTATAAAATGCAATCTTCCTATTTATAGCCAAATAGAAATATTCATGCCTTAATCAGAAATTTGGCAAAATGAACTGAAGAACACAGCATAGGGAATTTTAACATAATTCACCTATCAGATAACATATTTGTGATGAAATAATTATCCACTTAGTTGGTCTCTTAAATATTCCTAGTGTCTTTGAGATTTTGGTGGAGACTTATCATAAAGTGTGTTCTCTGAGAAGCTGCTGTTTTTATTTTTATAATTGTTTGAGGTGAGTCTTTTTACTGCTTCAACATAAACCATCTTCAATCACCTTGTTCAATGTTTTAAAATGTGATTAAGGAAGGAGCATATATAATGGGATCTTTTTCTGGATCCTTGAAACAGTAGAGTGTATCAATCTGTACAGTAATTATTTCTCTGTATAAATTTGCTACCTACTCCCTGAATTATTCTTACTACTAAGGAGTACTAATGAGAGGCTAGCAATCGATAGAAAAGAATGGTCATCATCTAGTTAGGCACATTCCTGGGATTTTCCCCAGGTGGATTTACCCCTGATTTTATTTTTTAAAACTCCCAAGGATCTTTATTTTAGGCCTCATGAATCTGATGGAAGCTGTCAGATGGCAGTTGGCAACAGGAAAATGTTTTGGCTTAAGCAAGCCAATGCTACAGTCCACCTCCATGCAGGTTCTCTTCCTAGAGACTCTGGAGTCCTATTTCAAGTTTCTTTGCCTTGAGTCTGTCTTGACACACTCAGGTTAAGTTAATACTGTGGATCATGGCCTTCTGTAGGAGAATGAGATGTTATGCCTCAAAGAATCTTCACCTCCTTCATCTATTTAACATTTACACTTCAATTCTCATCTCAAGTCCATACAAATACTGTACATAAGTGAATCTTAAAGGAAGATAAGCATATACATACACGTATATATAAAGCCTTTCCAAAAGACCGTGCTCCCAAGGGTTGCAAGCTACCGTAGGAATAGGAGTAGTTGTAATGTGAATGTAAATAGAGTTATTTTAGCATCAGCTGGGTTCCTATGTTCCTCATTCCCATAGGAATAATATCTAAAGTTGGTAGCTATATGGCTCTTAGAAATAAATGAATATGGCTTTCGGAAAAAAAAATCTACAAAAGATGTATTTCAAGGTCACCATTCTAAGCCTCACGCTGCTCCCCTGCACAAATTTGCTATGCACCAAAGCTGAAACTTGAGACTCCTTTCAGTTTAAAGCCAAGATCAAGAAATCTAGCTGGTTCCACATCTCCCCCCTTATCTTGAGGGCAAAGGATGTCACCAAATAAGATGCTGTTTGGTGAAATGGTTCCTCTGATTTCAGGGTGAAGTGTCCGGCCAAATGTTCCTCAAGTTCTTAAATATACACTATGTTTTCCTTCTTACTCTTCCCTCACTCAGCCTCCATCCCCATAATTCAGGGTTTTGTAAGGTTTTACTTTCTGTAGTTTATAACTTAAAAACAAGACTTTCCTTGCCTCAACTATAATATTGTCTTATAATGAATCCACTTTTCCAAACTACACCTGCTTCCCTGAAGATTCTGATCTGTCACTCTCTTTCCTCCATTCTCCTTGAGCATTGCTGATCTAATATAAGATTAGCCAGCAAAACCATCCACCCGGGAAGAGTGTTTCCTTGCAGGCATGGAAGAAATAACTAAATGAAGGTAAGCACAGCTAATGTATACTTAAGTCTTCTAAACAGGTCACCTGAAATGATGTCACATTTCACTTCATCATAACGAGACAGCAAAATGGAGGCCCTGTTGATGTCTGTTAAGAGATTTCCTTTGTTAGCTGTATAAGTAAGATTTTCTTTAAATAAAGGAGGTCACAGAGGGACAGTGGGTCATAAACTATGTGCATTTCTTGAACTACATAATGTTTTACTGATTGAATTATATGCAGAGATTTATTGGAACTGTGGTTTAACACTCCTTTTAAAGTCTTTTATCACTGGGATTTGTCAATGAAACAAATGTGCTAAAACACTTTCGGAGTTTAATCATTTACCTGTGTAATGGGGTAAGGGTAAATGAGAGCAGTGGGAGGGACTGGGCATTAATGAATGGTGTGCCATGTAGAGAGGAGGATTGACTAATAGCCTCCTTACTATTTTGATTAACAGGCTGACATATATGGTCACTGCATAATTCTAGGGGGACACTGTTCACATTTGTGGTCATTATGGATTTCTATATTAATAATGGCAATTTTCTAGCAGATGTTAGTACATTGTCTTGAGACAGTGTCAGCATCTTCTAATTTGTGCAAAGATGCTTTTGGGTCAGTAGAAAGATTGCCTGATTATTATTAGAGAATCCTGCTACCACTACACCTTAGGTACCTTAGGTAACTTGGACAAAATACCATATTCCTGAACCTCAGATTCCTCATTTGTAAAATGGTTTAAAAAGTATATCTAAATGTAAGGATTGTTGTGGGTACATGAGAATATGTACGGAAAGTGCCCGGCCCAGCAGCTATAAATGGAAAGTATTATTATCATATATAATACTATAACATTCTGATGATTTGTTTTTAGCTCGTGAACTGATACTTTTTATGCTGACTTTACAGAGTTTTAGAAAATATATACCTGAGTTTGTGATTTGCATACAACTACTAATTGAAATCTAATGAAAAACACTAATAGTAGTTTAGAAAAGAATTTTTCCAATGTGGACTTTTCCTTTCCATTGTGAGATATTGAATTTCAAAATATAATTATTAAATCCATGCCTGAGTTTCAGATATGTTCTTCTATACTCAGCTAATTAAAAATGCTCTAATGGGGGTGCCTGGGTGGCTCAGTTGGTTAAGCGCCTGCCTTCGGCTCAGGTCATGGTCCTGGAGTCCCGGAATCAAGCCCCGCATCGGACTCCCAGCCCAGTGGGGAGTCTGCTTCTCCCTCTGCCCCTCACCCCTCTCTCATGCTCTCTCTCTCTCAAATAAATAAATAAAATCTTCTAAAAAAATAAAACATAAAAATGCTACAATGTTATAATAGTTACATGTTGTCTTTATTGTATTAGGAAGGATACTTTCATATCAATATAATTATGATCACTAGCATCTTCAGTATAGAGGGCATTTATATAATCTCTAGACATTAATTTTCTCTAAACTGAACAAGTTTTATTACTGATACCAATTGTCTATAAAAAATTACTCGGTTGGTTGGGCAGAAAAGGAAACAGTTTCTTCAGTTATCCCAGCCCTGCCCAGCCCTTGTGGCCTTTGCATATCAGGTGATTTCCAACACCCCTCCCCCAACCCCAATCCTGGCCACACTTGATTGGGCCAAGGTGAAATGTGATGCAGCTAAGACAACCAGATTCATTCTCTTTGTCAATTAAACCCAGAGCCCCTGAGACTGAATTAGACAGCAATGGACATTTGACCTCTAAGTTAAAGAGATAGGGACAGGAAAGTAAACTCACTTGAAAGCTGATGTGATGGAAAAACAAAAAATAACTGCATTGTAGAAGATGGTCTAAAAGAGAAGTAGAGAAGTTGCAGGAAGGATGGAAAACTGCCTTAAGAGTTTTTCATTTTTTATCAAAATGTAAATATATTTCTTCATTTGGCTACTCTGAGATACCCTTGAATCTCTCTCCTAAATTCCCCTTTCCCTTGCCCTGATTTGAGTGGATTTCTATTAGTTTCAGCTAAAAGATCCTTAAGACTCTTGCCTTGTTGCCAGAAGGATTTCAGGTGGTATGATAGGATTATGTCTTTTGAGAGGCACTGCCCTTCTAATGAAACACACACACGCATTTTTCCAGATCAATTTCAAGAGGTTCATTGGGGGGTGAGAATCATTCTCCTCTTTTTTTGCTTATTAATGACACAGATTACATTTCTAGATGAAGACTCAGTTAAAATTTTTCTAGTCATTTCTGGATCTTCATATTGTGAAAATTGGAAGACCATTAACAATAATTTTTAGCCATTTTAAACACTTGGTTGTAATTTCCACTGGATAAGGGACTGGAGAATAGGGTGCTGGCGCTATTGTCTTAAATCACTAGAATAGATCTTATGTGGCAATTTTTTTTTTTAAGATTTATTTATTTATTTGAGAGAGAGAGTGAGAGTGGGGAAAGAGGCAAGGGAGAGGGAGAGAGAGAATCCCAAGCAGGCTCTGCACTGAGCAAGAAGCCCAATGTGGGGCTTAATCCCAGGACCCCAAGATCGTGACCTGAGCCTAAATCAAGAGTTGGGCACTCAACCAACTGAGCCACCCAGGCACCCCATGTAGCAATCTTTATAAGGTTCGTGATAAAGCTTTATAACTTTGCTGAGTAGGAAAACTAAATATCTATATCATTTCCTAGGAACTGAACATTTAGAACTAACAATTCTCTTCTGGATTACATTATACTTTGTGGGATTCAGTATAATTTTTTTTCTTTAATAATTAATGAAACAACTGGTCAGTAATTGAACACAGATCATTCTATCCCCAGATGGAACTTACATTACTATCCTTGTGGAAAAGTTTCTAAGGTTAAAAATTTGATTATAGGAACAATAAAATGAAGGGCCTCTTTTTATAACAAAATCTTAGACAATGGAAGAAGACTATAGCTTTAAATAGAACAGATCTTGCCACTTGAAATTCAAATTGAAAACTACAGGCTATCATAAATAGTGTAAGATAGTCCTTTTATTGTGTACTGTTTTTGATCAAAATCATATACTATAAAGGCCATACACTGGGTGATCTTTCGATTATACCCTGTCTGTTCATCTCATTTGTCCACTGCAAAAGGAATTACAAATTGTGCATATGGCAGTCATTCAGTCTATCACTAAATGCAGCTACTTCTGGGTAAAAGAGCAGCTATTTGACATCTCCACACAAATTTGCTGAAGCAAGATGCAAGCCTTGGATTATCCAACTGAAATAGCCAAATAGTTGGTTCTTGTGGTTTGGGATATAGTATACGCTAACCTTATCTCTACAAAACAGCCTCATTTTGTTGGGGTCATTTTCCCATTATTTTCTGGTCAGCCTTATGGTAATGGGATTTTACGGACTTCAGGACATCAGTCAAATTTTGTAAATTATATTTTAAGACTTAGAATTTTCTTGCCTTCACAAAAAAGGAGAACAGGGGAATTTGAAGGGAAAAAAAAGCAAAGTTTTCTCATTGCAAAGATTATTGAAAGATGAATAAATGTATAGAATGCTTTTGGGAAATAAAAATATAAATGATTCAACAATATTATAAAGGGGGAAAACATTGAAGACAGAAACAAGCATGGTACAATTAAATGGAGAGGGATTCTGTGTGCTTCATCTAAATTGTATTCTGTGAGAATACAATTTGGCATGTGAAAAAAAATGCTTTTAAATCCATAGTCCCATTGTCACGTAATATCATTGGATTACTTAAAAGTATTTCAATGACCCAGACTTGTTAATTTACCCTGCAACCTATTACTAATTTAGCCACTTGAGAATTAAACATTAGCATTATAGAGGAATTTTAATGAAAGGCAGTGTTCTGTTTTCTGAATTCAGAGGGAGGTGCTGACACCTGGAAGTCCTGGCTGACCTTCAGTAAAGACCCAGAAAAAGATCAGCCATAGTGAACCCAATACTTATTTATGGGCAAATGGTGCTTCTTAAAGTGGTTGGTCTCAGTTTGTCTATTTGAGCAGCTTAATCAACCCCCTCATCCCTTGCAGTCTTGTTTGAAACTCTAATGTGTGTAGTAAAACATTGTATAGAGTATAAAAGAAAGCATAAGTTTATATCATATATAGTTTCAGTGAGCAAAGGTAAATTATCCAGGCATTACTCTAGTCCAGTAGTCCAAACCAACAGGCAGAAAAAGCAGTAATTGTCAAGGTGAAAGAAAAAAGATAAGTTGTTGATTTAGTCAAGGTCATTGAGTGGGTTGGTAGTTAATGTTATTCTTTTATCTCTGCTCTGCTTCTCCCAGAGTTCTACTCTGATCACTCATCACCATAAAGCCACCCTACAGTGGACCTCACCCTACAGTTGAGCAATCTTTTTCCTCTCCGTCATTATAGGACATTATAATTTGCTACTAGATGTATTTAAGAGGTCAATTTAGTTTTTTTGGATGTACAGGTGTATTTAATTAAATACAAGCAAAGTGCCTTCTTTATGATAATTGCTGGAGTGGAAAATATTTTGAATTACAATAGTAAAAGACTTAGATTTATAAAAGTTGGTAGGGATAAGGGGAAGAGAATATATTCTGATTTTTAAAAATCAGAGAAATAAGGAAAGAAAAGAGAGAAAGGAAGCGAGCAAAAAAGCAAGCGCAAAGTCATGCAGAACAGTGAAAACAAATTTATCTTGCTGGCTAAAAATTAACAGGTATCATAAACCTATTGACAATTTTTTTTTGATAATGTATCAGCTCAAGCCCAATAAAAGTAGTTGATCATGTCATTCTTTTGCTTTTTTTTCCTTTTTTACCCTTTTATGTAATGTCATTCTTTCATTGTGATGGTGTTACATATAATTAAAACAATTTATGGCTAAATAAACTAATTGATGTTAACGACCTTTTGTCATGGGAAGGCCGAGGACTGTAAATAAACATCAAAAGAGGCAATTGTTCTTGAGATGACGTCTGTTTATAATAGGTAAGAATTATGCAATGCATTTCAAATAGAAAATGTTTTATTACCATCATTCCACGTTACCTGAGTTACATACATAAGTAGTATAAAGTTAGATATTTGGGGAGACTCAGTCCACACTGGGTCTGAGAGTATGATGCATTCTGAGCTTTGAATAAAAGAAAAACATAATTGTTAATCTGTTTCCGAAGACATCAATCCATGTTTGTTGTCAAAAAGTCAACACAATGGCAGCCACAACCATGATTCAGAACAAAACATGAAAAAATATATATGTATAAAAATATATAGGGGCACCTGGGTGGCTCAGTTGGTTAAGCAACTGCTTTCAGCTCAGGTCATGATCCTGGAGTCCCAGGATTGAGTCCCTCATCAGGCTACCTGCTCAGTGGGGAGTCTGTTTCTCCCTCTGACCCTCCCCCCTCTCATGCTCTCTCTCTCTCAAATAAATAAATAAAATATTTAAAAAAATATATATATATATGTCTGGGGCACCTGGGTGGCTTAGTCAGTTAAGCATCTGCCTTTGGTTCAGGTCATGATCCAGGGTCCTGGGATTGAACCCTGCATGGGGCTCCCTATTCAGCGGGGAGCCTGCTTCTCCCACCTCTTCTGCCTGCAGCTCCCCCTGCTTGTGCTCGCTCTCTCTGTCATATAAATAAATACAATCTTTTAAAAATATATATATGTATATATAAAAAATATATATACATATAGATAATGTAAATTTATATAAAGATTATCTACATTTATATACATATATAAAATAAGGCTAATATATAGTAGTATGTTAAATAATATACATATATCTGTTATATATACTTGTAATCAGAGAATTATATAGAAAAATTTTATGATCACTTCCAATTTGAGATGACATTGCTAAAATTTTTAATGACATATTTGCTTATTTTTTGGTTGTTTGTCTTGCCAGAAAATTGACTTATTTAATATTTAATTTTTAGCTTGAATATATATCATTGAACATAACATTTTGAGAAACTTTTGTTAAGGAAAGAATATAAATTTTCAATTTTCAATATGGTGTGTAAAATAGGGGCTAGTAGGCAATTAAGTTTGCAGTAGAAATGGAGAATATTTTAGAAACTAATTTTTTTTAGTGAATCATAACAAGCAGAAGTAGTCACTGTATTTAAAACTATTTATTTCATTGGTGATTATGACATTTAATCGTTTTCTTAATCCAATCATAAACTCACAAATTCATATTATTCCTTGTTGAGTGTATATTTTATGTACTAACTTTTCTTTGTCATTTAAAAACTTTTCTAATTATAGTAACACCTTTATTATCAATTAATGAAATATTTCATACAAATTAATTTTCCAGGCAGTAAAAGAGGCAGGAAATTATAAACATTGTGACCATTTAAGTTATCATTCTTTCTAAAATATATTGCACAGTACCCTGCTAAAAGGATAATTTGAGAAAATGTAACTTTTACCATGTGGACCAACATGATTATGAACATGCAATTAAATATTTTTATTGTCCTTTTACTTTTGGATTTTCATTTAACTTTTCAGTTTTTTGAGTTTTATGTCATATCCACATAGATATTTCACTGAGGGCAAGGATCACTTTTTTTTTTTAATTTAATTTTATTATGTTATGTTAGTCACCATACAATACATCATTAGTTTTTGGTGTAGTGATCCACGGTTCATTGTTTTCGTATAACACCCAGTGCTCCCTGCAGTACGTGCCCTCCTTAATACCCATCACTGGGCTAACCCATCCCCCCACTCCCCTTCCCTCTAAAACCCTCAGTTTGTTTCTCAGAGTCCATAGTCTCTCATGGTTCGTCTCTCCCTTTGATTTCTGCCCCCCTTCATTTTTCCCTTTCTTCTCCTAATGTCCTCCATGCTATTCCTTATGTTCCACAAATAAGTGAGACCATATAATAATTGACTGTCTCTGCTTGACTTATTTCACTTAGCATAATCTCCTCCAGTCCCATCCATGTTGATGTAAACGTTGGGTATTCATCCTTTCTGATGGCTGAGTAATATTCCGTTGTATATATGGACCACATCTTCTTTATCCATTCATTTGTTCAAGGGCATCTCAGCTCTTTCCACAGTTTGGCTATTGCAGACATTGTCGCTATTAACATTGGGGTGCATATGGAGGGTGGGGATCAGTAATAGTGAGTGGTAAATGTTTATGGGTGATGTATTATGGGCTGAATTATATCCCCCCAAAATTGATATGTTGAAAATTTGTATGTTTTATTTATAGTCACTCAAAATGTAATTATATTTGGAAATAGGATCTTTAAAGAGGCAACTTAAAATGAGGTAATTTAAAGAAGTAAGTTAAAATGAGGTCATTAGGCTGGGCCCTAGTCTAATATGATGGGTGTTTTTTATAAGAAGAAGATGGTATCTGCACATAGACACGTGCAGATGGAAGATGGTATGGAGGTGCAGGGAGAAGGCGGTCATCTATAAGTCAAAGGGAATGGCCTCAGATGAAACCAACCATGCTGATGCCCTGAGCTCAGACTTTTAGCCTCCAAATCTATGAGAAAATAGATTTCTGGTTTTTAACCAGCCAGTCTGCAGTATTTTGTTATGGCATCCCTAGCAAGCTAATAGCTTATTACCCATCACCCATTTAGCCTAAACCCCGCCCACCTCCCTCCATCAACCCTGTTTGTTCTCTGTCGTTAAGAGTCTTTTATGGAGGGGCACCTGGATGGCTCAGTTGGAAAGTGGCTGACTCTTGATTTTGGCTCAGGTCATGATCTCAGGGTTGTGAGATTGAGCCCCGTTGGGCTCCAAGCTGGGTGTGGAACCTGCTTTTCTCTCCCGCTCCCTCTCTAAAAAAATATTAAAAATAATAAATAAATAAATTCCACTTGACTTAAGGATTTGTGATTATATTTACCTCTGTAAAACATAATTTGAAATTACTAGAGGAAAGACAAAATCTTATCTCTTTAGTCTTTAAATAAACTCTATAAGAAACTACCAGCAGTCCTTCTCATAATATGAATGTAGAACTTCCATTTGCCAAATTATGTCTTCCAAAAAAATGACTACATAAAGTCTTGATTTAACATGAAGCCATCAGTGTTTTAAATAACTTATTATTGACAAATGAGAAATTAGCTGGTACAACAAATCCCTACTTGCCAGCAGCTACTTGTCCAGATTTTGGGTTATGGTAATTAGTGTTTGTGCAGTAATTGTGCAACACTGTTGTGCACTGATCCATTTTTCCATATATAGTATTTCATTTAAGTCTCACAGCTACCTGATAAAATATTATCACCACTCTCCTTTGACAGAGGGAGAAGCAATATTTGACAGTCGCAAGGCTCATATAGCAAAAAGCCTTAAAATAGTACCCTGTTCCTCCAACTCCATTTACCATGATCTTTCCACAAAGAGAAAGGTCAAAAGACCATTTGAAATGCAGAAATTAAAAGAGCCACAATGGTTTTGAGAACTTAAAATCAAGGGTCGGACCTTTACCCGCCTGAGCCACCCAGACGCCCCTCAAGTGGAATTTTTATTGTTGACAATGCTTAGTTGAGGTTTTATTTATTTTCTTGGCATATTAGTATTAGCTGTGCCTCAAATGTGAGTCTGTTGCACGGAATATCTGTTTTCCTTTTTATAAGTTATACTTTCTGCTGCAATTTGAAAATTAGAGAAATTATCTTTGAATTATAGGACCCAGAACTCCCTGCCGTTGCTTTCAAGTGTGCTGCTCTGTATGACACCTAATGTTAGTCGCACAGTGACAGCAACCTGATGGTGGTTAGGAACCTAGTTTAGCTGCCAGATTTGTCTCAGGTGTGCCATTAGTCAGTGCCTACTTGGAAGGTCCAATCTGGTGCTTTCAAAACAGGTATAATCTTTACTTTTAAATCAGTTTCTATCCTAGTAACTTTGCTCCTCAACACCTCTTCTTATACATGCCCCACCTAGTTTTTTAAAAAAGATTTTATTTATTTGAGAGGGAGAGAGAGCATGCACATGTGCATGGGGAAGGGGAAGGGCAAGCAGCCTCCCGGCTGAGCAGGGAGCTTGACACAGGGCTTGATCCCAGGACCCTGGATCATGACCTGAGCCGAAGGCAGTCGCTTAACCAACTGAGCCATTCAGATGCCCCATGCCCCACCTAATTTTGGAACTTCACATGTTTATAAACATGGACGGAATGAACACAGACTTAATGAGGTGAAACACCAGAACTTTTCAAAGGCCAAAACTTTTGAAATGATATTAGTCTATACAGAAACAAAAGGCCTCTGCTTGTTAAAGTTGAGAGGATAATTTCGCAGCAAAAGCATCCTTGGTGTTGGATTTACTTTGGTGATACTCAGATTTTGGGTTCTGATGCCTTTTTAGAATCTGAAATATGAGGAATAACCAGTATCGTGGTTTTTGTGGGGATTTTTTTGATAATAAAACATATATCACATAAAATTCACTATTTTAACCATATCCTTCTTACCAGTAAGTGCTGTTTTTATTCTCAAATGTCCTGTACTATTAAGGAAACCACCTTTATCTAAATGACAAATAAAATCTATATTCTAATCCAGTTAAGTCCCAGGCCAGTGCTCCCATAATGTCCAATTTTCCTTGCTTTGTGCTCAGATGAGACCTGCAGAATCATACAGAGACTCTCAGCTGCAATCACTGTATTCAGAACTCAGCCAATAAATTGCTCCATGCTCCAAACAGATGTTTCCCTTTTAGGTTAATGCACCACTTGTGGACCATTTTTCCTTCCCTAGAGGAATATCAGCATGGCCATAAACTAGAAAGCTTCTTTTCAGCATCCAAGAACATACCCAGGAGTGGCAAGAGAAGTAGCAGGACGTGAATGGGGAGAAGTGGGGATAAATTTCTTCATGAAATGCCCTCCTTATTTTCATTTTCCATCCCCCCCCCCGACTTTCTATGTCAGAGATAATCTGAGGTATTCTAGAATTGCCTGTCTTAATTTTTATTCTAAAAATGTTTATTGGCTGATTTATTTAACATGTTTCAGTACAACAACATTTGAGAAAAGGGCAAGGACACTCTCCAAACTGCTGTTTGTAGCAAAGCACACTCTGGAAGGATGCCCCCTTAAACTGTGCTGGAATAGAGACGTTTCAGATTATCAAAACGAGGGAAATGAGGTCAATGTTAAAAACTTAGACTTTTCATGACAGAGAAAGAGGCACTTACTAAGAGATTATAATTCTCTGAAAAAATGAGAAGGAAAAATAACTTGCTCCTTCATGGAAAGAGCAAAATGCCAAAAACTTTCATTTCTTCCTTGATGGTATTTCGCTTTCCGTGAAGGATTAGACTATTCCTCCTTTATGTAGGAAATAAGTTATAACATATACAAATGTGAGTTCCTTTTTATGGATGGTGGCATTATTTTTTTATAGCATGTGCAAGTACAGTTTATAGGCACAATTTTTTCCTTCCCAGAGTGATATTGCCATAGATATACCTCAAAAATTCATGTCTCTACCTCTATTCAGTAGACTGGAATGAAAGCTTTATATGCCAGTGAGAATGGGGGAGGGTAGAAGGAGGAATACGGGAAATGTTGAAGACATTTTACAATTTGATAAAGTACAACCCTGAGTACATTATTAAAAAAAAAAAAAGCATTATTTACATCTCTAGAAAACTTTCCCCAGATTGAAAAATCAAAAAAGTTTTAAAAGAAAAGAATTGTAATAATTGCTGTGGTAAAAATGTAATGTTTTGGACTTTTCCTTTTGCTTGGTAATCAAAGTACTATACTCTTATTTTTTGGTCAACTGAAGGGAAGTTTCTGAACTTTTTATAAATTTTCTTAATGCCACCTAAATTCAAGACCCTAGATTTATTTGCAGATACTTAATATACCTGATGACTGAAAACCCAGTTTAAATTGTTAGTGAACAAAAATGAATATAATTCAGGGGTTTGGTAATTCCAAATTTATTTTTTCTTTCCCTTTAAATTTTTTTTTTCTTTAATCACACACAAAAAAGATTTATATAGAGATCTATATAGAGTCTGGCATAATCAGTGTTGTAGATCTGAATTGGCAGGATAGAGTGAGGTTTCTAAAACCGCATTAGTTTTGCTCAAGTGACAGTCTTAAAAGGATAATTGTATGATTAAAGTCACACAATTTTATATGTATTAGACTTGCCTTCATCTTACTTTTTCTAAAATGCTACCACCTCCTTTTAAGCATACTAATAAACAAAAACTAGATAGAAAATTTAGTCAGGGGAACCTGGGTGGCTCAGTTGGTTAAGCGTTCAGCTCTTGATTTCAGCTCAGGTCATGATCTCAGGGTCCTGGGATCTAGCACTGGTCAGGCTCCACACTCAGGAGGAGTCTGCTTGAGATTCTCTCTCTCCCTCTGCCCCACCCCTGCTCTCTCTCTCTCTCAAATAAATAATTCTTAAAAAAAAATTTAGTCAGATTTGAAGTCATAGACTAGAGATGAATCAGAGAAAAGGGAGATGGATCATTGGAATCAGCTGGATGGTTAAGAACTCTTTCCATTAATTAATCAGTCCATTGATTAATTATTTAGTCTATTAATATACACATTGAGCAAATATTTACATTGTGTCCTATGTGTCAGGTATGATGCTGAGTGTACAAGGTGAGCAAGCAACTATTGTTGCTTTCAACTAGTATGTGCAAGGCCCTATACTAAATACCATTGACATTCTCTCCTCTAAGCTTCATAACTATATTGTAAAGGAAGAATTGTTGTGCATTTTGCAAATGAGGATCCGGAGATTTGCCCAAATAGCCCAGCTAATAGATTGGTAAGCCACGATAATATGACGATCTATCTGACTCTAAACCTGTGTTAAGATTTCTGAACCAGAAGAGGCCTTACAAATCATCTCTTTAACTTCAAAACTGAGTTTCTGTTTACATCTGTTTTGTCTCATTTTCTAAATCAGTGAATTACTAAGCCTTTTTGATAGGTGTTGTTAGAAAAGCAGTACTATTAAGGTTAACAATACAGGCTGGGACTTGGCTTTTGGATCAAATTCCTGCTCCTCTGTCGAAGAGCTGGGCAAAGCTTGAACTCTCTGCCTCTTTCCTCTTTGGTAAAATGGAAGTGTTAACAAAGCCTGCTTCTGTCAAATGGGAAGAATAATTGAATGTGGAGTAAAGAAGTTAAATTCAATACCAGTCAAGAGCACACACTTTGGAATTAGACTGCTAGGGTTTTAATTCTGGGCCTCTATCACCAGTTAGCTGGGTAACCTTATAATCTTTAATCTCTGATATTAATGTGCCAATATATCACTAGAAATATAGTGCTATTTGTGTTAGTTATTATATATTCACACATAATTAAAAAATTTTGTTAGTCAACCTTTTATTTTTTTTAAAGATTTTATTTCTTTATGGTGGGGGGGAGGAAGCACTAGCAGAGGGAGGGGCTTTGGGAGAGGGAGAAGCAGGCTCCCCACTGAACAGGGAGCCCAACATGGGACTTGATCCCCAGAGTCCTGGGATCATGACCTGAGCTGAAGGCAGACGCTTAACTGACTGAGCCACCCAGGCGCCCCTTCAACTTTTTAAAAATGTTAATAGGTAATGTCCATTTTCCAGTTCAGGTCATAGAAATTAACCTCTTTTTTAGTCTCCTAGTTTCCTATGTCAGTGCCGTTATTTCTATTATAATACTGCCATTCTAGGTTGATTTGTAATCACCTCTTACATAAACTTTGCAGTACCCTGGTCTCCCTAACTTGAGTTTTTCTTCCCCGACTTCACTCAGCATCGTACTGTCAAATTATTCTTTTCAAACACTACTTTCATCATTTATAAACTAAACAGAACTACTCAGATGAGTCATGCTTTTCCATATCACGTACTTGCCTTTTCTTTTACCTCTGCTTTGAATTTCCTTCTCCCTAATATCATATTTCTCTCTTAAAGATTATGTTCGTCCAATGCCACCTTCTTAAAGAAGCACTCGGATACTGCCAGCCCTTTCTTCTCTCATCTCTCTCTCAACCTCTCTAATGGTAGAGATAAAATTCTCATGTTTGTGTTATTCTCATGGGAATCAGGAGAGTTTTAAATGGGCTAGAGTAATAAGAATTGTAATAAGAACTGGCTTTGTTCAGCAAAACATCTTGAAAAGTGATTTTTTTTTTTTGCCTTTGTATGTGTTCAGATTTTGTTTGCTTCTTTGTTTGTTTCAAATTTTTATTTAAATTCCAGTTAAGGGGCGTCTGAGTGGCTCAGTCAGTTAAGGGTCCAATTCTTGGTTTCAGCTCAGGTTGTGGTCTCAGGGTTGTGAGATCAAGCCCCACATTGGGCTCCACACTCAATGTGGAGTCTGCTTGGGATTCTCTCCCTCTGCCCTTATGCCCTGCACTCTCTCTCTCTCTCAAGTAAATAAATAAATTAAATTCCAGTTAGTTAACATATGGTGTAATATTAGTTTCCGGAGTAGAATTTAGTGATTTATCACTTACATACAATACCCAGTGCTCGTCACAACCAGTGCCCTCCTTAATCCACATCACCCATTTAGCCCATCCCCTGCCCACCTCCCCTCCAAGAACCCTCTGTTTGTTCTCTATAGTTAAGAGTCTGTTTTATGGATTGTTTCTCTCTCTCTCTCTTTTTTTTTAACAAAGACTTCAGAGGATGTCAGGGATGAGACCAAGAGGTAACTAAATTAGAATTTATAAGCATGTTTTGGGATTTGTGGGAATTTAGAGCAAATGTGCTGGGAGGTGAGGGTGGGGAAAGGAAGTTATAGGCGAGAAAAGGGCTTAGCAATATAATGAATGTCTGGAGCCCTAGTAGAAGAGATGAGTATGGATTTGAAGGAGGAGAAAGATAGTGATTGAAAGACTTTAAAACAAAATCAATATATAAAAATCCATTGCATTTCTATACACTAATAATGAACTCTCAAAAAGAAAATTAAGAAAACAATCCCATTTGGGCACCTCGGTGGCTCTGTCATTAAGCGTCTGCCTTCGGCTCAGGTCATGATCCTGGGGTCCTGGGATCGAGCCCCGCATCAGGCTCCCTGCTCAATGGGAAGCCTACTTCTCCCTCTCCCACCCCCCCGCTTGTGTTCCCTCTCTCACTGTGTCTCTCTCTGTCAAATAAATAAATAAAACCTTAAAAAAAAACTTTAAAAAGAAAACAATCCCACTTACAATTGCATCAAAAAGAATAAAATACCTAAAAGTAAATTTGACCAAGGAGGTAAAAGACCTATATACTGGAAACTGTAAGACATTAATGAAAATAGTTGAAGAAGTCACAAATAAATGGAAGAATTGGAAGAAATAAATTGGAAGAATATTGTTAAAATGTCTATACTACCCAAAGCAATCCACAGATTCAGTGCAATCCCCATCAAAATTTCAATGTCATTTTTCACGGAAATAGAGCAATCTAAAATTTGCATGGAACCACAAAAGACCCCCAATAGCCAAAGCAATCTTGAGAAAGAAGAACAAAACTGTAATGCATCATGTGTCCTGATTTCAAACTGTATTACAAAGCTATACTAATCAAAACAGTATGGTATTGGTGTAAAAAGAGACACATAGATCAATGGAACAGAAGAGAGAGACCAGAAGTAAACCCACGCATATATAGTCAGTTAATGACAAAAGAGCTGAGAATGTGCAGAAAACTGGACAGCTACATGCAAAAGAATGAAACTGAACTACTCTCTTCCACCATACTCAAAATGGATTAAAGACTTCAGTGTAAGACCTAAAATCATAAAACTCCTAGAAGGAAATATAGGTGTGGAACTCCTTGACTTTGGTCTTGGTAATTTTTTTTTTTTGATTTGGCAACAAAAGTAAAAACAAGTGAGGCTACCTCAAACTAAAAAATTTCTGCACAGCAAAGGAATTTTCATCAACAAAATGAAAAGACCACCTACTGAACAGGAAAAAAGTATTTGCAGATCATTATATCTGATAAAGGGTTAATATCCAAAATATATGAAAAACTAATATTACTCCATAACAAACAAAACAAAACAAAACCAATCCAATTAAAAAATGGGTAGAGGGTCTGAATGGACACTTTTCCAAAGAAGACATACAGATGGCCAACAGGCACATGAAAAAGTACTCAACATCACTAATCATTAGGGAAATGCAAATCAAAACCACAATGAGATATCACCTCACACCTGTTAAATGACTATTATCAAAAAGACAAGAAATAACAGGTGTTGGTGAAGATGTGAGAGACGGGAACTCTTACTCACTGTTGGTGGGAATCTAACTGGTGCAGTGACTATGAAAAACAGTATGGAATTTCCTCAAAAAATTAAAAATAGAACTACCATGTAATCCAGTAATTCCACTTCTGGGTATTTATCTGAAAAAAAACAAAAACACTAACTTGAGAAGATATCTGCATCCCCAGGGTCATTGGAGCCTTATTTACAATAACCAAGACCTAGAAACAACCAAAATGTCCATCATGGATAAATAGATAAAGAAAATATGCGTGTGTGTGTACATACATACACACAATGGAATATTATTCAGTTATAAAAAAATGAAATCTTGCCATCTGTGATAACATGGATGGACCTTGAGGGCATTATGCAAGTGAAATAAATCAGAAAAAGAGAAATACTGCATGGTATCACTTATATGTGGAAACTAGAAAAACCAAAACCACAACCAAGCTCATAGATACAGAGAACAGCTTGGTGGTTGCCAGAGGTGGGGGGTAGGCAAAATGGGTTAAGGGTGTGAAAAGGTACAAACTTCTAGTTATAGATATGTCATGGGGATGTAATGTACAGTCTGGTGACTATAGTTAATAATACTGAATTACATATTTGAAAGTTGCTAAGAGTGTGGATTTTGGAAGTTATCACAAGAAAATTAAATTTTTGTAACTGAGTATGGGTGATTGGTGTTAACTAGACTTATTGTACTGATCATTTCAAAATGTACACAACTATTGAATCATTATCTTGCACATCTGAAATTCGTAAATGTTATGTATCAATTATACCTCGTTTTAAAAAAAGTAAAAAACAAAAAAGACTTTTAAGACCAGGCTATGTGATATTGAAGTTACTTTGTGTCCTATAGTGTGTGCTACAGTGTAATTCTCACTATTACACCTTAAATATTCAGGAAATAACTATTCTTCGTTGTAACAATTCAAGTCCTGAAAGGAAAGAGATGGCTACTCAAATTTGGTAAACAAGGAGTTTTAAAAAGATATTATGTTAAGAGGCATGGACAGGGTTTAGGAAAACCAAGAAGTGATAGTGCAGTCGCCTAGGACTAAGACTGTAAGGAGAGGAAACAGATAGGAGAAGGAACTCAGTGAGAGTAGCAGTAGTTGGCCAGTCGCTTGATAGGAGTGGTGGGAGAGAAATGGAGTCAACATACAGAGAACCACCAGGAGGGGAGCCGGAGAAATAAACTGCTTTACCTCACTTTACCCCCATGCGCCGATCTTGTTGGCATCTTCCATCAGCTAAACCCAACTGCAAGTCAGGGGGCATGGGAGACCATTGAGCAAAATATACATTGCAACCTCAGGTTATGGGGCAAAGTAGATAAGATAGAGTGATTTGGAGGTACAAACAGAAAATATCGAGCACCTACAAATTGTGTGAGCTTAAAGAAAAGGAAGCATGTTCCATGTTTGGTTCAATACACAGTAGATAGAAGAGAACAGTGTCAGAGTCAAGACAGGATACTGAGAACCTGGCCAAAGCTAGAATTAGAAGTAACTAGGCACAATGTCAATCATCTATCAAGAGAGGCTCCCTAAATCTCATCCTCAATTATTTTATTTTATTTTTAAGATTTTATTTATTTATTTTAGAGAGAGAGAGCACGAGTGGGGAGAGGAACAGAAGGGAAGGGAGAGGGAAGGGGAAAGAATCTCCAGCACACTCCGTGCTCAGCTTCAGCTGATGAGGTGCTCTATCTCATGACCTGAGCCAAAACCAAGAGTCTGATGCTTAACTGACTGGATCTCAAAAGGCAGAGTGACTCAGCTAAAATACGTTACATGCTTATTTGCACACATATCCTTCCTTCTCTACTTGGCTATAAATCTCTCTGAAGATAAGGAGCACATATATTGTCCATCTTTGTTTCATCCCACAGCCCCTGAGACAATGCTTTTATATAGTATGTGTTCCATAATTATATGGTGAATAGATTAAGAAATAAATGGAATACTCCTGCTCGGAAAGGTCGCAAGACATGCTGAGATTTTTTTCAGTGCCCTTAATAATATTGTTCCAACCTACCTTTTCAGATATAATCTTATTTCACTCTATGTACTTAATTATTTTTTACTTGAACGTGCCTTTATTTATTTATTTATTTTTTAATATCTCTGTCTTTGCTGGTTTGGTTTCCATCTACTGACTGCAAACAATATACATGCCTTTAGGCTCTGCTCAATGTTAATTTCTGAGGCAAATCCACCACTGACCTCTGTAGCTGTTTCTGAATGCCCCTAATATTTGATACCTTTACTGGTCTTGTGGAATTAGACCACTTTCATTTGTCAGTTGAAAAAATTTCAACTCAGATGGGCTAAGGGGATTCACTTACTTAAAGTCTCTAGCTGACTTTTCTTAACTCTGTTTTTTCTATGCCACACTGCTTCTTAGTGCTCTGTGTTTGTACCTTGTTTTCCTGACTTAATATTCCTTAACTACTTAGACGGTTTCTTATACAGCTTTGCCCAATCCACAAAAGGCCTATCTCAGGCATGTAGTATATACACCAGTATTATCTGACTGTCTAATCAGTTAAGTAAAAGTTTTAAGATCGGATACTAAGGAAAAGTGTGAATTACCTTGAAAGTCTCTAAAAATGCCTTTTTATGTGACAGTAGGCGTCCCACTCACCTATCCCCAAGCTGTTGGGATTGGTTTTAAGATTGCTAATTGATCAGATGTATTATTCACTTGTCTAGGTCCTCAGATGAAAACAAAACACTCAAGATATAGGATTAACAAAGACTGAGGTCTGTTTGTGTGACAAGTTGGTAGAGGATACTGATTTCCTTCTAGGTAACTGAATTGGGAAGACAGAGGGTAGCTAAAGTCTCTTGGCAGATTTGGATAGTGTATTTCTCCCAGTTTGATGATTTCCAATCATGTATCCCTAGATCCCTAAGTAGTTCATACCTTTAATATTTCCCCCAAAGCTAATGAACTGCATATGTTTACCCAAGATAAGGCTGTATGGCCTAACTTAAATATCAAATTTCTGTTAAGTCAGTGTGGTATTAGTTCTTCACCCATGTACCTTTGACTGGTAAAACAGAGATCAATTATTATATAAAGCATCTATTCTGTAGCAGTGGTTAAAAAAAATAAGGTGTGTGTGTGTGGGGGGGGGGGTGTTCTTGACTGATGAAGAGTTGGAGAAACACAGCCTTGTTGTGAAGGTTGTAGAATGTTTAAACCAAAGAAGACCTTAGAATAATTTGATCCAGTTCTTTATTTTATCAGACAAACTGGAAAGGAGACTTTCTTTCCTTGATTTATATAGAGGTAATGCTAGATTTAGTGTCTAGGTCTCTAACTTACCCTTTGCATTACTCCATTCCCCTCTAGAAGTTATTTTAATGTAAGTGTTGGTGTCTAAAATTTCAAGACTCTGAAGAGCCATGTTGTGTGAGTAAGCACGTTGGATCTATGCCAGCTTGATTTGGTGTCACATTAACACTCCATGGTTGGTAAGACCAGTATTTCTAGGTTCTTGCTGCTTGGCACACAGTGTAGGTAAACTTTTGTAGTGATGTAGAGATGGAAGCAAATATCATTGGGCTGGCCATGGTCCCACAAACACAGTTTAATTATGCTTATCTGTTTAGAGAGACAACACCCACCTCCCCTGAGTTGTTGTTGCTTTTTAAAACTATGATAGCCCTTCTTATTCCCTAGTGAATGTCTATCTAATACTATAATTATAATCATCACCAGTACAGCTTATATTTTTTGTGTTTGAATTTCCAGTACATTAATATATAAGACTGTAATTTATATCAAGTGGCTTATGAAATTCTGTTCTGTCAATAGCTATTTGAGCATCTAAGCTTAATATTAAATCCTTGGTATCTTCCATAATTTTATACACAAAAACATTCAATAAGCCTTAGCTAATATTTCCTAATGAACATGGTTGGGCAATTGCTAGAAAAGGTTGGAAGAAGGAGTTCTTTATCATGTTATGAAATTCAGAGTTAAAAGAAACACCATGTTCTTCCTGAGATGAAAACCTCCTGTTAGTTTTCATCACATATACCTGATTTTGGCTAAAATGTAATACACATTGAGTAAGACCAGAGCCTATTCTTTTAGATTTATGCTTCTATTTCTACAGTTCATATTCGAAGAAGAAAAAAAAAACAACAACAACAGGAAATAAAAGTAGTCTGAGTCCTAAACAGTCTGAAAGGAAATGGCAAAGCTACACAATTCCATATTTCATGGTTTAGACAAAAGAAAACATTTGGTTTTTTAATACTATCTTCTTAAGAATATTTACACAGTCGATTTAACATTCTATCAGTTTATGCCCTTTGTATGTTTTAGATAACATTGTTGAATTTCCTTTGACTTAACACAAGGGGGACTTGCCAATGTGGTGAGCTTGTGCGGGCAGGCACTCCGTCCGCTAGCCCAACAAAAGCCATTTATTAAGCAGCTGTTATTAGTTTACCAAAGGTTTTTCAACACTGTGTGCTTTGACTTCACCCCTCAGTTAGTTTTGAGGAAAACCACATTCCTTAGATTCTCCTCTCTTAACTCTCATTATGCCAACAGAGTATGTGTAGAGCATGTTGTTTTGAAAAATTGGACAAAACCATAATATAAACATAATTTGCAATTTTTGTGGCTACCTACAAAGCTTATGTTGCTATTGGATACAGAAAATCTATAAATCTGAAAACAAAGGCACTTTGTGCAAAGTCATGCTCTTTAGGCTGCTTTCTGTAAATCTCAGAAAACGGAAAACCCCAAACAACTTTGGTGACCTGAATCTAAGTCTGCCAGTTTTCCCATTCAAAGTGGGTAAATGGCCATCTTTTCAACAATCGGATATTGTTTGGGTCAGATAAACTATTGCGGAGAAGCAATAGATCACCTGTCCCACCTGTGGACCAGTGCCAGAAGGTATCTGCCCTCAGAGCCCAAACGGTCATAAATCAAATCCCTTTTGTATCTTGTTTTTTTTGGCGCCCAACACTCTCAGCACAGAATGAAAATGTTTTTTGTGAGTCAAGGCAATTTGGGGAAAACAAATGAGGGTGTACATAATACCTGATAGCCTATTATTTTTACTCACAGATCATATGGACCTAAGTCAGTTTTGTTCAAAATATTTTAATGTTAGTTATAGTCAGGTAGGAAAGATACCCTCAAGTTCCCTCTCATAGTAGAAATACATATTGTAGTGTCTACAGTGCATGTGCAATTTTGAAGAATGTATATACAACATATACTCATGAATTTGTGAATAATTGTATATTGAAAGATTATTTGGAAAGGAATTATTTCAAACAAGGATTGCATTTCCTCATAGAAAAGACATTGTGAATACTTAACTTAGGTTGTCAGAGCAGATTTCCAAACCCCATTGAACTTGGACTGTAACTGCAGAGTGGTTGAATGTGGTAAATTAGCTACATTTACTCTATGAGAAAACAGATTCTGGGTTACAAACAACTGAGGTGTAGGGACTATGTCTGCGGAAGAAATGGGACCTCTTGTTTCTGTATTCTTTTCACCAGACTCATTAAGGGGACCGAACTTGGGGCTCCAGGGCTACTAGGAAAGGGACAGGAGGCTGCATGATCAGACATTGTGATCATGGTCAGCTGAAGTTTGATGGATTTTAAGGGGAAATGATTTCCAGGCGAAAGCAACTGTCAAACTTTGATGACGTGGGGTTTCCTTACCAAAATGCTTACTAGCCAATTGATATATTGGATGTGTAGGATCCTATTAGCTAGGAACAGTATGAAAAAAATTTAAACTATTGTCACAGAGTCTCTATTTATATCTTTTATTTTCTGGCTTGTACTATAGTGCATAGAACATAAGGCATGAAGTGGTTACAGGAAACCCAAATCAAACACTGAGCCAACACCATCAGGAGGGCAATTAATGCATAATGGGTAATACAAAAAGTATCATGTAGTTTCTGACTCAGCCTATTGGTGGTCTCCTCTCTACCCAAGATGGCCCCCAATCAGGTTTCTCTTCTCACTGAAGGGAATAGAATATGTTATCCTTGGAATAGGGATGGTCAGTGGAATGAGCGCATGGAGAATGCAAAAAAAACTTGAATGTTGTTTGCAGGAAACAAAGGACACCTACATTATGGAGCAGGGCTGTACCATTAAGCTAACTAAAGAAAAGTCACTTCAAGAGAATGAGTAATGATGTAAAAAAGCAAAGACATTTTGTAAAGCATTTAAGAGGTAAAGCATCCTTTGTAGTTGATATATAAAAATTTGTATATAAAGTTAACTTTAAGTGAGCATATAACTAGATAGGGTTTGGGGTGCCTGGGTGGCTCAGTCGGTTAACTGTCTGTCTTCAGCTCAGGTCATGATCTCAGGGTCCTGGGATCGAGCCCCGCGTTGAGCTATCTGCTCAGCGGGGAGTCTGCTTCTCCTTCTCACTTTCCCTCTGGGCTCTCCCCCGACTTCTCTCTCAAGTAAATAAATAAAATCTTAAAAAAAAAAAAACAGGTAGGGGTTCCTCTCAAAGTAGTAAGGGTCCTGAAAAAGAATGTTATTCCAGTGGATACCAACAAGAGTAAAGAATTGCACAGGACACACAGAAGATGATCACCAGACAAGAATAGAAGAAAAGTCTCTAAAATTGACCCAGAGAACATTCGCTTCATCACTCTCACTAAAGGCTTTCATTGGTTCCCTCCATGGAGATGACTGGAAAATGTATTCCAGAGCTCGCCTGGGGATTGCAGTATGTATTTGTGTTGAAGTTAATAAATTTTAGTCTTTTTCTTTTTTTAAAAAAAGATTTTATTTATTTGAGAGAGAGAGAACATAAGCAGGGGCCGGGGGAAGGGGCCGAGAGAGAGGGAGAAGCAGACTCCCCACTGAGCAGGGAGCCTGTCACGGGGCACGACCTCAGGACCCTGAGATCATGACCTGAGCTGAAGGCAGACGCTTAACGACTCAGCCACCCAGGTGCCCCAATTTCAGGCTTTTTCATCCATTCTCACTAATCCTTTCTCCATAAATCCTAGAAGTAACGGCCTCCTGATGAAATGGATACCTGAACTAGTTTGCCTCTGTGTGTCTATTATGGTTAGGATTTTAAGACCCAGAGTAAGAAAAACCAGGTGAGTGGAACTCAAATAGAATTTTGCTCTAGCAAAATTTGGTTTGGGCAGTCTCTATTAACACAGTGCATTTGTCTGCTACCTTCAAGGCTGAGTTACTGACTCTTGATTATTTTCCTGTTACTGTAATAACTAGATCCCTTTGTGGACTAAAACTGACAGAGCTTTTATGGTAAATCTGAAGTTGTGATTACATCCTCCCCTTTTCTATCTGGATTTCTAAAGCTGCTATTACTCACATAATTCAGCTATATGCTCAACTTATCCTGATTCATCTGGACATTGTAGGAATGAAGACTATTTAGATGTGAGTATGCAAACTTGCTGACTACTCAGCTGGATGCTCCAGATATTGTTGACTATATAAAATTGAAGAAATATTAACTGGTAGAGATCTTAGAAAAAAGTCAGATTGAGAAAGACAAATACCATAGGATTTCACTGACATGTGAAATCTAAAAAACAAATTAATTAACAAAAAGCAGAATCAGACCTATAAGTACAAACTGTTGGTTGCCAGAGGGAAGGGGGTGGAGGATGAACAAAATGGATGAAGGGGAGCGGGAGATACAGGCTTCCAGTTACGGAATGAGTAAGTCACAAGAATAAAAGGCACAGCATAGGGAATATAGTCAGTGATACTTCATAGTGTTGTATGGTGACAGATCGTAGCTACACTTGTAGTGAGCAGAGCATCACATATAGAGAAGTTGAATCATTATATTGTACACCTGAAACAAATGTAACATTTTTAAGATACTTCAAGAGAAAGGTGTATTTTCTTTGCTCTGAATTGCTAAGCAGGAATAGCAGGATGCGTTTTTTTACTGAATAGGATTGGACGTAAATTCAAGAGGAAACCATGTATGTGATAAACCACAGGTTACTGGAACTACTCACAAGGTATGTACACCTGCTAAGTCTCTGAACAATCTAAACTCCATAATGTTTTTCTGACTACTCCCCCTTATGAAACTACCTCTACATGTGTCAGAATCAATGTTTGTTCACAGAATGAGAGTGAGAATGATAATCCTAGGCTAGGGCAATTGTTCTCAAATATATTTGTTTCAAGAATACTTTAGGGACGCCTGGTGGCTCAGTCGGTTAAGCATCTGCCTTCGGCTCAGGTCATGGTCCCGGGGTCCTGGGATCAAGTTCCGCATCGAGCTCCTTGATCAGCAGGGAGCCTGTTTCTCCCTCTGCTTGTGTGCCCTTCCTGTCTCTCTCTGACAAATGAATAAATAAAATCTTAAAAAAAAAAAGAATATACTTCTAAAAATTATTGAGGACCTCAAAAAGTTTTATTTATGCAGATGATATTTATCAATATTTACTGAGTTGGAAGTTCTTATTAAGAGTTTTTAAAATATTGTAGGGGTGCTTGGGTGGCTCAGTCAGTTAAGCGTCCAGCTCTTGATCTCAGCTCAGGTCTTGATCTGAGAGTTGTGAGTTCAAGCCCCACATTGGGCTCCATGCTGGGCATGGAGCCTGCTTACAAAAAAAAAAAAAAAAAGAATTTTTAAAATATTGTAGCTTATTTTCAAATAATAAAATAACATCAATGAAATAATTTTATGAAAATAATTATATGTTCTTTATGATTTTTGCAAATCTCATTAATGTCTGGCTCAGAAGACAGTTGATTCTCTCATGTCTACTTTGCATTCAGTCTTTTATAATATGTTGCTTTATTGAAGTATATAAAGAATCCAGCTTCACATAGGTATCTGGTTTGAAAAGGGAAGAGTATTTTAGTAACATTTTCAGATAATTGTGGGTATTCTTCTTTGATATTACACCAAAACTCAATAATTGGTAGTTTCTTGAAGTTTAGTTGCAATATAGGATCTGAAAACATATTAACAAACTTTATGTACTCTATACATTACAATCCATTGGTCTGTCTTGCACTTTTACCCATGATTGATTTTGTAAAATGATAGAGTTGTCATTTGGAAACTCCTGACTCAACTGAGTTGATGCAGTCCTCCTAAATGTTGACATATTTCACTGTTTAATATAAAAATTACTTTTGTTAAAATGACACTGAGCTCATTTGAAAGTATTGAGAACTGTCAAATGCATAGTGGCAAATGGGTCTTCAAAATTCTAATTTTTTTACTCTAAATTTTTTTTATTGACGAGTCTGAAAAGTCTGTTTTCCTTGAAATGATGGGCTCACTTCTTTGATTTTGAAGAAATTATCAGCCAAATGGCTAGCCCTGTGTCATGATAGCTTGTCTGCCATTCTTTCGAGTAAAAGTAGTGTTCCATGGGAACAAGGCAACTCCTTCTGTTCGCAACTCAAAAAACTGCACGTGTGCTATTACTTGGGAATAATCATTGCCCTTCATTATGTGGCAAAAGTGCTTTATCTGTACTACCTATTATGTCACAGAGTATAAAAAAGTGTCAAGATTTAAGAAAACTAACATGGTTGTTTTTGTTTCATAAAGGAAATTCTTTTTTTTTTTTAAAAAAGATTTTATTTATTTATTTGACAGAGAGAGAGAGCGGGGGAGGGGGGCGGGGCAGAGGG
>NC_138373.1:82273490-82290828 GCF_054177405.1 Leptonychotes weddellii
GCTATAAACATCGGGGTGCACGTACCCCTTCGGATCCCTACTTTTGTATCTTTGGGGTAAATACCCAGTAGTGCAATTGCTGGATCGTATGGTAGCTCTATTTTCAACTTTTTGAGGAACCTCCATACAGTTTTCCAGAGTCTCAGGCCATCTTTCTTTCTTGGTGCCTATGCCAAGGCTAACGAACCTCTCTTTCTCTGTAGCTACATTGCAGGACCTATGAAATTTCCATTTAGTCCATGTAGGAGCTCTCCATGTATAGGCAGGCCTAGCTCTGGGCTACCGTATTGGATCAACCTCAGGCAGGTAATTAATTACCCATAGGAAAGTCAAAATACTCTAACCAGAAGAAACTGGGATGAAAAGGAAAGATACCTAGGTCAGTACATATTAACAAATACTGTTTTCTACTATTATCAAAGCCTATGTACTTTTATTATCTTTTTAAAGTATAGTTGACATATTATATTAGTTTCAGGTCTATGACATAGTGATTCAACAATTATATATGTTGTGCAGAGCTCACCATGATAAATGTAGTTACCATCTGTCACCGTGGAAAGTCATTACAATAGTATTGATTATATTCCTTATGCTATACTTTTTATCCCTGTGACTTATTTCTTTTATAACTATAAGTTTGCACCTCTTAATCCCCTTCACCTCTTTCCTATCCCTCCATCTCCAACCCCTTTGGCAACCACCAGTTTGTTCTCTGTATTTATGAGTCTATTTTTGTTTTTTGTTTGTTTTGTTTTTTAGATTCTACACGGAAGTGAAATGATATGGTATTTTTTTCTGTATGACTTATTTCACTGAGCATAATACTCTCTAAGTCCATCCATGTTGTGAATGGCAAGATTTAATTCTTTCTTATGGTTGAGTAGTATTCCATTGTATATATACACTACATCCTCATCCCTTCATCTGTTGATGGACACTTAGGTGGATTCCATGTCTTGGCTATTGTAAATAATGCTGCAGTAAACATAGGAATGCATATATCTTTTTACATTAGTGTTTTCATTTTCTTTGGGTAAATACCCACAAGTGGAATTACTGGATTATATGGTATTTCTATTTCTAATTTTTGGAGGAAACTCCATAGTGTTTTCCATAGTGGCTGCACCAAGTTACATTCCCATTAACAGTGCACAAGGGTTCCTTTTTCTCCACATGCTTGCCAATACTTATTTCTTGTCTTTTTTTAAAATTTATTACTGAAGTATAGTTGACATATAATTTGTTAGTTTCAGGTGTACAGCATAGTGATTTGGAAATTCTATACATTACTCAATGCTCACCACGATTGAGTATAGTTACCATCTGTCACCATACAGTGTTATTACAATATCATTGACTACAGTCCCCATGCTGTACTTTTCATCCCCATGACTTATTTATTTTACAACTGGAAATTTGTACTTCTTAATCTCCTTCATCTATTTCACTCAACCACCATTCCCCTCCCTTCTGGCAACCACCAATTTATTCTCTGCATTTATGAGTATATTTCTGTTTTTCATTTGTTTGTTTTTTAGATTCCACATATAAGTGAAATCATATGGTATTTGTCTTTCTCTGTCAGACTTATATCACATATAATATCTTCTAGGCCCATCCTTGTTGCCGCAGATGGCAAGATCTTATTCTTTTATATACGGGAGGGTTCTCTTTTCTTTATATCCTTGCCAGCACTTCTTATTTTTTGTCTTTTTGATGCTAGCTATTCTAACTGATGTGAGGTGAGATCTTATTGTGGTTTTGATTTGCATTTCCCTGGTGATTAGTGACGGTGAGCATCTTTTAATATGTCTGTTGGCCATCTGTATGTAGGCTTTGGAAAAATGTCTAGTTAGGTCCTCTGCCCATTTTTTAATCATTTTTTTTGTTTTTCTGGTGTTGAGTTGTATGAATTCTTTATATATGTTGGCTATTAACCCCTTATCTGATATATCACTTGCAAATATCTTCTCCCATTCAGTAGGTTGACTTTTTATTTTGTTGATTGTTTCCTTTGCTGTGCAAAAGCTTTTTAGTTTGATATAGTCCCAATTGTTTATTTTTGATTTTGTTTTCCTTGTTTGAGGAGACAGATCTGGAAAAATATTGCTAAGGCCAGTGTCCAAGAGATTACTGGCTATGTTTTCTTTTAGGAGTTTTATGGTTTCAGGTCTTACATTTAGGTCCTTAATCCATTTTGAGTTTATTTTGGTGTTTGAGTCCAGTTTTATTCTTTTGCATGTAGCTCTTCAGTTTTCCCACTACCATTAATTGAAGAGACTTTTTCCTATTGTATATTTTAGCCTTCTTTGTCATAGATTAATTGACCATGTAAGTATAGATTTATTTCTGGATTCCATTCTGTCCCATTGATTTATGTTTCTATTTTTGTGCCAGCAACATACTGTTTGATTACTACAGTTTTGTAATATAGTGTGAAATCTGGGATTGTGATACCTCCAGCTTTGTCCTTCTCTCTCAATATTGCTTTGACTATGTTGGGTCTTTTGTGGTTCCATACAAATTTTAGGATTATTTGTTCTAGTTCTGTGAAAAATACTATTGGTATTTTGATAGGTATTGCATTAAATCTGTAGATTGCTTTGGGTAGTATGGACATTTTAACAATATTAATTCTTCCAGTCCATGAGCATGATATATCTTTCCCTTTATTTCCAGTTGTGATAATTTTTAAAAATTTTATGTTGAATGGCAAGAATGAAAGTGTTCTATATACAAAGATATTTATGACTAGGGGAACTTATTGTTATAATGTATATAATTCTTTTCAAAAATATTTATTTATCTAGAAGTTAATCTTCTTAGGTTTGAATCTACTTTTGCCCATTTGACCTATGTTTATTGTTTCTATTGTGTTTTCCAGAGAAACACAGTCAGTAGAATGTGTATGTATATAGAAAGAAATTTATTTTAAGGAATGGACTCATACAATTATGGAGGCTGACAAGTCCAGAATTTGCAGAGTGGGCTAGCAGGCTAGAGACCCAGAAAAAAATTGATAGTATAATTCAAGTCCAAAGATTGTCTGCTGCAGAATTCCTTCTTATCCCCAGAAGAGGTCAGTCTTTTGTTCTATTCAGGTCATCATTTGGTTAGATGAAGCCCACCTACTTTACAGAGTGCAATCTGCTTTCCTCAAAGTTCATCAATTTAAATGTTAATCTTATCCTAAAATAGCCTTATAGAAACATTCAGAATAATCTGTGATCAAAACTCTGGGAACTGTGGCCCAGACAGATTGACAAATAAATTTAATTATCACATATTGCAAAGTATTGTGCTATAGCAAATCAGGCTTTATGAATTTGTGGTTATGCTCATGAGCCAATGATTTGCATATTTTTTTGAAACTTTATGTTAGATATTGTGACTATGAAATATTCCTGTTCATACTTCCCAGATGAGAAATAGAAGGCATGTATTTGCTGTACAGCTGAAGTGAATTCAGATTAGTATGTTAAAGAATTTGTTGAAAATACTAGGTGATCTTTGGAGATTATTAAGAGAAAACCTGGGATCTTATAAAACCAATATTTAGAATATGTTTTAAGAGCAAAAATTGTTCAATTTAGTAATTTTTTCCCTAAAGTTGGAAATATTAAAGACATTGACAACGACCAGGGAAAAGTGTTTTGTGTTTCTAAGGATTAGCAGACTGTAAGAAAGGGAAAAGGTAAACTTTATGGTTCCCATGATGGTTTGATAATGGCCAGCTAAGCCTATTCATTCATCAAGTACAGGACATAATGCCGCTTTACACACTCATTCACATCACTCCCACTTCCTGCATATTTTCAACAGGAAAATTTGCTATCTGAATCAATAGTTGCTGTTTTCAATATATTTCCTTCCAGAATTCTGGAACCAAAACAATTTGTCCCTTTACAACTTGGAATCGGTCCCAGGTTTGTTTGTTTGTATTTATGTATGTGTGTGTGTGTTCATTGTTTTCTTTAAAAGTGCCTATTCAGTTTGTGAACTCTCACTAAAGAGAAGTGGAATGTGTAAAGCATTCAGACACAACTAAGCCTGGTTGAGGTGCACTGTTGTAAGAGGTAATGCACATTTGCTCTTATCCACTGTGGGCACCAAAATTTTGACTATGGTAATTTGCTCGTCCAGATATCTATTTACAATATCGTTTGGAAAGGCCTTGTAATTCTTACTTTAGGGAGACAATGAAAGTCTTAGCTTAAAATGGCTGAACACATGCAGTGGAATGGAAATGACATTTATTTTACTGAGGTGTTAACTTAAGCATGATGATACACAACAGGGTAATGGTTCAGATATTGATTCTCATTCTGTTCTAATTTTAGAACAGGTAAAATTTCCTTAGCCCATGTGGCTAAGAGAAATATCTTTGTTGTCATCCAGATGTTGTTTGCACCCCCCACATAACTCCTCGTTCTTACAGTGCTGTTCTGGATTAAGATGATGGAGTCAATTTGTCCTTCTGCCTCTCACAAAATTTACCTCAAGAATCACTGTAAATTTTCTTACTAAAAAGGGTTCATTTCTCTATTACTCTTGAAAAAACTTCTATTCTTATTGCATATTATCCTGGGGCTGCCTCTTCTTTGACAGGCCCCATACAACAGTGTCTCTTAATTCTGTGCTTTATGGATATCTTCTGAACCACTATATTCTGACTAACTGCAATACTGTATTCTGACACCAATTCTCTGACTCCCCAATTGAATTGAATTAGTATTCGATTCTAACACTAACTACCTAGAGTTATTACTGACCCCACAGGTTAAAGTTCTTCATTAGACTGCCTCCCACTTCGGATGTCCCCCATAAGTTTGAGTGTCTTCAAGCCACCCTCACTTCTGTCTGTCTGGCTAAAAATTTAAGGGCTTCCCATAACCCCTTCAGGTTTGATAATTTGTTAGAACAACTCAGTTCTAACTGAAGGTGCTATAATTATGATTACAGTTTCATTATAAAGGTTATAGGTCAGGAACAGCCAAATGAAGAGATGCTTAGGGCAAAGCCAGGTGCTGGGGTAGAATGCATGCTGTCTTCTTCTGGAAACTGGGTATATCACTCCGAGCACATCAGTGTGTTCACCAACCAGGAACCTCCACTGAGTCTCAGTGCCCAAAGTTTTTATTGGTGTGTCATTACATAAGCATAAATGATTGAATGAATCATTGGCCATGTGACTGAACTCAATTTCCAGCCTCTCTCCCCTTCCCACAGGTTGAGTTGGCCCAAATTTCTAACACTCTAATCACACAGTTGGTCATTCTGGTGACTATTCTCCATCTTGAAGGTTTTCAGGGCCTACCATGAGTCACCTCATTAGCATAACAAAGGCATTCCTTATCACTCAGGAAATTCCAAGGATTTTTGGAGCTCTGGTCAGGTAAGAGAGACAAAGACCAGATATGGATACAGATAGAGATATTAATTTTTATTATACCACAAATTGATTCTTCCCATTTCTGATCTCTATTTGTGACATGATTAAGAAAAGTTAAATTGGCCTACCTTTGGTGAGAAAATCCTGCCTGGCTTCCAGGCTAAAGATGGTTCTCCCATTAGGTGGAAACATGGATGACATGACATTTCTGCTGAAGTGACTGAATATTGTTCCATCATAGGTCAGGAACTCCCTGTTTAACCCTTTCATGATCTACGCTCATGTGCGACGTAAAAGTACTTTTTAAACTTAAGTATTTATGTTTCCTTCTAGGATTTTCATATTTCCAATAACTAACAACAGGTAAAGCCTCAACCAATATTTAAATATTTATTGATCCCCTATTATGTGTGAGACACTTCAAATGCACATTAAAACGAAAAAGACTAAGTTCCTTTTCTCTCTAGCTTTAAATAGGAGTTTAAAAGCTGAGTGATAATATATGTCAGTGGTTTCCAAACTTTATTCTTTTCCAAGCAGAGCAACTCTTGTTAAAAGAGTAGTACCAAAACCCTTCATTAAACCTCAGGAGTTGGAACATGGCACACACACACACATCACCAATAAAAGACACATTATGAAGGATTTTGCAAGGCAAAACATGACTGGCTAAAATAACTAGAATAGATGAACTGTTCTGAGAGTGGAGGAATGATCACAGGAAGCTGAAGTCCCTATGAAGCCTACATTGGGTAAGGCAGTTGAGTAGAATGGAGAGCCTATGTGGGGAGGAATAAGAGAAACAAAAGAAGTAGGGAAATGGAATCTATTCTTTGAGACACCATAGCTTATTCCCTGTTTTAGTGGGAGCACCAGGTATATGTAGATGAGCAACAGTTTATGGAGTTCTATCCAATCTGCTTGGCAAAGAGGGAAATAGGAAATTTTTAAGATGATGACTTGTAGGACGAACTGGGACAAATGAGGCCTTCAGGCTGGATAATAATTTCAAAAGCATTTGAAAATGTTTAGGCAGATGATAAAGATTCCAACCAGGAGTGATAGCAGGAATGGGGAAGGACAGGGACATAGTTAACTTTGAAAAGGACATTGCCACAGGACTTGGCAGGTGGAAATGAAGAAGAATTTGGTGGAAGTACCAGAAGCTTGAGGAAAATAGAAAAATCACAATTGGCTGAGATCAGACAATAAGATCTTCAGGCAAAATGGAGTCTATTAAAATGTGAGAGGCTCTTTTTTTGCAACAGTATTTTCAGGTTTAAATGTTACTTGGAGAGGATTACAGGGATTGGTTAATTGTTTACCTGTGCATTTAAGTTTGTGAGAATGTATGATGGCTTGAGAATGTATTCTAACAGTCACCTGGCACATTAGTTACTTTTGTTTGTTTGTCTGTTTGTTTTTTAAAGATTTTATTTATTTGACAGAGAGAGACACAGCGAGAGACGGAACACAAGCAGGGGGAGTGGGAGAGGGAGAAGCAGGCTTCCTGCTGAGCAGGGAGCCCGATGTGGGGCTCGATCCCAGGACCCTGGGACCATGACCTGAGCTGAGGGCAGACGCCCAACGACTGAGCCACCCAGGCGCCCCTGGCACATTAGTTATTATATTAATGTCCATTAAAATCAAACTACATTACTTGATCTCAGTGTTACACACGGAAACAGAGATGTGACATTTGCAGTATAAAACAAGCTTGTCTTTTTTGTCCAGTACGTTGTGGACTGCTTAGAGCATTAAAGCAACATCTGGACAATACTTGCTTTATAAAACCAATTAGGGAAGCAAACATTGACTGTAATGGCATTTTAATAGCTGAAAAGCATATTTCAAAATAAAACAGGGAAGGCCATTCTTGTTTGAAGGTAAACATTTTCAAGATGAACATTTATTTCAAACATTGCACCGAAACCACCCAGGCTGAACTCTTTTGCACGTGGCTCCACAGTTGGCTGCTGGGTCACACCCCTCTCAAGAGGCCATCTACAGGAAGCCATTGACTCAGATGCTTTGGTCAAACACCTTTTTCAAGGCATTAGCCATTTTTTTTTTTCTCAAAAGCAAAAATGTTTTGTGGGTGGACTCATTGATGCACGAAACCCACTGTATTCTGTGGTTTCTTTCCCTTGAAATTTGAAGAAACTGAACAGTCAGGTTTATTTATGGTTAATTACTAGAGGCTTAAGGTTAATTACCATGTTTTCATACCATTCATTCCCTTCACAAAGAGCTCTGCTGGTTGGTTTACCACATCCACCCATCAGTCGCCCCTACTGGTCAGCCAGCCAACTACCACGGGGCTAAGCAAGGCACAGACACCCGGCTCCCTGGACATTTCTGATTATTTTCATTCTCAGGGGCATTTTTTTAATGATAGAAACTAATGTTCCTTCTACCATTTCTTTCTAGAACAGTTTGAGATTATCACTTACCTACACTCTGTGTTTGATGACTAAAGAACACTTTTCTGACTTTTAGACTTTGGATTTTTTTTTTTTTTTTAACTTCTTATTTAGAGTTGAAAGTTTGTACAAACTGGCTTGATATTTCTGAGTGACTTGATGAGATTAAGCGCAAAGCTGATTTCTCTCTGAATGCTTTCTTACTGGCTTCTCCATACAAATGTCACAGCCATTCTCCTCCAGAACTCTCTTCTTTACCTGTGAAATCAAAACTTCCTTTACAGGGGTGCCTGGGTGGCTTAGTCTGTTAAGCGTCTGCCTTCAGCTCAGGTCATGATCCCAGCGTCCTGGGACAGAGTCCTGCTTCTCCCTCTCCTTTTGCTCCTCCCCCTGCTCATGCTCTCTCTCTGTCAAATAAATAAATAAAATAAAATAAAAAACTTCCTCTTAAATCTCCACTAGTGTCCTTGGAGATATTCAATGTGTGAAATAAGAGACTGAAGTTTTGTGATGGTTTTATGGTAAAGCAGAAAAGTATTACATTTTAGGAAATATAAAACTTGACTCATATATATATGAATGTATGATATAAAATGATATGATAGATATGTGAGTATCTATATAGATATATGTATATATAAAATGCAGAATTATTGACTACCATTCTTTGATATATTAGGAACAATTTTTTTTTTTAAAGATTTTATTTATTATCAGAGAGAGCGAGCACAAGCAGGGGGAGCGGCAGGCAGAGGAAAAAGCAGGCTCCTCACTGAGCAAGGAGCCTGATGCATGACTCGATCCCAGGACCCTGGGACCATGACCTGAGCCGAAGGCAGACACTTAACTGACTGAGCCACCCAGGCGTCCCTATTAGGAACAATGTTGACAGTGATTCTGAGTCAGGAGACCTGAGGCCTGGCTCCACTTCTATGTGATTTTAAGTGTCTATACCTCATATTTGGCTCTTGATTCCTTTTAAATAGATAAATGTATATCTTTGATCATTGACACTAATACTGATGTGTTACCATTCTAAACGATATATATTTGAAAGCAAGGTAAAGATGAGAGTTAAATACTTTTCCATGGTGATCTGTTCAAAATCATCATATATGTGGTGTCTCCCCAGTCGGATGGGGGCCCCCAAATGTGGGGCGAACCCATTGGGTGGAAACCAGAGGAATGAGCCGTGAAAGAATTCACTGGAGGCAGAACAAAGGAGATAGAAGTTTACTGAATACACTGCAAGGGAGCTGCGGGCCGGACAACAAAGCAGAGACTGTCTGTCAAAGGCAGTGGGCGGGGACTGTATTTAAAGGGGGAAGATGAAGAGGTATGGGGACTTAATGGAATAACCTCTTTTTTGGTAACTGTGCCTGGTTGCAAGTAGCCCTTTGGTTAGTTATGGCCTATGGCTATTTTGAGGCGGGTAGCCTGATGGGCCTGTCTGTATTCAGCTCTGAGGCTGCTGTGGGCCCTTTCGACCTTCGATGGCTCAAGCCTGTTGCCTAAAAGTGTCCTCTACCATACGCACTTAATAGAAATAACTCTGGCAAGCACAGTTGCTAGCCTGTAGTTCCTTTTCTTTTTCCTGAAGCCCATTAGAAGTTGCATGATGGGGACGCCTGGGTGGTTAAGCATTCCACTCTTGATCTCAGCTCAGGTCATGATCTCAGAGTTGTGAGATGGAGCCCTGCGTCAGGCTCTGTGATGGGTGTGGAGCCTGCTTAACATTCTCTCCCTCCCTCTCCCTCTGTGCACCCCCCAACCCCCTGCTTGCATGTGCTCTCTCTCTCTCTCTAAAAAAAAAAACAAAAGAAGTTGCCTGACTGAGGAGAAAGTTTGGAAGTCATAGAGGTCACAGCTAAAACAGGGTTAATTTGTTTTATTGAAGTGAAAAATAACTTTATTCACTTAAGCACAAATCTTTTTCTCATTCTAGCTTATCCTTGCCAGTTTGCAATCACTGTCACCTTGAGCACTGATATACCCTGAAAATTCAACCAAATGAGTAGCAATCAATAGTTAAATAAGCAAAGTAGGAATAAAGGAGAAGATGGAGCAAAAGAGAAGGAATGCAAGAGAAGATGCCTGGTTGAGGTTAATTTCAACACCTACTATGTCCTTTTATATTAGATATTTGGTATGAATTGCTACCCTTGCTCACAGGATCCAGTTGCTGTGGTATTACACCTTTTTTTTTTTTTTTTTTGGCAACAGTCTAATGAAAATGATAATGATAATAGTGACAAATGTTTCCTTACCTCAGAAAACCTTTATACTGGTGTAAAAAAATTCCAAAGTTTGTATAAAGTTCTTTTAAAAAAATGGTAAACTTTTTGCAAAAAAGGAAAATATGTATCTATAAGATCTCAGAGAGGAGAACATTTTTTTTTTAAGATTTTATTTTTATTTATTTATTTGGGAGAGAGAGAATGAGAGAGAACACCATGAGAGGGGGGAGGGGCAGAGGGAGAAGCAGACTCCCTGCCGAGCAGGGAGCCCGATGTGGGACTTGATCCAGGGACTCCAGGATCATGACCTGAGCCGAAGGCAGTCGCTTAACCAACTGAGCCACCCAGGTGCCCGGAGAACATTTCTAATGTAAGCAGACATTAAAATGTTTGCTTAAAACAAGGTCTATCAAAGTTACCTACAAAACAAAACACTGGAAACTTACTTTGCAAGTAGTTTGATGTGAAATACTCCTCTCTTTCTGGTGAAGTAGAGATTTGAGCAAGCTAATATAGACAACTTGAAAATTAACATCACCTGGGCAATGAGATTTTCTTTTTTCTGAAATTATCTCGGTCTTTTTGGTTTATTGTTCCTCTGATATTTGAATTGTGGAATCACAAGAGAATCTCAGGACATAAAATCATCAGTTTTTGTTGTTGTTCTGTTCTTGATGTAGAATTATTTTATTTTAATTCCAGTATAGTTAAAATACAGTGTTATATTAGTTTCAGGTATACCATTTTGAATGCTTAACAGCTTTAAAAAATAGGAGTAAGAATCAGTTTGCCATTTTTTGCCTCTTAGTAGCAATATGAAATTTGCTAACTAAAGTAGATTATTAAAAACTTTCCTTTTAGACATTATTTATTTTTAAACTTTAAGAAGACACACAAGTAATACATAAATACATTTGTGGTGAGTGTTAAGTAATCAAAGATCACAGAATAGGAATCAAGAGAGCTTCATGAAGTGGGTGTAGTTTGAGTAGTACTTTGAAAGATGGTGTATTTTGACAGGCAGAAGATGAGGGAATAGAGTGAGTAAAGATCTAGAGTCTTAAAAAGTTGAATATGTAATCATAGAATGGGAAGTCCTTTGGTCTGGCTGGCATGTAGGGTGCATGAAGAGATGGAGTCAAGGCTGGGATGGTTGCTTTAGGCCAGATCCTAGATGGCCTGAAATACCAGACTAAGGAGTTTGACTTTATTCTTTCAGAAATAGTTTCTCACCAGAAGATTCTGAATATGTGGACAGGAGAGTGATGATATAAGTCATGTTGCAAACCTGGATCTTAATTATGCCACCCAATTGCTATCCTTATTCTTTCTAGACATTTGTGAAATTTAAGGTATAGATTAAAAGCATATACAAGAAAGATATTGTATTTATTGACTAATAATAAAGCAAACACTCATGTCAAGAAATATTATCCAGAAGCCAACTGATCACCTAAATCTTCCCTGCTGACTAGAGATAACCATTGTCTATTTTGTGGCAATCCTTTTTCCTTTTCTTTATATTTTTACTATCCACCTATAAATTACTAAACAATAGGGGCTCCTGGGTGGCTCAGTTGGTTAAGCATCCAACTCTTGGTTCCAGCTCAGGTCATGATCTCAGGGTCCTGAGATCAAGCCCCACATCAGGGTCCAAGCTCAATGCAGAGTCTGCTTATCCCTCTCCCTCTGTTTCTCCCCCCTTTCATAAATAAATAAAATCTTTAAAAAAAAATAAATTACTAAGCAATATAGTTTAGTATTATCAGTTTTGAATTTCATATAAGTGGAATTTCATAAATATGGAATTTTAATTTTATTCTTTTATGTGACTTTTTTCATTCAATAAGATGTTTGTAAGGTTCATCTGTGTCGTTATATCTTTTTTTTTTTTTTAAGATTTTATTTATTTGCGAGAGAGACAATGAGAGAGAGACAGAGAGCATGAGAGGGAGGAGGGTCAGAGGGAGAAGCAGACTCCCTGCTGAGCAGGGAGCCTGATGTGGGACTCGATCCCGGGACTCCAGGATCATGACCTGAGCTGAAGGCAGTGGCTTAACCAACTGAGCCACCCAGGTGCCCTGTGTCATTATATCTGGTAGTAGTTCATTCTTCTCACATTGATGTATAGCATTACACTGTGTGAATATACCGCAGTATATTTAAGTTACTCTTGATAGATTTTTCCAGTTTTGGTCTATTATGAACAATGCAGATATGTATATTTGTGTATCATGTTCCTGAATTTCTCTAGAGCATACACTTAGGGGTGAAATTGCTGAGTCACTAGGGTATGCATAGATAGTACCAAACTGTTTTCCAAAGTGGTTGTACCACTTGCACTTCATCTACTGATCTATAAGAGTTCCCATTGTTCCCCAAACTCAACAGCATTTGGGATTTTCAGATTATATTTGCCAATCTGCTTTCATTATGTTTTTAATTTTCATTCCCTGATTATTATTGAGGTTGAGCATATTTTCATATAATTTTTGGGGGCATTTAGATTTTCTATTTTGTAAAGTTGAAGTTTGTTTATTTTTCCTTTTGATTACTTTTTCTTATTGATTCTAGTGGTTCTTTGTATACTGTAGACCTAGTCCTTTGATGTTGTTTTAGATGATTTGGACATCTCTCCTAGAGTTTCCAATTTATATTTTCCTTTCTTTATGAATCCTTTGATTAACAGAAGTTTTTTTAAAAAGTTATTAAATTGATTAATGGGGAAATGTTAGTCAAAGAATAAACTTTCAGTTATGAGTAAGTTCTGAAGATCTAATGTATACCATGGTGATTATAGTTAATGCTGCATGGTATGATCGAAAGTTGCTAAAGAAGTAGATCTTAAATGTTCTAACTCCAAAAGAAAAAGCAATTATATGAAGTGATAGCTGTGTTAACTAATCTTGTTGTGATAATCATTTCACAATATATACATGATCAAATCATCACATTGTACATCTTAAAGCTACATAATGTTATATGTCAATTAATATCTCAAAATAGCTGAGGAAGAAAAGCTATTAAATTTTTTAAACTTTTCCTTACTGGTTAGCATTTTTTATGTCAAGAAATTTTACTGTACCCCAAGGTCATTGTGTTAGTTTCCTATTTGCTGCCATAATAAATCACCACAAACTTAGTAGCTCAAAACAACAGAAATTTGTTACCCTAAAGATCTATATGTCTGCACACAGGTCTCACGGGGCCAAAATCAAGATGTTGGTAGGGCTCTGTTCCTTGCTGGAGACTCTAAGTGAATATCCTTTCCTTGTCTTTTCCAGCTATAAGAGGCTTCCCCCCTTCCTTTCTCTTCCAATTCAGAAATGGTGGGTTGAGTACTTTTCACATCATATCACTCTGATCTGCTTCCCTCTTCCATTTTTAAGGACTTTTGTCATTACAGTGAACCCACCTAGATATTCTAAAACAATCTCCCTATTTTAAGATCAGCTGGTTAGCAATCTGTATCCTTACTTTCCCTTTGCTAGGTAACCTATTAACATGTTCCAGAGTTCTTCAGAAGGCCACTATTCTACCTGTGATTGTATTTTTAAAATATGATCTTCTAACATGTTGTCTTTCTTGATATACCCATTTTTCATCAGCATGTATTTATTGAATATCTGCCATATATATGAGGCAAAATACCAGGCATTCCACACCCCAGTTCTAGTGCGGAGAGACAAACAGGTAAAATGGCAGTTGATAATTTGCATAATAAACACTTGATAGGTGTTTCATCCGCTCTTGCTGGTCATGGAAGATTTGATGGGGGGAAGGATGTATCTAATCTAATATTTGAAAGGCAAGGGGTTTTAATGAATCGAGTGGGGCAAGGCAGGAAGGAAAGGGGGTTTGAAATAGAAGGAAAGCCCATGCACATGGCAGAGGTGGGAAAGAGAGTAGGGGATGTTGGTGGTGGTGTAGGTGTTTTACTATGGCTGGAGGGAAAACTGAGGTGGGATAGGATTGGAGATGCTTGAGATGCACCTGGGGAGTTAGATAGGAGTCAGATGTAAGAGATTCTTGAAAAGGTGTTTGGGCAATTTGGAGAAAGTACTTTATACAAGGACAACAGAGAAGTTTAAAAGGAGTGTTAGCAAAAATATTGTCATTACACTATAAAAAGGGACTCATTAAGATATTAAACATCCAGAGATTCTGCCTTAGCAATCAAAAGCATCTTATTGTGTTATGAGTGTTTAGGGGTGCAATCTGAGTGATAACCACAGAATAATGCCAGGCTATTTGAGAGATGAAAGCAAGTTACTTACACTTAAGCCAAATTCAGTCATTGTACTTAGTGACCTGTTAGAGCTCTAAGTTCTAGTAGTAATAAAGGAGTCATAAGTGGTCTTCCCCATTGTTTATTTACACAGAACTCCTAACACTTTGGAGATTTATCTAGTAAAGTCCATTTTAGAAAAGAAGGAGTTATTTTCTGACTGTATTTTTCTTCAGGTTTATCAAGTCAAATTCTTTCCTTTATAAGGGGAACTTGAATATAATAAGCAAAACTTGAGATTGATATAATGCCTTAACAGAAAAAGCTATTCATTGGAAAAATAATATTTTATGGGTCTACTTCCATCATACTAAATTCAACAAATTCTTGAATAAATTTCTACCTTTTCTTTAAGTTGCTCTAGTGACTTTTCATACAGTTAACTGTTTGATCTGCCATTTGGTCATGGAAAAGATTATTTTGTGGACTATCCAGGATCTTTGTTTCTCTAGCTTCATAAATTCATTATAAATAACAGATATTTATTGAGCATCTAAATGTTTATTGCTTCTGCTGATTATTTTTCATTTACATGATAAACAATGAATGAGCACTGACTATGTGCCTGGCTCTCACAGCTCAATTAAGGAATCAGGTGTAAACTAGAGGGATAATAGGGGTCAGAAATGCATTCAGGTATCAATACATTCATTTAAAGGGGAGCCTGCTTCTCCCTCTCCCTCTGCCCCTCCTCCCCTCTTATTTTCTCTCTTTCAAATAAATAAATCTTAAAAAAAAAAACCTTTAAAAAAAAAAAAGACATTGACAGCAAGAGAGAAATGACCACAAGCACACATTCATTACCAATCATCTACCATCCATCCTTTGTAATTTACCTATTATATTCACTTATCTCTACTTTTCGTGCCTCTTATAAGCAAAGATAATTTCAAGTTTTGCTTTGTTATTGTTGTTTTTTTTTAATCTGCCAAGTTGTTTTCCAGTTGTACTTGTGTACTTAGGAAAAACTTTTAAATGTCCGTAAATCAACTCATGTTCAAAAGTAGGTCTTTGTTTTTTTTCCTCTATACTTGAAAAATTCCAACTCTGAATATACTTGAAGATTTAAAATAAGCAGTTCTGTGTTATTACATTCCTTATATATAATATATAAAACTAAGTAGCTACCAAGCAGTTTTTCTTATATAAAATGAATATTTAAATTACTGTGTAGTTTTCAGACAGCTTAGTTCCCCTAATCACAATCACAGACTAGTTTAATTTAATCTATTTGCTCAGTTACAGAAGAATGTATATGCATGTAAAATGATGTCACAATATACTTTAAATTGCATCATTTATTATTCTACACAATTATATTATATATAGAAGCCTGGGAATCCTAAGACCACAGTTTAAAATATAGTTTTAAAAAGTTCAATATTAAAAATGTCTGAAGGCACAGTTTTCTTTATTATACTGGATGAAGCCCTTCTAAAGTAGGATAGTCAGAAGACCTTTATGTTTACTGAATTTTTGTTCCTTGATATCCCAATACATGAAATTTATAGACCTTTCAAGACAGGAAAAACCTGGAAGTGTACTTAAAATTTATGTTTTTTACCTGGCAGGATAATTAATGTTATGTCCTCTGTCATGGAATATATGTGATAACATTGATAACACTAATCTATACTGTTGCAATAAGACTTTTTGTTGTGTTGCTCAATGATGGTTTGCTTATGGAAGAAAGAGGAAAACAAAAAACATGACCCCCTAGTATTTTGTTCCTTCCTGGGATATTATGGTCATTCTTAGCTCAACCTTGAGAAAAAAATCTAATTGTTTGTGACTACTCTGTCCTATTTACTTAAAGTATAGAGTGTGGGAAGGGAGAGTCTGTCTAGATGTTATCCATTTGTGCAGAAAATACAAAAATGTAAAACATTTTAATCACTATATCTAATTGTAATAGAAAATAAATCACTGAAAGCAACATGAGAAGTATTTCAAAGCCAATCTAAAATAAAGAATGGTAACAAGAAAACAGGAAACCGGCTAGAACAGGATTTAGTAATAATTCAAGATGTGACTTAGGACTCGTAGGTCCCAGCTCTGGAATGATTGCCTTTCTCTGCATGAGATTTCAGACCATTTAGTAAGGATTTCTGGGCTTTAGTTTTATCTACAAAATGTTAAGAGTATAGACTAATTTCTTTGAGCCCCAGGGAGATTCAGCCCCCTCCTCAGAGCTGATCAATAAGCCATATATCTTAATGGAGACAGGTTGATTCTATTTGTCATACTAACTCACCTGGCTGGAAAAAAACTATAATCAGATCACATACTTTGTTTGACCATATAGGAAAAATGGAACTTTTATGGTTATAAAGTCCTTTTCATATGTTCATCCCCTGAGAGATTTTCTTTACGTCCTTAAAATTTTAGTTATTAATTGAATAAATTCTCCATCCAGAGTGTTTCTTTCCCAAGAGTCGTTGTTCAAATAAATGTGATATTTAAATTTGCTTATAATTGGGGCACTTGGGTGGTTCAGTCTGTTAAGTGGCTGCCTTTGGCTCAGGTCATGATCCCAGGGTCCTGGGATCAAGCCCTGCATCAGGCTCCCTGCTCAGTGGGGAGCCTGCTTCTCCCTCTCCACTGCTTGTGCTCTCTCTCTCTTTCCCTCTCTCCCTCTCTCTCTCAAATAAATAAATAAAATCTTTTTAAAAAATAAATTTGCTTATAATTAGCCATAGTTACTCTGATAGCAACCATGATTCAATGTGGAAAGTATGGATCATTAAGAACCAACTATCCAGAAAGATGGGACTTAGCCATGAAAAGAGCATGATTTCAAGATAATACCCAATTTCCTTTTTCATGTTGGTTTTGCAGATCAGTTCTTTTTTTATTTTTTTTTTAATTTTTTTTATTCTTATGTTAATCCCCATACATTACATCATTAGTTCTAGATGAAGTGTTCCATGATTCATTGTTCGTGCACAACACCCAGTGTTCCATGCAGAACGTGCCCTCCTCAATACCCACCACC
>NC_138373.1:82290928-82318731 GCF_054177405.1 Leptonychotes weddellii
ATTCTATGACAACACACAATAAAAGTCCTTAAGTAAGACCCTAGCCACATATCCACTGTGAATTGGTCCATCGCATTTGCCTGGTAAGATTTATAAAGAATTGTCTCCAAGGTATGTAGATTATAACATTAGTATCCACTGGTTTTAGTTATAAGAGCCTATTAAGTAGGATACTAAAATAATTTGAATCCTATGCTTTCCAACCTGTTTAATGTACTTGGCAATTAATTTCAAATCTTTGCTGGCACTTAACTACGATTCTTACCATATAGCCTTGAACTGTATAAAACATAATCTCCTCCCTTAGTAGGTTTAGAACACTTTTGGGAAGAGAAAAAATTACGTAACATTGCAAAACACTGCAAAAATAAAAAAGCATTTCTGTCTGTCTTTCCTTATTTATTAAGAATGTTCTTTAGTCTTAGGCCCTCATCCCTGAGAATGGCACAAGGCTTCCCTGGGCATATTTTTAAGTGTATGATGGTTGTTATTCCTTATGGCAAATTGATATCAATTTGCCTTTCTTTGGAATACAAGATATATTACCATAAAAGTCATATCAAATATTTGAACTCAATTCTATTTTAGATTTCAAGTCATGGAATAACAAGATTTAGAAAGTATTATGTTGTCATATCTCCCTAAGAAGATTTGAAATCAGATTTATAGGAATCAGTATAATAGAACAACTAATATTATCCACATTTTAACAATGGCTTATTTAAAAAAACCCCATATATTATGATCCTGTTCTGGGGAAGCTTAACAGGCTGTCTTTCCTTAGGTTATTCATAAACAAATTATGGATGAAAAATTTGAAACCTCTAGTCTTCTATTTATTAGCTAGAATAGATTCTTCTAGAATCTAAATATTTTATAGATATTATATATAACTTTTCTCAGTTATGTGGATTTTAAAATTGTGCCCTTGGAACGACCTCAGGGAATAATGACAATGAAAATCACTTTCACCAATAAATTGTTATCCACTCTCCATTGTAAAATCATCAGTAGCATCTTTTAATGAATCTCTTGAGAGCAGGTTGGCTTTTTCACTGAGGCAGAAGTGGGTCAGACAGATAGCTTTTGCAGTGGTCTTTTGAAATCAGCAAACTTGTGACCAGAACTAGCATGTTTTTCCAGGTCTGATGGCTACTGTCAGAAGTCAGCTCAAATATCTCTATTGGCTTCAAGTCTTTAAGAAGTTAAAAGGTTTCACTTATTCTTTTTTTTATTATGTTCAATTATATGTGTTTATCTGAGGATATTTTCCCTCCCCAGAATATGGAGGAAGTTACAATTTGGTTTAATTTGCAAATATAAATTCAGGTAATTTATCCATAATTCCAATTAAAAAAAAAGACAAGAACAATCTTTCATTATTTCCAGATTTCTGAGTCTGGGTATATCAGAGTACGTTGACCTCATGTGAAGACATATAAATATGTAAGCTTTTCTTTTAGTGTGAATAAATTCTATTTAGGAGTCCTGCCATAATATTTCTGTTGACAATATTATTTTTAACAAGTAGAGATTAACAAAGAAATCACACAGTTTCCAGTAACAAAGTTTGGGTCTGAGAAATATGTCCTTTTTTTTTTTTAAACTAATGTGAATTCAAATCGCAAAGACATTCCCTAAATGGTCATGTCCCTGCTTTCATAATAAGTTGGGTTCTCTGGGATAACATGATGGTGATATAAACCTACAAAAAAAGTAATTTCATTTTCAAGTTACCTCTTTTTATGGTGACTAATAAAGACAGTACAATTAAAATGTTAACTGGAGTTCTGAGAAAGATTGTAGTGGAATGTATGGGCAGGTTTGTGCTTTCTTCTTAATTACCTTTGACTCCCCACATAACAAATCAGGAGGAAGTGCAGAGAAGACAGGAAATCTGTAAGAAGAATCTCAAAATGTATGGTGATTAACATAATATAATTTAAAAAAAATGAAAAAAAGAGAAGAATCTCAAAATGTAATGCTGCTCGTACTTCCCAGAAGCACCAACAAGTGGCAGCAAGGCTAACACGTGTTGCATATTCTTTGTAAATCAGACATTACTTTCACATGTAGTTCCGGGAAAAATATGTGCGAGAGGATGCGACTGTCTTCCTAGTTCCTTGAAAGTCAGAGTACTGAATCAAAACAATTCTTTTCTCCCTCCTTCTCCCCCTCCTTCTTCCGTGATTCTTCAGGTGCCTGCCAAAAGCCAGATAGCCCCCGACAAGGACAGGAGGACCCAGCCCCTGCCCTTGTGAAGCTTAGGTTGCACTGCAAATGTGTGAGGTGGGGATGGAGGGTACGGAGAGGATGGGGCAGCAGTGGGCAAGACAGTGGGAACAGACCTACACTTAATTTTTTAGCAGGTGAGTTTTCAGAAAGACTTTGTTGGTGCTAGTTTTCTCACCTTTGAAAAGTGAGTGTTTACTTGCCCGCAGGGATTTTAGGTACACAGAAAATCAAGTCTCACTCTGGGTTTTCAGAATTAAACTACGCTGCCTGCTGGGTTGCAGTTGCTTCATACTCTTGTGTTCAACTGGCAGGAGTCGCTTCTTCCCACTCGGCGTTTCCCAAGACTGCAGGTTCCCTTTCCAGGGACCCACTGTCTTGGGCAGGAATGCTTAACAGCCACTGGGTTCTGTTCCCTGGGTGAATTTGTTAGCGTCCTGTTGCTTTTGTGTAACCTGAAAGATGGATCCAATTTCAGCCACGTAAAGCTATAATTACATTGTTACGACTTCATGCTATGTTATCTCAAATAATGAAGCCTTGGGGGAGAAAAAAACAAAACTAGTTCCATTCAGCATTCTAAGGAGAATGCCAGCTTGATACCAGTGTGACTACAGAATATGGAAGATTCTGGAACTGACTGGTTAAACTACATTTCCTGTGCTTTGATTAAACACAGTGAAGGGTGACAGATTTAATAAAAATGTTAATTCTCTGGACATGGGCAGAGTGATGTGAAAAAAATGAGAATTATTATGTGGGTCACTAAAAAAAAAAAAAAAAAGCCCAATATGTCCAGGGTTCTTAGGATTTAAAAAGTTGCTGAAGGGGTGCCTGGGTGGCTGAGTCATTAGGCGTCTGCCTTCGGCTCAGGTCATGATCTCAGGGTCCTGGGATCGAGCCCTGCATGGGGGGCTCCCTTCTCCGTGGGAAGCCCGCTTCTCCCTCTCCCACTCCCCCTGCTTGTGTTCCTGCTCTCGCTGTCTCTCTCTCTGTCAAATAAATAAGTAACAGTCTTTAAAAAAAAAAAAAAAGTCGCTGAAACTTCTTGCATAATTATCTAAATTCTTGCCTCTACCCCACCAGGTTACTCGGGTGGTGGTTGTTTTGGGGACTGGAGACTGGGAGGGGAGGTTGGGATGCTAAGGGAATGTAAATTCTGTCACTGAATTATCCTGTTTTACTCCTTAGTTAGTTATTTAAATTGCCTGAGTCTTTCTCTGATATCTATCTTCTTCCGTTTGTGGAGGGATTTCCTTTCCAGCAACTAATGTTCTTTCTGGATCATGTTGTTTATTGTAAATGCCTAAAAACCACAAATCACCCCATAGCTATTTAGACATATGGGTAGTCTGAGCAGACACGAAGCTCTCCTACTATACTGTATTTCCCCTTTTATCACATTTATGTGAGTCCACTGTAATTATTCTTTCCTACTAAGGCTGGGTGCTGTGTGTCTTTCCTTGCCCACTCGTGCATCCTAGAGCCTCAAAGATCACTTGGCAATAATACATTTCTGTTTAATGAACAAATAACTGAATGAGAGAGTGATTGACTGTGTAACCAACACACACAAAAAAGTGCTCAGAATAAGTACAGCTTTTAAGTGCCTGCTAACTCACTATCATGTTGTTGAGAAATTGTTTAATATTGTTTTTGCTTAAATCTAGTGGCTTCTACACAGAATCTCAGAGTTTCTCTTTTATAAAATTTACATTGAGTAGATTAGACTTTTTTTCAGGGGGGCATTATTATTAAAGAGTATGGCAGATTTTATTTTCCAGTATATCTTATCCCTGTGTTTTGCTTGCAGTGTGACATTGGGAGGTGAGTTCTGAATTCCCACCACTGAGTATGGATGGGCTAGCCTCAGGGACTCACTTCTAAGAGATAGCAGCACTAGAAGTAACTGAGTGATTTCTGCAAGACTAGGTCATTAAAGGTGAAACTGCCTCCACCTGGCTCTCTTCTCTCTCTGTTGAGACACTTGTTCTTGGACCTTGGCCACTATGCTGTGAGAAAGCCCAGGTGATGTGGCCAGGCCATAAGAAAGTGTTCTAGTCAACACTCCCAGCAAAGGTCTCAGCCCACAACCAAACGTCCACTACCAGACATGTGACTGAAGGTGTCCACGGATGATTTCAGCCCCTTGGAGCCTTCCAACTAAGGTCTCAGGTGTTGTAGAGCAGAGAAGGGCCATCTTGCCCTAGCCTGCTTGAATTCCATGACCATATTAAATGAGTGTTTTTTGCCACCACGTTTTGGGATAATTTTTAAATCCAGGTATAGTAATGGAATAAGGACTTAGCTTTTACTTTTGTTTTATTTGTTGAGATGATTTATTGAGATCTAATTTACATATCCTAAAACTCACCATCTTAAAATGTATATTTCAGTGGTTGTAGTATATTCATAAGGTTGTGCAACGATCACCATAATCAAATTCCAGAACATTTTCATCACCCTAAAGAGAAACTCCATACTTGTTAGCAGCAGTCTCTCCCTTTTCTCCCTACCCTCCAGCCTGAGGCAACCATTAATCTACTTTTTGTCTCTATGGATTTGCCTATTCTGGACATTTCATATAAATGGAATCATACAATATGTGGCCTTTTTGTGTCTGGTTTCTTTCACTTTGCATAATGTTTTCAAAGTTCATCCATGTTGTATCATGTATCAGCACTTCATTCCTTTGAATAATATTCTGTTGTATGAATATACCACATTTTGTTTATCCGTTCATCAGTTGATGGACATTTGGGTTATGTCTCCTTTTTGGCTGTTGAGAATAATGCTGCCATGAATGTATATGTGCAAGAAGTTTTTCTTTGAAAATATGTTTTCAGTTCTCTTAGCTATATAAGAGGAATGGTAACTTTATGTTTAAATTTTTGAGGAGCTGATAATTTGTTTCCAAAATGGTTGTACTAATTTACATTCCCATCAGCCAGTATAAGTTTCTCCATATCTTCACCAGTGCTTGTTCTTTTCTATTATTATTATTATTCTTGTCATCCACATGTGTGTGAAGTGGTATCCCATTGTGGTTTTGGTTTGCATTTCTCTAATTATTTAATGATGTCCAGCATCTTTTCATGTGCTTCTTAGCCATTTGTCCATCTTCTTTTTTTTTTTTTTAAAGATTTTATTTATTCGAGAGAGAGAGCATGAGAGTGTCAGCATGAGCTGGGGTGCGGGGGGGAAGGAGAAGGGTGTGGGCTGGAGGGGAGGGGCAGAGGGAGAGGGAGAGGCAGACTCCCTGCTGGTTGCAGGGCTCAATCCCAGGACCCTGAGATCATGACCTGAGCCAAAGGCAGATGCTTAAGTGACTGAGCCACCCAGGCGCCCCCCTATTTGTCCATCTTCTTAAGAGAAATGTCTTTTTAAATCCTTTGCCCATTTTTAAATTGGGTTGTCTTTTTATTGTTGAGTTGTATTGGTACTTATATATTCTGGATATTAGATCCTTATTCAGATTTGCAATAATTTCTCCCATTCCGTGGATTGCATTTCACTTTTTGATAGTGTCCTTTCATGCACAAAAGTTCTTAATTTTTGTAAAGTCTGATTTATCTGTTTTTTTCTTTGTTCTTTGGGTATCAAATCTAAAAAACCATTGCCTAATCCAATATCATAAAGCTTTTCTGCTGTGCTTTCTTCTACAAGTTTTAGCTCTTACATTTAGGTCATTAATCCATTTTGAATTAATTTTTGTATATAGTCTGAGTTTAGGGTGTCCAAATTCATTCTGTTGCATGTGGCTATCTGGTGGTCACAGCAACATTTGTTGAGAAGAATATACTTTCCCCCTTAAATTATCTTGGCACCCTTTTTGAAAATCTGTTGACCATAGATGTAAGGGTTTATTTCTGGACTCTCCATTCTGTTTCATTGCTCTATATGTCTATCTTTATGCCAGTACCATGATGTATTATAGCTTTGTAGTAAGTTTTAAAATTGTAAAGTGTCAATTCTCCAACTTTGTCCTTTCTCAATATTGTTTTGGCTACTTTGAAACCCTTGCATTTCCTTATAAATTTTAGGATCAGCTTGTTAACTTCTGAAAAAAAAAAAGGCAGAATTTTTATAAGAATTTCATTGAAACTCTAGATCAATTTGGAAAGTATTGCCATTTAACAACATCATCTTCCAATCTATATGCTTGGAGCATATTTCTATTTATTCAGGTCTTCTAAAAATTTTTTAAACAATGTTTTATAGCATTCAGTGTACAAATCTTGAACTTTATTGGTTAAATTTATTCCTAAGTATTTTATTTTTGAGGCTATTGTAAATGGAATTGTTTTATTAATTTCATTTTTGGATAGTTTCTACCAGAAATGGAACTAATTTTTATATATCCATCTGTAACCTGCAAACTTGGTGAACCAGTTGACTAACGTTTTCTTTTGTGAATTCCTTAGGATTTTTTATATATAAAATGATGTCATCTGCAAATAGAGACTTTTACTTCTTCCATTTAATCTGGATGTATTTAATTTCATTTTCTTGTCTAATTGCCCAGCTAGAACTTCTAGTACAACATTGAATAAAAATGGTGAAAGCAGTCATTTCATCTTGTTCTCAATCTTAGGGAAGGAGGGTCTTCAGTTATTCATCATTAAGTACAATATTAGATGCAGAATTTTCACACTTGGCCTTCATCAAATTGAGGAAGTTCCCTTCTATTTTTAGTTTGTTGAGTGCTTATGTCATGAAAAGGTGTGGGATTTTGTCTAATGCTTTTGCTGTGTCTATTGAGATGATCATGTGTTTTTTTTCTTTCATTCTATTCATGTGGTGTATTATAGTGATTGATTTTCATATGTTGAACCAATCTTGTACTCCTAGGATAAATCCTACTGGGTCATAGTCTATCATCCTTTTTATATGCTGCTGTATTTGGTTTCCTAGTGTTTCATTGAGGCTTTTTATATTTACATTCGTGAGTTATATCAGTCTCTAGTGTTCTTAAGTCTTTGTGTGGCTTTTGTATTGAGATGATACTGGCCTCGTAGCCTGACTTGGGAACTGTTCCCTCCTATTTTGGGGAAAGTTTGAGAAGGATTAGAAAATGACGTTTGACTCTAGGTCAAACATAAGGGACTACCCAGTTTAACAAAGTGTGTAGCCTGTGATCCAATTTAGGAAAATGAAACAGAATATTCAAGTTGACAAACTAAAATCTCTCTCACTCACCCATACACGTGCGCAGAGAAAATAGTCCCCCTTGGAATAGTCCCATCTTACTGGGCCTGTGAAATCTTATGTGCTTATCTAACGCTGACTTATTCTTAGGCTGCTGCCAGAGATTTAGCATTTGGAACCATGATAGGAACCACACCTATGACCACTGTGGGACAAATTGTTGGCAGGAGAATGACACTGGAAATTGTGACTGATTAGTTAGATAAAGCATTTGAGGTAATACAGAGCTTCCTCTGGAGCAGGTGCTGATAGAAGGACTTTACATATATTAACTCATTTAATTCTCATAATATATAAGATAGATCAACTGGATGTCATTTTGGAATCTGTGAAAGCTCTTGGAACTAGGAGAAGAGAAATATATGAAAAGAATACAGAAGTCCATCAAGATCAAATGTTTTTAAAACATAATGCATATAATGAACCATATCTTAAAATTTTCTAATTAGCTTTATAAAAAGGGGGCACCTGGGTGGGTCAGTTGGTTAAGCGGCTGCCTTTGGCTCAGGTCATGATCCCAGGGCTCCCTGATGGGCAGGAAGCCTGCTTCTCCCTCTCCCAGTCCCTCTGCTTATGTTCCCTCTTCAGCTGTCTCTCTCTCAATTAAAAAAAAAAAATCTTTAAAAAAAAGTACTTAAGTACCTGAGGAGGTTCATCAGTCAGATAAATGAAGCACTTAGAAAAGAAATAGAATACATTTAATTTATAGATACAGATGTGAGGGAGGAAACATAATTTTCCTTGTATCCTACTAGGTTCTTGCCTAAGACCCCTTTAATAAAAAGAGATTAACAGGAGAAAAACAGGCAAAAATGTTACAATATGTATACCTCCTCAATACATGGGAGATAATCCAGGAAAAATAACTACCTGAAATGACCCAAACCACCGCCTTAAATATCATCCCCAGTTAAAGTCAAAAGATATTGGAGGTGGGTGGGTGGACTAGGCCCGTTATGGGAAGTTATCAGGAAAAATACAATTAACAACCATATAGTTGTTATGCAGATTTAAGTCTTAATGCCTTCTGCATTGATAAGAGTATCTAGAGAATCATCCTTCTCTTCCCTTACAGAGAGGAAAATAGCCTTACAAATGGAGATTTCCCTTTTAAATGTAAAAGCTTCTTACAAACTCCATGGAAAGTTGTTTCTTAAAAATAACCAGTTTAAAATAACCCATATACCAGAGAGGCATACTTTGGGATGGCGTATTCTACTCCTCTTCACAGATTTGAAGATGCTTAGTTAAGTTTTTAATGGAGACCAAACATAGTTTAAAGAACCTGTGAATTGTTTAAATTTGCTCAATTGTGAATAGAATGTTTTATGTAAAAATGTATTAATAACCTTAATTAATCAAGCAATGTCAGTGAAAACCAAAGAAGACTGCTGAATAAATTTTCTGTCTTATAAACTACATTCTTGGGCTTCCAGAAACTCACATTTAACAAAAGTGAGAAAGACATAAAACTGTGATGAAGTACCAAAGCTCCTAACCTCTTTCCCTTGAGGAAATGTTGTAGGAAGAATGTTTTACATAATCAGTGCAGAAAAGCAAATATTCACTTATTCACATGGCGTGTTACAATAGCCACCCCGCCTTCCACTGCAGTCCTCTCAGACCCAGCTTGAAATGGCAGAGCCTCTCCTCTTGCTTCCCCAGAACCTAGAGATCTTCTTACATTCGTTGTTACTGGTTTGTTGTTACTTCTTTTTGTTACTGGTGTATGGTGGCACTCAGTCAATTTTTCTCTCTAGCCTAAAAACACTCAGTATTTGGTACTCCAAATCTTACACAAAATGTGCTTTAAAACCACAAATCTATAATCAAGTATTATGGTAGAAGTGTATTATGCAGTTTTTGAAATTTTAGTGCAAAGTTAAAAAAAAAACAACCCTTAAGTAACAGAAATAAGTGCAGTTGCAAAGATTGCATTTCCCTTATTAAAAACACAAACGAGACTAATTTTTAGAACATGAACTGTGAATATTTTCATTTTTTTATAAATGTATTTTTTAAAGATTTTATTTATTTATTTGACCGAGAAAACAGCAGAGGGAGAAGGAGAAGCAAAGGGAGAGGGAGAAGCAGACTCCCCACTGAGCAGGGAGCCCGATGTGGGATTCGATCCCAGGACCCTGGGATCATGACCTGAGCCGAAGGCAGATGCTTAACCGACTGAGCCACCCAGGCATCCTATTTCATTTTTCAAAATTTATTTGGCCCCTCATGGAGGAAAGAATGGAGGCTCTAGTGTTTGCATACCATCTTTCACATTATATATAGACCAGGTCAGTGTATTAAATTGCAATTTTCTTGTAGGAAACATGGTCAAATATGGGCAATTTAATATGGTTCAGTCTACTAATTAAGTAATCTCATGCTTACTAGTGTCTCTAAACAGAAATATAGTCAAAATTGTTATAATTAATTAGTTTTTGAACTGGATTTGGCAGCTCTAGATGATCTCTAGAGAACTTTTTTTAAGAGAGGGAAAGGGTCAGAGGGAGAGGGAGCGAGAGAATCTTAAGCAGAATCCATGCCCAGCACTGAGCCTGATGCGGGGCTCAATCTCACAACCCTGAGATCATGACCTGAGCCGAAATCAAGAGTTGGTCACTTAACCAACTGAGCCACCCAGGCGCCCCTAGAGAACTTTTTAAGTTGCGTAAAGTTTATTGTTACAATTGGCAGATTAAAATAGCAAGATGACATCTTCTGGAAGCTTATATGGCCCAAGAAGTTAAATTTAAAAAAATTACTCTTCCATTTATTTATTGTAAACTTATAAGTCTATCTCTGTATTAGGGTTAGATGTAACTGTGAATGTCAGAGAATCCAAATTAACCGTGACTTAAACAAAATAGAACTTTATTGCATTCACATAAAATGAAGTACAAGGCCAACAGTGTAGGGCTGTGGAATGGTTCCACCATCTTCAGGAACCATCGTTTCTTTGATATCGTCATTCTGCCACCCTCTGTAGGTGGCTACCACCTCATGGGCCAAGTAGGCTCCCTGAACTCCAGTCATCAGATATGTATTACAGGCAGCAGGAAGGAAGAGGAGGGAGGAAGGGCATGCCCACTCACTTTACAGAATATGCCCATCCTACTTTGTTTATATCCCACTGGCCAGTATTCAATCATATGCTACACTATGCTTCAAGCTGGGAAATGGAGTCTATTCTGGGCAGTCATGTATGTACCCAGCTAAAATTAAAAAGTTCCATTAGGATGAAGATACTATATTGGGGGCATAACAGGCTTTCGGGTTTGGGTTCATAGATACATTTCATGGGAATTATCAGTCCCTGCAGTGTGTCAGATTTTGTAAAGAAAAAGATATACAGCTTTTGCCAGATTCCCAAGTATCTCTGTCATGCAAAAATGTTTAAGAATCAGTGTCTCCTGGGTGTTATACGCAAGCAATGAATCATGGATCACACATCAAAAACTAATGATGTAATGTATGGTGATTAACATAACATAATAAAATAAAATTTAAAAAAAAGAAAAGAAAAGAAACGTAGCGCTGAAGGCCGGAAAAACACCAAACATTGGACACATCTGCCTATGGGCTAGCGGGAGGAGTGGAGTGGGCAACTGCCATCATGCGTTTTTTACGCATATAGACTATTTAGTTTCTTAAACTTTGATAAAAATAAAAACATGGGAGAAAAACAAAAAAAAAATCAGTGTCTCATATATAATTTTAACTCTATTCAGTTTTAAATAAATAACATACAAGTGATGTCTGTTTCTCATTATGCCTTACAAATTGTGTTACTGTCAATAGTAAATATATCTAAGCTCATATTAGGTGCATAAGTATCCTATGAAAGATATAAAGCAGAATTTAAATTAAATTAAGTCTGGGAAGTGAACAAATATCTGTAAGCCCTAGAAGAATATGTAAAGAAAAGGTGAATCACTTGTTTCTTGCTTATCAACTATTATAAGAGAGTGGGGCTGCTTTTTGTCTCTTATAATTTATAACCTTGGATTTTAACTCAATATTTAGTAATCAAAGAAAAGCAAATTAAAAGAACAAAGCACTATTTATTTACTTTCTAAGTCAACAAAATAAAGGAAAACAGTAACAACTCTAATATTTTATGGCAGAATATAATTGATATGATCATTTTGGAAGACAGTTTGAGAATATATATAACATAGACAAATATTTTGATTAAGAAGATTTGTCCCGGGCGCCTGGGTGGCTCAGTTGGTTAAGCGACTGCCTTCAGCTCAGGTCATGATCCCGGAGTCCTGGGATCGAGTCCCACATCGGGCTCCTGGCTCGGCGGGGAGCCTGCTTCTCCCTCTGACCCTCTCCCCTCTCATGCTGTTTCTCTCTCTCTCTCTCTCTCTCAAATAAATAAATAAAATCTTTAAAAAAAAAAAAAGAAGATTTGTCCCATGGAATTAATACAAAAAATATATAGAAGAATATATTTATTGCAGCATTTATTTGTTTATTAGCAGTTTCAGGTTGGAAACTACCCAAATATCCAACTATAGGAAAATAATTATGCAATTCATCCTATATCAACAAAGGGAGCATATGAAACTGTTCCAAGTGATAATTATGACGCTTTTGTGAACAGCATTGGAAATTATCACATTATATTAAATTAAAAAGACACAATAGAGAATTATACACAAAAACCCAACAGTTCACGCTTGAACAACATGAGGGTTAGGGGCACTGACCCCCATGCAGTCGAAAATCCATGTATAACTTTGACTCTCCAAAAACTTAACTATGAATAGCCTTCTGTTGACCGACACCCTACCGATCCATAAACAGTCAATAACACGTATATTGTATATTACATGTATTATATGCTGTATTCTTACAATAAAGTAAGCTAGAAAAAATGTTATTTTAAAAATCACAAGGAAGAGAAAATACATTTACAGTTCTGTACTGTGAAGTCTGCATTATGTAACACTACATCAAAAACTAATGATGTAATGTATGGTGATTAACATAACATAATAAAAAAATATATATAGCTAAAAAAAAAGTCTGCATGTCATTAGAGCTGCGGGCTTCAAACCCACGTTGTCCAAAGGTCAACTGTATAAACAACAGCTATATAGTAATATACCAAAGCGAAAAGTTGCATTAAATTTTTTCCCTACATTTTAATTTAATGGAGTAGAGTATCTTTAAAATTGATTGGATTATATGCACACATACTTTCAGACCACTAATGGAGGATCACTAAAGCATCAGATGTGTCTTCAAGGAATCTTACATAGTTTCATGTAATATCTGTACAACTAATAAAAATACTTCAAAAGGGAGCATTGGGCATTCAGAAAACTAGTTGAGTCAGGTTCACAGAATGCCATGAGGCAAATTAACTTCAGTGTTCTACTCTGTTGCAGAAGTTTTAATCCTGTGATATTCTAGGCAGGTGTTCTGGATTTCATCCATGTATAGAATTATCAGTTTGTACTTCGACCCTCTCCACCCTTCCCATATGATATTACTCAAATCAAAAAGTTCATAATAAGTACTTTTAGTCTTATGATTTTTTAAGGCTTTCAATTTAAATTTCTTAAACAGAAGAAAAACACAAGAAAAAAATTTTTTTCATGTATGTATAATCACAGTAGCCCTTCCTATGTTTGCCCAACATTCTGACACTCACTTTCCCCCATTTTTTTTTATTGTGATAACATACATATAAACATACAATTTGTCATCTTGACCATTTTTAAGCGTAGAAACCAGTGGTACCAAGTAACTTCATTTCTATATACATGTTAAAAAACTGTACTGAAGGGACGCCTGGTTAAGTGCCTTCGGCTCAGGTCATTGAACCCCACATTGGGCTCCTTGCTCAGCAGGGAGCCTGCTTCTCCCTCTGCCTGCCACTCCCCCTGCTTGTGCTCACTCTCTCTCTCTGACAAATAAATAAATTAAAAAAAAAGAAAAAAAACCTCTACTGGAAAGATATTCTATGACCTTAATATTTTGATAATTTACTCAGCAATTGATTGAAACTAGAGAAGGATATCAAAAGGTTTAAATCTATAGGTTCCCAAATATTGAAATGGCATTTTCCTCCTTTCATGTTGAAAACTTGCAAACTTTTCAGAAAGGTTTCTCTGATTCCTTATTGAAGCTACTAGACAAATCTTCCAAGAGCAGTCATCCTAATTATTACTAACTCTTTCCAGAAGAGCAAAGGCAGAGTTGAACCTTTTTCAACCACGTCATTTAATATTTAGGTGCCAACAACGTGCCAAACATTGTGTTAAGAGCTTTTGTACACAAAACCGCAATTAGAGCAAGAGTCCTCTGATGTAGGTGGGCATCACTCATATTTTACAGATGAGGAATCGGAACCTTTGAGATTTGAAGAGGCTTGGCGCAGGCATGGCAGAACTGGATCACAATCCAAATCTTTGGTCTCCACGTCCACTGCTGGTTCTGCCCACCACAGCTGCCATCCCACATTCCTGCAGCATCTCTCAAACAAATCCACACCGGCTGACTCCCAAAATGCCACACAAAGGAGACGGTTCCAGATATAACTTTTTATCTTTTCTTCACCACTTTTAACTCTTTGGCATTTGTCACTTAAAAAAAATGTCAACTCTAAGGTTGGAGGTGGTTACGTCGTCATTATTATATTTTAGACATAATTCCTTTCTGGATCATACTTTTGTGGTTCTAGTAGATTTTCTCCTTGTTTGATTTCTGCTTGCTCAACTGAAGAGCAAGTCTGTAGTAAATAGGTGTAGGTGTAGCATATGGAGAATAGGTATCTGTATCTATATCTATACCTATAGATCTATCCTGATACTGGGCTAAATACAGATGAGTGAGAGTACATAGAGTATATAGACGTTTAGTACAAAGGCGCAGGTGTCCACACTTAGGCTGCAGTTCCTCGGATTCTAAAAAGACCAAACTCCTAGGGCTATAAGGGTTCTCTAGGATCTTAAAATAGTTGAAGAAAGATTGGAGTTTTCAGTAGTTCTGTATGCTACAAATTCTGTATATACAAATATACATACACACAGAGCTTTGCTATCAGGGACCCTTAGCATATGTATCATTCAGAATAACTGGCTCTTCTAGTTAGCTAAGGGTTGGCTGTTTTTAAAAATAGCTTTTCTCTGAAGCGGGGGAAATCGGAGGGGTAGACGAACCATGAGAGACTATGGACTCTGAAAAACAAACAGGGTTCTAGAGGGGAGGTGGGTGGGGGGATGGGTTAGCCTGGTGGTGGGTATTGAGGAGGGCACGTTCTGCATGGAGCACTGGGTGTTATGCACAAACAATGAATCATGGAACACTTCATCTAAAACTAATGATGTAATGTATGGGGATTAACATAAGAATAAAAAATAAAATAAAATAGAAAAAAAATAGCTTTTCTCTTCCTCCTTTCTTTTCCTTTCCTTTCCTTTCTTTTTTCACTGTTTTGGACAAAATTCTAAAATATGCTGCATATTCCTTGTGTTTTTTTAAGAGACTGTGGTTTGTCTGTCACTGAGCTAAAAAGACACCTCCTGCTCTGTCATCTAATCCTCACTCCCAACCCATGAGGTAGATACTATCACCATCATTTTACAAAAGGACCATCTTACCCAAACTTGTTCAGTTACCTCACTGAACTGTCTCTCTGAATAATTTTTTTTTTTTGTGGTGATTCTGCCTTCTAAAATTAAATACTGAATTGACCTGCATCATGATTGAGTGGGACCAATACCGTGCTACAATAACATAATATATATAACATACACACTGTAGTATTAGAGTCTTGAGCCGCTGAATAAAGTTACAAATGTGGGTGCCTGGGTGGTACAGTGGGTTAACTGACCAACTCTTGGTTTCGGCTCAGGTCGTGATCTCAGGGTCATGAGATTGAGCCCCACATCCAGCCCCTAGTCGAGCCTCACGTCAGGCTCTGCACTCAGTATAGAGTCTGCTTCGGATTCTCTCTTCTTCTCCTCTGCCACCCCCCTCCCCCCAACGCTCGCCCCTCCCCTCAAATAAAATAAATAAATCTTTAAAAAAACAAAACAAACAACAAAAAACCCACAAAGGGTCACCGTTTATATTTATACTCAGTGGTCCAAGACTACAACCCTTTTGGGTTTCATGACACTTTAATTTTTTTCTTTCTTTTTTTGTCCTCTTTCACTGAGTAGGCAGCCTCTTGTGGTCAAAAGCATGTGGTTTACAGGGTTAGATGTATTCAATTCCAGCTCTGACACACACGAGCAGTGTGATCTCCTCATCCTCATCTGTAAAATGGGTGTTGTATTGCCTACTCTGAAGAGGATGAAAGGAGACAAAGTAGCTAAATGTCTAACCCGGTGACTGGCTGCAGTCAGTTCTTAACCAACTGCGCACTATTATTATAGCATATCACTGCTGTCAGGTGCTAACCATAATTTCTCGCTGCTATCAGTGTTCCTGTTATATCTGGCTCTTGCACTGATTTGTAGAGTCTAATCTGCTTGGGCTTTGAAAACAGTTCCTGTATTGGTAACGTAGCAAAATGGACTTGTGCAAGATATTGGCACTGACAGGAGGGTGCAAAGTCAAGCCAGGAACAAAACAGGGGTGGAAATGCTGAGAAAACATGGACAACATTCCAAAGGCACAGTCCATGTATTTGAAACAGAATCTGAGACGTGCCTGGGGCCAGATATTGGGGTAGCACTAGAGATACCAATGAGAGAGCCAAAGTCCGCGGCTCAGTCTGGGGTCACAAGCTGACAGGAGCCAAGCAGAAGATAAAGCACAGGGGCTCGGGGAAGACAGGCCGGACTCAGTTTATGCCAGTGTTCCTTTCGAAGGCCTGGAGCTTTCCCACGAGGACAGTTGGATCTTTTTTATAGGTGCAGCTCTCCAAGAGGAACATCTCTTAATCAGAACATAAACTTTTTAGTTTCGAAGTTAAGGTGCATAGACACTGAGTAAAGTTTTAGGGAATATTTCTTTAAATAATGAATAGGAATTTCAATGTGCACATTTTGTTTGACTGACTTAGATCTCTTATTTACTGGTAGATTTTTGACTAAGTAATAGATGGATGAATTTTCTTGACCGCACTGATGTATGCATAGGGTTGCCAGGTAAAGTATAGGATGCCCAGATAAATTTTAAGTTGAGATAATCAATGAATAATTTTTTAGAATAAATATGTTCCAAATATTGCATGGGAAATACCTATGCTAAGAAATTATTCATTATTCATGTAGAATTAAAATTTTTGGGTATCTGTGTTTTTGCTCAACCTGAAAACCATGAACATGACTGACTATATTACCATGCATGGTAGTTAATAATTATGGAGAACTTCCAGAAACAGTGGTATATTTTAATGTACACTCTTTGACCCCTTACAACAACTGATAAATTAGATACAACTACTGTTCTCCAAACTGATGGTTACCAGAGGGGCGGTGGTGGGGGGTGAGGGGAAGGAGATGGGTGAAATAGGTGATGGGGATTAAGGAAGGCATTTGCTGTGATGAGCACCGGGTGAGGTATGGAAGTGTTGAATCCCCATATTGTACACCTGAAACTAATATAACACTGCATGTTAACTAACTGGAGTTTAAATAAAAACTTAAAAAAAAAACAACTATTGTTCTCATGTTACCAGTCTTGAAACTAAGACTTGGAAGATTAATTTCTAATAGTCTGCAAATGGCAGAGCTAGAATTCAAACTTCTATCTTTCTGACTTCAGAGCCTTAAATAACACACATACCTTTTTATTAATTTAAATCCACACACGTAATCTGAGTCTGTGGCTGACAAGGCAAACACATGTGATGTTTCGATATTTGGATGCTGGCTACAATCATTATTAGTTAGCCCTATGATGTATTCATAAAATGCAGCCATTTCACGTCTATGTTTTCTTCGATCAAAAGGGAGAACTCATTTCTGACTGTTCAAGTTCAGACAGGTGTGTTACTGGGCTTTCTCGGCAGGTGCTAGTTTTCCTGTGCAGTTGGAGCCTGCATTCAGGTGACTCAAAAAAGGCTTCTGACCCCTCTGTGCCGATGGACCTGCAATAACTTATACCAGCAGTTTCACTTTCTCATTCATTTTTGTGACTTCCCTGGCCTTGGAAACTCTGCTGGGCAAATATAAATTTAATGTGGGTAGATTGGCCACTTTCCAGGCTAATTGTTGGCAATTCTCCCTTGCCATTAAATATTAAGTATTACAAGTAGGTGAAGCTAATAAAACCACTTAAGAAAATGGATGTCATGTTATCATAGCCAGTGATGGATGTCTAAAGCTATGTTGGTGCCCCAGACTTTCATGTGTTTTGGGGTTTAGGGATTTTTGCCTATTTACCACAACTAACCTTATTTAAATAGTTACTTAATCACTGGAAACGGAACTGCCACAATCTTCATTGATTTCTGGAGCTGTGTATTATCAAGGCCCAGAATTAAAACTGTAATTTACATCCCCCTATCAGTTCTTCTGTTGTTATTGACTTCTATTGGCAAAACAGTCTGGAGGCATTTACTATTAGCATGACTAAAGCAATTATATGAAAGGCTTTCAAATAATGTCCAGCAAATATATTGTTTGTTGCATTTAACATTAAGGATTTATGGCAATTCAGGACCTCATTATCATTAAATGAGATATCATTATCCCAGGAGATGCCATAGGGAAACGTTAGTTTTGAAATACTTTTCAAAGGTGTTAGCTAATTCCTCTAAAAAACAAAAGTAGTGGAAAAACTTACTTTACTAAAAAAAGGCCTGTCTTTTTGTCTGCACGATGTATTTAGGAGTATTATATATTATGAGTACGAATGAGTATTCAGGTCTGTTCATACTAAAGTCAATCAGTATTCCAGTTACCATTTTATTGCTATTTGCCTATCTTTAAATAGACCACAAGAGAAAAATCAGGATTTCCTTTTTGAGCTCTAGTTTCATATTTAAAAAATATGCAACTGAAACATATTATTTTCAACTAATTAAGTCTTGTATAGAAACGTTCAAGTGATTCATTGGGTTTTTCACTTTTTATCTGGCTGTTTGGGTTTTATGACCATACAGGCACAGCTTGACTTTACTGTGATAAACTTTGGCAGGACGCGGCTATCCCTCGTGTGACATCAAAGTGTTTGAAGGGAAATGGGTGTACTGGTTCCTTTGAAGCAAAGATTGGACTGGATCTGAAACAGCAATTGTGAAATCTTCAAAATGAGCCATCAAAGTATAGAATCTGGGGGTTCATGATAAAGGAAAAATAATTTCTCAAATTCTTCAGGTACCAAGTAAACAAAAGCATCTTGAAGCCGGTAGGCATGATTATCAGGAGGTTGGGGACACATGTAGGCCTCTTAGGATTGCCTCAAACATCATAGAGTGGTTTACAGGCTTCTCAGAGGTCATCACTTGCATTCTTTTTTTTTTTTAATTTTATTTATTTATTTGACAGAAAGAGACACAGCGAGAAAGGGAACACAAGCAAGGGGAGAGGGAGAGGGAGAAGCAGGCTTCCTGCTGAGCAGGGAGCCCTACGTGGGGCTTGAACCCAGGACCCTGGGACCATGACCTGAGCTGAAGGCAGCTGCTTAACGACCGAGCCACTCAGGCACCCCCATCACTTGCATTATTGTTAAGGTGCGTTTTTAGGCTGGCAAGACAATGGTGTTTGTACACAAAGCACATGACATGAAGTTTCATCAGGTTAACTTGACACAATCCACTACAAAGCAACACTCTTTCATGATCAATGTTTAAAGAGTCTAAAGAAAAAAATCTACCAACGGGTGACAACATCAGAAAACTGAGGATAACAAAAAGGAACACTAGTTACAAGTCCATGATAGAGTCCAAGGAGTATTAGTGTGTTCTGAGAATTTACTGTCTTTTCTAACTCCCCTGCTTTCTGTTTTAAACAATGTCATTGTAAAATTGCAAATTAAGGGAATGTATCCCCTGCCATGAGCTTATTTTTTTTCAATGCATTATTTTTTATTTATTTTTTTCAAGTTTTTATTTAAATTCCAGTTAGTTAACATACAGTATAACATTAATTTCAGGGAATGCAATATTTTTTAATGAAGAGGCATGAACCCACAGAGCATGTTTTATTTCATGCTGGAATTAACACCCAAGGACTGTATATGCAGAGGGTAAATACTTACACATCTTTAATCCTAAGTATTTTTATCATCTTTCTGTTTTTGTGCAGTTAGAGTAAATTTTCTCTAAGACAGCCATTAGAAAATCTTTTAAAAAAATCTCTTATTATGGGAAATTTCGAACATACACAAAAGGAGAGAATTGTATAATGGACCCAATATCTTCTTTGGTCAGCTTGACCACTTGTCAGTATGTTACTAATCCTTTTTTCTGTCAACTACTTATCTACTTATCTTTTCTCCACCTCCATTATGTTGGGTCCTTGAAATTATATTGTTTCTTCTGTAAATATTTCATTTCTATAATAAGTCTATTATCACACTATAAAAATAGCATTCATTTGCTAGGGTTGTCCAATGTTTAATTCACATTTCCTTTTTTTTTTTTCCAGTTTGTTTATTTGAAATAGGACCAAGCAAAGCCCATATATTGTGGTGTGTTAGTATTTCTTTTCAGTTTCCCTAGTGTATTTTCTAGCATAAAGATGGTCATGGATATATTTTCTTACATAGTGACGTTTGCCTTACTCTTAAGGTAGTTAAAATGAAAGACAACTTTTTAATTGATATTTTATCTGTGTAATACCAAGTAAAACAATAAGTAGAATAGTCAATTTTATGATATCTGAGCCTAAGGATCATTTGCCAAATACATACATATATATATATATATATAATTTTCTGGTTTATTTATTTATTTCCCCTTTGTTAAAATATTTTCTTATGGTGCAAATGTAGGAATAAATGATAAATATAAATTTACATGTTGACATATTTAAAGTTTTGATATTGATATCTTTAAAAAATAACCTTCAGGTTAAAATACTCAATTAAAACCATAGTCTGTTGCTCTTGATACTTTATATGCCATACTAATTACACATTTTCTCCTACTTTTATCAAGATCTTTAATTTGGTTCATGGTTTATCTTGATTATGAGTTGAGATTCTTTCTCTGAACCATGGAGATTGAAAATAAAGAAGATATTTATGTACATCAGTTAGACATAGTTTACATTACTAATTGTAACTGGGACTGCAGTTGTTAGAAATTGGTTAAAACAAAATAATGTACTAATTGTTTACTTTTATAAAAAAATCATCATTTATACTTGGTTCTGTTCTAGATATTCATTTGATTTTAAACTGCTTTTTGATTGAGTAGTTTCTACTCACAAGGACTGAGTTGGAACCTTTTTTTTTTCTCCTTGAATTACTTAATTCACATACCTAGGACATGAATTATGAAGATAGGATTTAAAAGGTGAAAGATTTATATGATCTCAAGGGAAACCAGAGTGTTGAAGATGGGATTTAAGAGTACCCTCTATTAATAATGCCTTCTTATTTGCTAATGAGCACGAAGAGTGAAAATTGGAAGTAGATAATATTACTCTTATTATTGCTTAATGGGCACCTAATTTACTTAGACCAACAGAGATTTTGTTACAGAATGTGTTAAATAATGCAGACTACTTTTTTCTTTCCTGAATAAACATGTTCTCTTAAATTATCCCGATTCTCCAAAAAATATGTACGTTTTTGCCTTTGTAAAGGAAATGAATTACAACATTATATCTTCAGCTGAATTTTCTAATATGCTTGGTGATTAAAGTTGCTTTCATAAATATATTTTCTGTTAAAATTCTGAATAGCAAACAATAAACAGAAAAAATAGTGGTTCATACTATCATTATGCCTTCTTCATATAACAGTAGGTCTTTAAACAAAGTTCCTGTGGGTAGTGATTGAGCACAATCTACCATGTGGTGGATCATAAAGTGGGTCTGTGACTAAAGATTAGCTTCAGGACTTCTATATTCCATACTGATTTTCTTTGCTTGTTCTGTCACAACAAAGGGAGCTATACCAAACAGATCGTGATTTTGTTTCTCCTTTGTATTCTCTTTTGTCCATATATTTTTGCCCTTTCTTATTAGATACATATAGATTTTTTAGCATTGTTTGCCACTGGCGTGATCTCTTTATCATTAAGAATAGTCCCTCATGATTTCTAGTCATGCTTTTTGTTTTAAAATTTATATTAACGTGGCTACATCATCTTTTCTTAGTTGATATTTGCGTGACATATCTTTTTCTGGCCTTTTCTTTCAGCCTTTCGGGGTCCTGTATTTTATAAGGACATGCACTTGTAATTGGTTTTGCTTCTGTTTTGTTTTTTATATTCTGGGAATATTTCATTAATTTTTATTTAATCACTGATATATTTGAGTTTACATTTACCATCTTTCTATTGTTTTTTTTAAAATTAGTTCCATCTAAGTTCTTTTTTTTCTTTATTTTCTTCTTTTCGATTGATTAGTTTTTTTACTATTTCTTCTCTACCTCTTGTTAGTTTTACATTGCATTACTATCGTTTTGCTGTTTACTTTGAGATTACAGTATGCATACCTTAATATAGTCTAGTTAGAAAATATAACTTTTACCATCCCCCAGTCAATCTAGGAATTTAAACCGTTTAAATTCCATTTTACCTTTTCTATTTTTTATATATTATTGTTGTAATTTCAGTTCCACATACATATTTAAACCTAAGGGAAATTATTATTTTGCTCAGTCAGTATTAATTCATATTTACTATATACTTATTCTTTCCATTTTCTTTATTCCTCATTCTGAGGTCATTTTTACCTCATTTTTCTGGGGTCATTTTTCTTTTTTCAAAGAAATCCCTTTAGTATTTTCTTTTAGTGCAGGTCTCTGGCAATACATTTTCTAGAGTTTCATTTTTCTGAAAAAGTCTTTATTTTGCCTTCATTTTGGATTGATATTTTCCCCTATTGTCTATAATGTTCTAGATGGGCAGATATTTACTCTGGATACTTTAAAGGTGTCATTGTTGCTTTCTGGCTTTCCTCACGTCTGTTAAAAATTCACTTGTTGGTCTTATTGTTTCTCTTTTTAATAATGCATCTCCCCCCCATGCTCCCCAACCCCCTAATCTCTGGGTACTTTCAAAAGTTCCCTTTGTTTTTGGCTTTCAGCAGTTTGATTGTGATGTGTAAAGGTTTCACATTCCTTGTATTCATCCTAGGAGTGTGCAGAGGGCTTCATGAATCTGTGGCTTGATGACTTTCATCAACTATTTTCTCTGCAAATACTGCTTTTTCTTGATTCTCTTCTCTTCTCATCCAGAACTCCAATAAAATGTCTGACATGTAAACTATTTTTCTTATATACATTTCTGGATTTTTAGTCTTTAACCTTCTGTGCTTCAATATGAAAATTTTTATTGTTCTGTATTTTAGTTCACCAAGCCGCTATTGTTCTCTGCCATATGTACCTTTATCAACCTTATAAATTTAATTGTTGTGTTTAGCATTTCTAGAAATTTTGTTTGACTTTGTTTTCAAGATTTACACTCTGGTGACATTTTTTCATATTTTCATCTCTTTTCTTCATCTTTCTCTCTATTTTCTTGAACATATCAGTCATGATATTTTAATGTCCTTATTTGATAATTTCACTATTTGGATAACCTGTGGATCTCTTTTTATTGACTATTTTTTCTCTTGGTGTTAGGTTATGTAGTCCTGGTTTTTAGTATGCCTGGCATTTTTTTGATTTAATGTCTGACATTATATATGAAAAACTGTAGAGGCTTCTTCATAACATCTTCCTCAAAGACCAGAAGGAGTACAGGCTGATCCCTTTAATTGAATCAGAAATTAAATTCCAGACTGGATTGCACCTTTTCTAAGTTTCCTTAGAAACTTCCTTCTAGATTTCTCTCATTCATGTTCCCAGGATGTAGTTCCCAAGGAATTCCTATTGAGAACCCAGGATGCTCACCTGCACCTTTATCTTCTGGTATGTCCAAAACTTGAATGTCTGTCTTCTAGTACAACTGTTAGACAGCCAAATCCTCTCTCTGTTTTTCAAAGACATTCTGCTTGGCTTCTTACATTCTTTTCCCCACATAGCTGCAGAAATCAATGTCATGAAGGGGAAGCCAGAAGAATGTGGATGTTGTTTTCTGTCCCTTCTTTCTGGCTGGAATCCTAGATCCTCAAGTCTCTAATTTATGCTTTTCCAGCCTCATGGGGTGGTCAGAAGTTCTGCTGGGTTTTCTACCTCTTAGCAAGGCCATCTGCTTGGCCTTTTTCCTGGACCCCCAGCCTCTTGCTCCATGCTCAGAACTGGCAAATGCACGAAGGGAACAAAACAAAACAAAACAGAACAGAACACTGCAACATGTCCACTTGCCTCCAGAGCTATTTCCCTCCTCTTAGCACCTTGTACTTTCATGCCCTGGTTGCCAGACTTATTCTTTTGTTCAGCTTTTCTGTATGTCTTCAACAGAGGCTTTATCTCTTTCAAGATGCTCCATAATGCCCCATTATGAATCTTCATATCCCAGGTAAGACAACATCAAAACCACAAACAACAATTCAGCACTTTCAAGAAGCAATATATAGGAACAATAATAGTAAGAGATTTATAACTCACTTCACATGAGAGGCAAAATGGAAAAAAATACATAAATGAGGATATGGTGAATCTAAATAACAATTAATCAAATAGAACTAATAGATATACATTTAATTCTATTTAATAATTACAGAAAATGTTTCCCTTCAAGTCTCTATGGGTTGTTTCCCAAAATTGTGTAGATGAGTGCAAGGAGAATCTCAATAAATCTTAAAAAGTAGTAACATTATAGGCCATATTCTCAGACTATATTGCAATAAAAGTAAAAATTTATAACAAAAATCGAAATAAAATTACAATCTGAAGTTCTGAATTCTTTTTTAACTCTAAGAGGAAATCTAGGCCAAAATTTCATAGCTGGAAAGTGAAAATAAGACTTTAGATCCAAAAACCTTTGGTATATGAAAAACTGGCAAGAAAAGAAACTATGATAGCCATAAATCTTTAATTTGTTCTGAAAGAAGAAATTAAATTAAAGTTATTAGCTATTCAGATTAATATTTTAAAAATAGCAAAATTTAATTTAAAAAAAGGAAGAAATAAGAAAGGTCACATAAATTAATGAAATAAAAGAGAAAAACATTAGAAAGAATAAATACATTTTATAACTGATTCTTTGAGAAACTATAACAATAAAATAAAAACCCATTAGCCTAACTTTCAAACAAACAAAACTGGAAAAAGTACAAAAACACAAAATTAGAAATGAAGAGGACATAAATTACAAAAAATAAATGGCACTTTCATGAAACTACTATATTCTCGCACTTCTCTATTTCTCTTACTGTTTTCTAATGGGTCAGTCTACCTGTTCAACCTTATAAATACATCTCAGATCTGGTCACTTCTCCCCACTTTCTTGGTGCCTCTTTTCAGCCTCCACCATCTCACCTCTACCATTTCCTTATGCAGCCCACCTTGAATGACCTGCTTCTCAATCCTTTCTCCACAGCCAGAGGGATCTTTTTAAAATAATGGTTAAATTATGCCAGTTTCCCTCACAAATCTCAAACTTGGCTTCTCATGACTCCCAAAAGAAAGTGCAAAACCCATAAGATGCTCCATGGTCCTTCTGGCTACAGCTCTCTCCTACTTATGACCTTTAGCCAGCTGATCTTTTGAGCATATTTCTCATTCAGTTTCTTTCCACTTGCTCTTCCCTTTTCTGTCCTCACTCCAGGTGTTAAAATAACTTACTCCCTTCTTTTTTCATTCAGGCCAGAGTTTACTGACTGCCCGACCTAAAATAGTAACTACTTTCTACCCCTATAATTCTCTATTCTCTTACCTAATTTATTTTTTCTTTAGTATTTATAATCACCTAACATATTATGTATTTAATTATTATCCTGTTCTTCTTACTAGAATATAAGTTCCAGAAGAGTAAGAAATTTGTCTGTTTTGATCACTGGTTTTTGCCCAGTATTTAGATTAATGCTTGGCACATATTAGTGCTTGATAACTATTTATTGAATAAATTAATGGATTACCTAATTAATAACTGGAAAGCTTCCAGAAAATCCACTGAAAAGCTTTTGCAAACAGAAAGGGAATTTGGCAAGGTCAATGGTTCGAAGTTAATATAGCAATAAGAAAAAAGACAAAATAGCTAAAAATAAGTTTAACAATATGTAGGACTCTACTGATGGACATAAAGACTTGAAAGAGTAGAGAAATATACCTTACTTTGGGATAAAAAGAATCAATGTTGTGAAGAAGCCTACTTTCCTTATTATTATATGTAATTAAAATGCCAGTAGGTATATTTTGGAGTAAATGGACAAAGTTTTTAAAAAAAAATTTACTGATAATCAGTTGAGAATAATTAGAAACATCCTGGAAAGAAAAAGAATAGTGAGCTAGAACCAGGTTTATCAGATATTAAACTTGAAGTTAAGCTATCATAACCTAAAGGATAGAAGACTGGTAAAGAAATGGAGAATTGTGGATTAGCTTCAAGAAATAGGATATAGACCTAGATTCATGTAGAGATTTAATAGATGATGATGGTAGCATTTCAGATCAGTGAGGAAACTCAATAAAGGAGGAAACAGTTTCTAACAATTTAAAGTTTAGAAAGATAGTAAGTTTGTGACTTACCTCATTCCTGTACTGAAATAAATTTCAGATGGATCCAAGATTTAAATGAAATTCAGAAATCACCAAAAGAAAGCATAGGAAATTTTTTATTAGCATAGAAGTCATCTCTGTGTATCACAAAACAACCAGGGAGGGAAAATATGGATGATGCATTGACTGACTATTTACAAATTTCAAACTTTTATATTACAAGAATTACCATAAACAAAGTCAAAGAAAAATGAAAAAAATGGGAAAAATTATTTGCAACACATATGGCAAACAAAAGCTAATTTTTCTTGCTTTCACACAGAACTGAAAAAAATTAACGATCCTATATAAAATGGGCAAAGTGCTTCTGTAGCCATTTCATCAAAAAAAAAAAAAAGAGAAATACTAATATCCAGCAAGCACATGAAAAGATTCTTTTCATTCCTGATTTTTAAATGCTAATTAAGATAGTGTGATGTACATTTAAAAATTACATATAGTTTTAGAGAGTAGTTAGAAAAATCACTCAAAATCTTTAAAAATAGAGCCCAATTAATAAATAATAGTATGTTTGCTACATGCTACAACATGGACGAACCTTGAAAACAGAAAGCTAAATGAAATGTATTATTCCATTTATATGGGACATCCAGAACAGGCAAGTCTATACAGAAAGTAGATTAGTGATTGTCAGGAGCTGAGGAAGAGTAGAGGAAGTGAGAGATGATGGCTAGGGGTATGAGGTTTCTTTTGCAGGCAAGAAAAATGTTCTAAAATTGTGATGATGGATGCATTCTGTAAACATACTAAAAACATACTAAAAACCATTGAATTTTCTACTTTAAACAGATGAGTTATATATGTGAATTCTATCTCAATAAAACTGGATAAAAAAACATACCACCAAAAATAAATAACAGCGTATCGATGTAATGGAATATTAGGCTGGCAATAAAAGGTGTGGGAAATGCATTGTTGAGGAAAAACAACAAAAGATTGTTAATAAAAAAAAAGCACAGGGTAGCTTTCTTTCAAATTAAAAAAGCTTCTGCCCTGCAAAAGCAATCATCAACAAAGTGAGCCATGGGCATCTCCCGGGACAACTGGCACACACAAGACTAAGGGCAAAAGAAAGTCCTACCATCAGGAGCAGAAGTTTGAGTGGGGAAGCCCTGCTGCACTCAGATTGGGCCCTGCCCCCCCCCCACACACACACAGTCTGAGTCTGGGGAAGCAACAAGAATTACTGTGCCTGGAGGCTGGATGTGGAAGCTGGATGTGGGGCACTCCTTCTGGGACTCCAAGTGTTGTATGTGCAAAACAAGTATCACTGATGTTGTCTACAATGCATCCATCAATGGACTGCTTCACCAAGACCCTGTGAAGAACTCTCATGCTCCTTGACAGCACACCACCCCAACCATGCGCTACCCCTGGGCCCCAAGGAGGCCAAGCTGACTCCTGAGGAGGAAGAGATTTTATTTTATTTTTTATTTATTTATTTATTTTATGTATTGTGTATGGTTGGAATTTTTCTTTTTTTTTATGTTATATTAATCACCATACATTGCATCATTAGTTTTTGATGTAGTGTTCCATGATTCATTGTTTGTGTATAACACCCAGTGCTCCATTCAATACGTGTCCTCTTTAATACCCATCACCAGGCT
>NC_138373.1:82318831-82389214 GCF_054177405.1 Leptonychotes weddellii
GTCAAAGAATGCCTAAATCAGCATCTTCTGGAGGAGAAGTTCCAGCCAGGTAAGCTTCTTGCGTGCATCACAAGAAGACCAGGCCAGTGTGGGAGGCAGATGGCCATGTGCTAGAGGGCAGAGAGCTGGAGTTCTTGCTGGGGAAAATCAAAGCCGGGAAAGCAAACAAATCCTCCTCCCTCCCATCTCTGCTCATGTAATAAAGGTGTTTATTGTTAAAAAAGAAAAAGGCAGGGGGTAGTGCATGTGGCAGAACAGTTTGCATATAGGAGTCCTTTTTTTTTTTTTTTTTTTTTTGTAACAAAAATAAGCAAACCTAGGCTTATTCATGCATAGATAATTTCTGGAAACAAACACAAGAAATTGTTAACAATGTTTGCTTCTGGAGACCAGACTGACTTTCAACAATGGAGGAATATATTCTTCTTACTCTGTATTCCTCTATACCATTTGAAATTTTTTATGAACATGTACTTACTTTTTTGATTAATTTTTTCATATTATCTTAAAATTATAGGGCAATGCTAACATTCACATTTGCTCTAATATTAATTGGTCATTTGTTTCCTCCATCATTATTCTTTCTCTAGGAAGAAATTTCAGTGCACCTCATGTCTGTGAAAGAAGCCTGACTTAAAAATTAAAAGGTTAGATGTCAATGGAAAGAAATACTTAAAATCACAGATTAAGGCTTAAATGTAAGACCTGAAACCATGAAACTCTTAGAAGAAAACAGGAAAAAAGCTCCTCAACACAGGCCTTGGCAATGATTTTTTGGGATATGATACCTCAAGCACAAGCAGCAAAATAAAAAATAAACAAGTGGGACTACATCAAATTAAAAAAGCTTCTGCCCTGCAAAAGCAATCATCAACAAAGTGCAAAAACAATCTATGGAATGGGAAAAATATTTGCAAACTGTATAACTGATAAGCAAACAAACACAAACAAAAAGCCAAACTCCTAGAAAAAGAGATCGGATTTGTGTTTACCAGAGACAGGGAGTAAGGGGAGGGGAATTGGAGGAAGGTGGTCAAAAGGTACAAACTTCCAGTTATAAGATACGTTAAGTGCTAGGGTTGGAAGGTAGAGCATGATGAATATGGTTAACAGCTATATGACATACGAATGTGAAAGTTACAAGGAGAGTCAATTCTGAGTTCTCATCACAAGGAAAAAATTTTTTCCTTTTTTTTTTTTTTTGCTTTTTCTTTTAATTGTATTTGTATGAGGTGATAAATGCTAACTCAATTATTATAGTAATCATGTCATAGTATATGTAAGTCACTCCATTATGCTGTACGCCTTAAACGTATACAGTGGGGTGTGTCAATTATATCTCAAAGCTGGAAAAAAATGCAAATTAAAAAAAATTGTGAGGGAAGAGAATGAGATCTGCTGCTCTTGTTCAAGTGTACACATATTGCCAGGTGGTTTTCAAAAGATTGGGTGTTCGCTGGGACTTGTCCACTATTGTTATGCAGAAAAGCACCTTCCAAGAGCTGAACATGAGCGGGTAAGGTCTTTCATGGACTGAAGGTCCAGTAAAGATTGCTCTTGTTTTTATTAGAGGCATTAGCTATGAGAGAAAGTTTTTCGCTTATTCATTTGTTCATTTATTCCATCAATATATACTGAGTGCTTGCTCATGCAACATGCTGGACCAGGCACTGGGTATGTAGTGGTGAATAATAATAATCATACTTACTTTTATTGAGCTATTAACCATAGCGTGGTACTGAGCACTTAATAATAATAATCCTCACAATAATCCTGGGATGTGGATACTATTATACTTTTTAACAGAAGAGGAAACTAGGGCTTGAGAGATTGAGTAGGTTGCTCAACATTACATAGCTAATAAGCGGTGACCTTGGGGTTTGAACTGAGGGACTCTGATTCCAGACCATTTACTTCTAAACATTATGTACTGTCTTTAAAAGCACCAGTAATCTCTGTGGGAGAAGGGAATCCTGCCATTCTATCATTCCTGCATGACAGGCAAGAATAGTTACCAATATTACTAGCAAGGGGGGAACAAGACAGATATTTTTCTTGTACTCATTCAATTAGTCAACAGATTTTTTTTTTTAATTATTTACCATATTCCTGGTACTGCTCTAAATCCTGAGGCCATAACAGTGAAAAAGATTGGTAAGATCTCTGCCCACAAGGCATTTGCATTCTAGTAGGGAAGAAAGTCTAAACAAATAAAATGCAAAAAATATTCAACCAGCAAATTGAGGTGAGAGAAATTGATTACAAGAGTAGAGTAAAATCGAGGCGAACTGCTTGTGATTAAAGGTCAGAGAGAGACTCTGAGTAAGGGACCGTGGCCAAGATAGTAACATGCACTGAAACCCATTTCCTTTCCCTTCTGGGCACAGAGCTAAACAACATCTCCCAGGCTCTTTTATACATTCATGGAGCCAGGGGCATGTGGGCAAGATTGGCAAACTCTTCTTTGAGACCTGGTGTTACACCTCTGCTGTGATGCTCCACACATGCATCCTTCATCTTCCTGCTGGGCACAGCCAATCCAGGGAAGGAATCTGAGGCTTTAGAAAGTGATGAAGCCACTCTACCGAAAAGGGCCCCCGACTCCTCATTAGGAAGTCTGGCCCTAGAAACCAGCTGATTAGACTGTGTCATGACTGAGGGATGAACCTTTTTTTGAATAAGCCACAGAGACTTGGGGTTGTTATGGCAATAAGCACATCCTGACATATAAAATGCTACTGAAGCTAAGTCTTGAGGGATGAGAAGGTTGTAGTGCGGCAGAGAGTGTTGCAGAGGAAGGCAACCACGCGTGCAAAGGGTCTGAGGCAGGGAAGGCACTGCTGCATACAACAATCTGAAAGATGCCAGTGTGCCTGCAACTTCAGTGCGTGGGGGTGTTGAATTGGGGAGGGAAGCCTGTAGCCCAACCAGGCAGGTCTTTGTAGACCAGGGTATGAGTGAGAACTTGATTCTCAATGCAATGAAAAGCCATCAATGTGTTTCAACCAAAGGAGTGTCATGATTCAAGTGATAAAAATAATACCCTGGGGGCGCCTGGGTGGCTTAGTCTGTTAAGCCTCCAACTCTTGGTTTCAGCTCAGGTCCTAATCTCAGGGTCCTAGGATTGAGTCCCAAGTCGGGCTCCCCGCTAAATGGGGAGTCTGTTTGTCCCTCTCCCTCCCCCTTTGCTCCTTTCCCCTCTACATCTTCACCCCCTGCCCCCCCCCACGTGTATGTGCACTCTCTCTGTCTCTCAAATAAATAAATAAAATCTTTTTTTTAAAACATAGCCTGAATTTTTAGTGTAGAGTGAATTAGAAGGGGCAAGACTACCTCCAGGAACAGGATGGGCTCCATCTGTTGTGAGGCCCAGTGCAAAATGAAAATATGACGCCTTTGATCAAAAATTACTTAAAATTTCAAGGCTGCAACAGCAGAGCATTAAACAAAACACAGGTCATTGCAGCAGGAATGAAGGGGATTGGGTATTCTCTCCAGGTGACATGAGACCAGAAGAAGCAGCAGTTACCCCGATGAATGACAGTGTGGAAATGGCAGTGGCAGATGGTGAAGCCATCTACACCACTTAGAAGTAAGGAACAACCTCCATGTGAAAGGGGTTGCAGGGAAAGCCAACCCCAGGATGAGACCCCAGAGGTTAATGAAAGCAAGGGGATGCAAAGGCTTTCGCGGAAGGGATTCAGGATGTAGGTCTGTTTACTGATCAAAGCATGGGAACTTCAGAGGGCACAGTGTGTTGGTGATGAGGGTGCCTGACCGAGATGACTAATGTGGGATGATACTCAGTTCCCGTGACCTTTCTTGACGGTTTATCAGAGATGAGTATGGTGATGAGAACAGCAAAGAATATGTCCTCTCAGACTACTCTCAGTTCTGTTCCCAATTAGATCCCAAGAAAGTGGTTTATAATACTAAAGCAGTGGAAACACTCTATCTGGGGGGAGGGGGTCTGATTATTCCCAGAATCCTAGATGAGGAGCTTATCTAGGGCAACACGGAACCTCCTGTAATGTCTGAGGCTCTCTCTCATATTCTTTCTCAGTGATTTGGTGGTTGATGTCTCCTAGACGTCTGAGGAGCGTGTGGTTTATCTAAACTGTAGTTTCAAATCTATTCTTAAAATGATTCCAAACAGCCCAAGTTATTAATTTATAATCCAAAAGAAACAAAACAAAATAAACTAGATTGAGATTATTTTTTTGAGCTAGAACACACCTTTGAACTAATAAACTATCTCACAGTAGGAAGGCAAACCCATATCAACCCAAAGCAAAATTAAATATGCAGATAAAATGCCAGTGAAATGCTATTTTGCATAGATTTAAATATTGTAATTTGCTGGGTTTGTGAGTCAGGCAGATGCAGTTCATTTTGAAGCAGCTTTTGGGTCTTTTCACATGATTTGGCTATTCTTAGATTTCTGAGTCATTCTGTCCTCCATGCTAGTCATTTTTCAATTCCATATTCTCTATTCATGAGGGAGATACAACATTAACCAGTCCAAATTTGGCTATGTGGCTTAATTCTCTGAACAAACAGGCTATATATTTGTTCCTATTCTTAGCGCAATACCTTGGGACAAGTTGAATGTAAATAAAATATTTGGGCAGTGCACTCTCACACCATAGAATTTCTGGCAAGAGGTGCCAGAAAACCTTGGCATGCATATTATTGCATAAGTGTTTTGATTCAATTTGGTTGTCCTCCTAATGTCTAAAATCCCAAAGCAGTAGGAATACTTAGGAAAGAACGGAAATGTGGATAACATGGTATGAGCCAAAGGACCCTGCCAATGTTTTATCCAACAGAAGCAGCATATCTTAAAGACTAATGTAGGAGGTACATTGATATCTCCTAGAATAAATTTACTGGAAATGAAATTCCTTTGACAAATGGAAGATAGTAATAAATTCTTCATCCAAGGTGTCATTATGGGAGCTCAGAAGGATAGGTATGAATAGGACTATAAGGGGACTGAGGGGTCAAATTTGAGATTCCCTCTACATGGGTTGGTAAATACAGCAGAGGAAGAGGGAGAGAATCCACCAGGTGAGTGAGGAATTCCTAATGTTTTACCATATTTTTCATGCCCACCTGATGGAAGTATCTGCTAGACTGCTGCTCCTTGAGGATCAAAGCTGTGCTTCCTCATCTTTGTGTCTCCATTGCCCAAAAGCAGGCCTGGGACATAATGGACACTCAATGACTATTTGTCGAACTGGCAGAAACTTCAGTGAGAGGGGAAAGCAGGCCCACACTTAGCTTCCACTATACTGTTCTAGGGGTGCCACTGTGTTGCTTGAACCACCTCCTTACCCTCCAGCCAGCTTTTAGCCCTTCATCTCAGCAACCACTCTGAAAACTCCAGCGGAAGCAAAGAATTGACTCTGTCCCACTTCTCACCTCTCATTCCATTTTTCTTTCTTTTTCCATCAGGAAAGTTTAGGGAACCATATATGCCTCAAGTGCAGGAGAATCCCAGTTCTGAATAGGTGACCTCCTAGGTAGAGAAGCATTAGGCTCTTTTACGACTTGTCTGCTAAGTGCTACTGATCTAACTTAGGCCCCAGACCAGCTTCTTTGTCCTCGAAAATTATAATGAACTTGAGATAATTCCTGGCCCCCTCAACGAACAAGTAGATATTAAAGACCAAAAGACAGCCTGTGTATGCAGTTTTGTGCTGCTTTGTACCAATATGTGGTACCACTCAGAGGTTAGATGGTAGAAATTATGGGCAGATGCATTTTCCATGCTTTTACGTATTTTTGAGATCGATTTCTTTAGTATTAAATGCTATTGTTCCCCAGCAGGAAGCCAGAAGAAGGAAGTACACACATATCATAGGAAAGAATTCCAAGAGAGAAAGGGATGGCCCATAGAGCCTTAGGCCACCAAAAGTTGAAATAAAATAAATTCAGAAGTGTATCCATTGGAGCTAGTAATTAGGTCAGTGACATTCTCAGTAGGAACAAGTTCAATATGCTGCTGAGAACAGAAGCGAGTATCCTCAGGGTTGTGAGGTAAAGAAGTAGAAGCTGAGGGTAGGTTATGTTTACAAGGAGCTTGACCAAAAAAAAGGAAAGAGAGAGAAGGGTTAGGGCTATAAAAGGGTTTGAGATAAGAAATGAAAGGTTTTTTGGATAGGGCAGAACTATGTTTAAAAGCTGTAAGAAAAGGGGTGCCTGGGTGGCGCAGTCAGTTAAGCGCCTGCCTTCAGCTCAGGTCATGATCTAGGGGTCCTGGGATCAAGCCCCGCATCGGGCTCTCTGCTCAGCAGGGAGTCTGCTTCTCCCTCTCTCTCTGCCTCTTCCCTGGCTTGTGCTTCTCTCTCTCTCTCTTTCTCAAATAAATAAATAAAATCTTAAAAAAAAAAAAGCTGTAAGAAAAGATTCAGTTTGGGCTGAGTCCATAAGGCCAGGCCATGAGGTGAGTGCAAGAACCAGGAGGTAGCCGGCTGGGTGAGGGATGGGCAGGGCTGGCCTCTGGGCTGCAGAACAGAGTCCTCCAAAGTACTCCGAGAGGAGAGAGAAAATCAAAGGCAGGCAGATTTTTCAACTTTAATGAATCTAAAGGGATCTAAGGCAATAAGATAAAAACAGAGTAAATAAAGCTGTCATGAAAGGCACTGAAGCAAACTGTAGGAAGTAGATCCTGGAGCAATTGCCTATGCATTGGGAACATAGCCGCCTCTCACATAGCGCACCCGTCGCCCAGCAGAGAGGGGATGATTAAGGGTGCCAACCTGGCTGGGTAAATAAAGATGTTGAAGATATTGGAGAAAGAGTCCATAGCAGATAGAACAAGGTCCCTGAGGGCATGAGGTGGGTTGGCATCCTGATTACAGGCTGAGTAATTAACTTCATTAACATCATGCGAACCATACCTGGGATTCTGAGCCAAGAAGGAGAGTTGGCTGGAAGGCATTCTGTATGGGCATAGATACCTGGGATCTTGGGGGAGTGAAATTCTGCTTGCTTTTAGAGTCTGAGGGAAAAATACTTACGTGTATTAAAAAGTTTGCATATTGTGTTTTTAACAATCCCCAGTGTTCTTAAACATTCCAAACACTATGGCCAAATAGACGTCATAAGATATTTGTGTTTAAATAACCTTTAGTAGTTTTTACATGGTTATTATTCTTTCCAACTGAAAGGATATTTCTTAACCTAGTTTTCTCTGTACCAGTCCTCCAAAGTGCTCCTCTTAATTTCCATTTAATGAAAATCTCTACATTTATGGGTTTGTATTTTCTTTGGATTTAAATGAATCCTTCAAGAGGAGCGTTAACTCTCTCAAGCTACTGGAACTCTGCTTTCTGGAACTGTTATGTTGACTATTGGGGAGTGACTTTGGCACCAAGGAAGACTTGGCTCAAAACATTTTTTTCAACAAAATTACTAATATAATAAATTTTGAATCAGAATATTTGAAATAAAAATCTAGATTTAGAAAATGATTCACTATTTAAAGACAAAATAACTATATTCATGATTTATATTTTGTTATTTCCAAGTGTTTCTCTGAGAAGTCCTTGTGCTTTATTGTGCCTGCTTATATAGTCACTGGTTCCGTGAAATTCAGTTTTACTTGACATCAAAATCTAGTATAATGATGAAACTATCTGGTTTGATGAAATGAAGTACCTAGCTACAGAAAGAAAATAAACTGAGCAGGGAGGACAAAACTCACACTAAAGATCACTTTCTTTTCCTGTTCTTTTTGCATTGAAAATATTTTTTAAAAGGAAGGAATTTTTTCTTAGAAACAGTGTCATTTGCAATGAATACTTGGTTATTAGATGCACATGTACTTCAATTATTTGTTTTTTTAGAAATAGTAATTTACTAAATGAAGCTAATAATCTAAAATAGTTAATCAGACTTGAAATTAGCTCTCCAAAATCAACCAGGTTTAGTCAAAATTTTTATTGGAAACTTCTAAAAGTCTCCCATATTTACCAATGCTGTTCTACTTCTTGGCTCTCTAGATTTGCATAGTAGGTTTTCCTTACTTTGTAAACTTTGACATACACTTGGTATATAAAATATATGATATATTTATTTTATTCTTTTTCCAAAAATATTTTTATTAATTTGCCTTGAAGTTTCAATTAAATAGATAAATAGTTCATTATTTGAATTTTGAAAAAATGCTGCTCTTTAGGTAAATCTGAGCTCTTGACACCTGCTAATTATATTGATAACTTGGAAAGTGAGTGGAGAATTCCTGTTTTATTCATTCACATAATGAGTGATAATCTGATTTATGTTTCATGCTGGATCAACATTCCAGAGTCTTCCACTGATTCCCACATATATTATATCAATGTTGACATAATCACACTGTCTTATAATAATAACAATAAAAGAATCACTTATAAGGACGTTTTAGAAAATCAGCAAACTATAAAATCTACTTGATTGAGGGGTGCCTGGGTGGCTCAGTCGGTTAAGCATTGGACTCTTGATTTTGGCTCAGGTCATGATCTCAGGGTCCTGGGATCAAGCCCCACACTGGGCTTCGTGCTCAGCAGGGATTCTGCTTGAGGATTCTCTCCCTCTCCCTCTGTCCCTCCTCCAATTCACTATCTCTAAAATCAATAAATTTAAAAATATTAACAAAGCACATTGTAAACTATGGTTATTGTGCTCCTGAATTTATCAAAGCACCAAAAATTATAGGTTAAGAACTGCTGGGCCTGATTCTCTATTTCCAGCCAGAATGGAACTAAGAATATGCTTTCGTGGATATGAAATGCACAAGAACTCTCTCTCTCTCCCTCTCCCATATCCTCTTCTCCATTTGTTTCTAAACAGAAAATTATCCACTAGGCACTAGTAGTCTATGCAGCTGTTTAGAGAAAGATGCTTATTGACTTCAAAAGGATCAGAGGTAAAACCTTCCTCTGGAGGAGAGAAAAACTGAACCTGTAAAGGGTGTAAACTCTATCTCAATGGACTTATTGGCTCAGTCAACAAATTAAAATGACCAATTTGGTATCTACTATACATTTAACTCTGTGCAAAGTGTGGCAGTGTATATAAGAATTATAAGATGATTTACTGACCATATGCTGCAATTTATTTGCACAGATGAATGTGATAGGATGATGTACAAATAATTGATATATTTCCCATTCTTCCTCCACCCTCATTTGTATATGTTAGACCTGTGATGCCCTTCATTTTAGCTAGGTAAACATTATCCAAAAGAAGGCTCTCACTGAAGAGCTGTAAGATGGGGGAAAAATTGGGAGAAGTGATTGGGCAGAAGTAGGTGCCTAAACTACTCCCATATGAGCTGAGATTCCTAAACTATGGAGAGAGAGTTGGAGGGGAAGAAAGAGAGGACCAGAGGTCTCAGAAAACATTGACAAGGGACTATTATAGCATATCTTATTGAACTGAGGAATGTAAGGCTGAGAATAGGGAGGTTGAATGCCTCTGTCTAGTGGCATGTTGGAAAGTAGTAGCCTTACAGATGTGTCCTTGCCATTTAATGCCAATAATTAGTAGAGAGGGCTGTTTGGAGAATCTCAATGGCAGAGAGGGCTAATGATAGCTGGGATAAGCTAGGCAGTTCTGCTGATCTCTCCAGGGTTTAGTCTTACAGCGGCAGTCATCTGGTGGCTTGATCGGGGAGGAGAGGGTGTCTAAGGTAGCTTCATTCACATATCTGGAGACTTAGTGTTGGCCAAGGCCCATGATCAATGATCTGTGAAATCTCTCATCTTTCAGTAGTTGCTTCCAGGCTGCCTCAAGTGGCAGAGCTATTTTCCAAGAGTGGGAAGAAAACGCTAAAAGCCTTCTTGAGATTTAGGCCCTGGAACTCATACAACACCACTTCTATTAATTTTATGAGTCAAAGCAAGTCGAAAGGTGAGAGCTTAGCTTCAAGGAGTGGAAAAATAGATTTCGTTATTTAACAGGAGGAACTGCAAAGTATTTGTGGTCATATTTAATCTACCACAGTCCACACTCTGGCTACAATTATTTACATTATTCCATATGCAAAATCTGCTCATCTCTTGGAGTGTTGACATCTGTGCTATGCAGTGCATTGGGCATATGCCACATGTGGCTATTGAACAACTGAAATGTGGCAGGTGCAAATTGAGATGTGCTATTGTTTAAGATACACACAGGAGGGGCGCCTGGGTGGCTCAGTCAGTTGAGCAGCCAACTCTTGGTTTCAGCTCAGGTGATGATCACATGGGTTGTGAGATTGAGCCCTGCGATGGGCTATGTGCTCTGCGGAGAGTCTGCTTGAGATTCTCTCCCTCTGCCCCTCTCCCAACCTGTGCTCTCTTGTGTGCTCTTTCTCTAAAATAAATAAATCTTTTTAAAAAATACACACAGGATTTCACAGACTTAGTAGAAAGAATGTAAAATATCTCTGTAATACTTTTTTCCCAGCTTTATGGAGATATAATTGACATATAACATTTTGTAAGTTTCAAGTATGCAGCATGATTTCTTATATGTATATATTGTGAAATGATTACCACAATAGGGTTAGTTAACACATCCATCACCTTACGTAGTTACCATTTGTGTATCTGTGAGTGTGATTGTGTGTGTGTTCAGAACTTCTAAGATCTACTCTTTTCAGCAATTTTCAATTACACAATATAGTAGTGTTAACTATAGTCACCATGCTGTTCATTACATCCCCAGAACTTACTCATCTTGTAACTGGAATTTTGTACTTGTGACTACCGTGACCCGTTTCTCCCTACCCCTCTCCTCCAAGCCTATCCCTGGCAACCACCAATCTGTTGTTTCTATGAGTTCAGTGTTTAACTCCTTAAAGAAGTGAGATCATACAGTATTTGTCTTTGTCTGAATTATTTCATTTAGCATAATGCCCTCATGGTACATCCATATTGTTGGAAATGGCAGGATTTCCTTCTTTTTTGTGGCTGAGTAATATCTCCCCCCCCAACAAACACACCACATTTTCTTTATTTATTCATCTGTTGATGGGCATGTAGGTGGTTTCTATGTCTTGGCTATTGTAAATACTTCTGTGATGAACATGGGGTGCAGGTATCTTTTCAAAATAGTGTTTTCATTTCCTTCAGATATATACCCAAAAGGGGAATTGCTGGATTATATGGTAATTCTATTTTTAACTTTTTGAGGAACCTCCAGTCTGTTTTCTATAATGGCTATACCAATTTACATTCCCACCAATGCACTTTTTTCCATATCCTTGCCAGCACTTATGTCCTATCTTTTGATAAGAACCATTTTAACAGGTGAGGGGTGATATCTCATGGTTTTGATTTGCATTCCTGTGATGCTTAGTGATATTAAGCATATTTTCATGTACCTGATGGCCTTTAAATATCTTCTTTGGAAAATTGTCTGTTCAAGCCCTTTGCCCATTTTTAAATCAGATTATTTGTTTTTACTTTTTTTTTTTTTTTTGCTATTGAGTTGAATTCTTTATATATTTTGGATATTAACCCCTTATCAGATGTATGGTTTATGAATATTTTCTCCCATTTCTTGGGTTGCCTTTCCATTTTATTGATCATTTCTTTTGCCTTGCAGAAGTTTTTTAGTTTGATGAAGTCCCATTTGTTTATTTATAACAAAAGTCCCACTTTTGTTGCTTGTGCTTTTGGTGTCATATCCAAAAAATTATTGCTAAGGCCAATGTCAAGGAACTGTCTTCTATGTTTTCTCTTATGAGTTTTGTGATTTTAGGTCTTACACTTAAGTTTTTATTCCATTCAAGTTAATTTTTGCAAACAGTGTAAGGTAGGCGTTCAGTTTCATTCTTTTGCATATGAATATCTAGTTTTTCCAGCACCATTTATTGAGACTATCTTTTCTCCATTGTGTATTCTTGGCTCTCTTGTCAAATATTAGTTGACCATATATGCTTGGGTTTTTTTCTGGACTCTTCCATTGGCCTATGTGTCCATTTTTATGCTGCTAACATACTGTTTTGATTTACTATAACTTTGTAATATAGATTGAAATCAGGAAGTGTGATGCTTCCAGCATCGTTCCTCTTTCTGAGGATTGCTTTGGCTATTCTGAGTTGCATGTCGTTCAATATGAATTTTAGGATTGTGTTTTTTTCTTTCTGTAAAAAAATGCTGTTGGAACCTTAATAGGGATTGCATTGAATCTATACATGGCTTAGGTTAGTATGGACATTTTAACAGTATAAATTCTTCCAATCTATGAACATGACTTATTTTTTCTATTTGTTTGTGTCTTCTTCAATTTCTTCCATCAGAGTTTTGTAGTTTTCAGTGTACAGATCTTTCACTTTCCTGGTTACATTTATTCCTATGTATTTTATTGTTTTTGATGCTATTGTAAATGGGATTTTTCCTTTATTTCTTTTTCAGTAGTTCATTGTTAGTGTATAGAAACACAACTGAATTTTGATTTGGAATTCGGCAGTGATACAATTTTTTGGTGGCGTCTTTAGAATTATCTGTCTTTCTCTATGTGTGTGTGTGTGTATATGTATATAAAGTTATAAACATATAATACAATTCTATATATATATTCATATATATATATGATAATGTCATCTGCAATAAGGATGTTTTTACTTTTTTTCTTTCAATTTTGGTACCATTTATTTCTTTGCTTTGTCTAATTGCTCTGGCTAGGACTTCCAGTACTATGGTGAATAGGAGTGGTAGAAGTAGGCACCTTGTCCTGTTCCTGATATTAGAGGAAAAACTTTCAACCTTTCATCATTGAGTACGATGTCAGCTGTGGGCTTATCACATAGGATCTTTATTTTTTTTTTAAAGATTTTATTTATTTATTTGTCAGAGAGAGAGAGAGCACAAGCAGGGGGAGCAGCAGAGGGAGAAGCAGGCTCCCTGCTGAGCAAGGAGCCTGACTCAGGACTAGATCCCAGGACCCTGGGATCATGACCTGAGACAAAGGCAGACGCTTAACCGATGGAGCCACCCAGGCATCCTGAAGACCTTTATTTTGTTAAGGTATGTTCCTTCTATACCCAATTTATTATGGTATTTGTTATGAATGGATGTTTAATTTTGTCAGATGCTTTCCCAGCATCTTTTGAGATAATTATATGATTTTTTGTTTTTCATTCTGTTAATGTGTTGTACCACATTTATTGATTTCCTTATGTTAAACCACCCTTCTATTCCATGTATGAATCCCACTTGATCATGGCATATGATCTTTTTAACGTGCTGTTAAATGTGATTTGATAGTTTTGGGTTTTTTTGAGAATTTATGCATCAATATGCATAGCGATATTGGTCTATGATTTTCTTATAGTGTTCTTTCCTGGCTTTGGTATCAGGGTAGTGCTGAATTCATAAAATTAGTTTGGGAATGTTCCCTCCTCTTCAACTTTTTGGAAGAATTTGAGAGGAATTGGCATTAATTCTTCTTTAAATGTTTGGCAAAATTCACCAGTGAAATCATCTGATCCTTGGCTTTTTTGGGGGGGGAAGGTTTTGATTACTTATTCAATTTTCTTACACATTGTTGATCTGTTTAGATTTTCTATTTCTTTCTGATTCATTGATAGGTTGTATGTTTCCAGGAATTTGTCCATTTCTTCTAGGTTGTGCAATGTGTTGGTGTATGTAGTTGTTCATATAGCCTCTTATGATTCATTGTATTTCTGTGGTATCAGTTGCAACATCTCCCCTTTCATTTTTAATTTTATTTGAGTTCTGTCTCTTTCTTGACTAGTCTAGCTAAAGGTTTTTCAATTTGATTTCTGTTTTCAAAGAACCAACTTTTAGTTTTGTTAGTCTTTTTCATTGTTTTCCTAGCCTCTATTTCATTGATCTCTGTTCTAATTTTATTATTTTCTTCCTTCTGCTAACTTTGGGCTTAGTTTGTTCTTCTTTCTGTAGTTTCTTGAGGTGTAAAGTTAGGTTGTTTATTTGAGATCTTTCTTTTTTTCATCATGTGTGTATGTGTTTGTTGGCATAAAATCTTTCACTTTTAACAATTTAATCATAATATGCCTTGGTATAGCCTTTTTGAGGTTCAACTTATTTGGAATCCTTTGGGCCTCATGAATCTGGATGTCCCTCTCTCTCTCCCCAAGTTTGGAAAGTTTTCAGCCATTATTGATTTAAATATACATTCTGTCCTTTTCTCTTTCTCTTCTCCTTCTGGAAGTCCCATAATGCATATATTGCTTTTTTAAATGGTATCCCAAAGGGGTATTGTAGACTTTCTTCATTCTTTCATTTTTCTTTTTGCTTCTGTCTGGATAATTTTAAATGACCTATTTCTGGATCATTATTTGTTTGTTCTTCTGTTTGGTTGATTCTGCTGTTGGAGCTGTCTATTGAATTCTTTAGTTCGGCATTTGTATTCTTCAGCTCTAAGATTTCTGTTGTTTGTTTCTTGGCTCCTGTTTCTTTGTTGAACTTCTCATTTTATTCATGCATTTTCCCTCTTAATTTTTTTTCGTTGTCTGCGTGTTTACGAACTTCTTTAAGAGGATTGTTCTGAAGTCTTAGACATTTCATAGATCTTCAGTTGTTTTTAGGGTCTGTTATTGGAGCTTTATTACTTTTCTTTGGTGGTGTCATGTTTATCTGATTCTTTGTGATCCCTGATTCCTTGCCTTGGTATCTGCACACTTGAGTAAGTTGTCTCTTCTTCCAGACTTTATAGGTTCACATTGGCAGGGAAAGGCCTTCACCAGTGAACTCAGCTTGGAGTACTAAACAGATTAGCTGGTACTGTCCTTGGGCAGGCAGGGCTTGCTATTGGGGTCTTTATTTGGGTAAGGCTACTGCCCGTGTTCTGAGGTTGGGGTGGGAGTGCAACTGACTGGACCCTATGTTCAAGCATTGCCACTGGGTGTGCTCCCTCATTGGGCAGGGCTGCAGTCAGGTGGGGCCACTAGCTGGACTCTGCAATCACTTCTGATCAGGGGAGGTCACAACCTGTTTTCGCTGGCAGAGTGGTGCCACTGGTTGGACTCTACAACTGGACAGGGTTATGGGCTGGGCTTAACAATTTCTCCTGGTCACATGGGTTTTCATGCTGTGCTCCCCTACCAGATGGTGCTTCTGGCTGGACTCCATGTCCACGCAGGGCCTCAGGCAGAGCTTCACAGTTGGATGAAGACTCAGATTGTGCTCTGTGATCAGGCAGGGCCATAGGCCATGTCCTGAAGTTGCACAGGTCTACAAGTTGAACATTGCCATTGAGTAAGTGACTAGCAAGGCTCCACTATATGGAAAGGTTGCTGGCTGGACTCTCTGGTCAAGAGGGGCCTCCAGCTCTGTCCCACAGTTGGGCAGGGATAGAGATTGTGCTCGGTGGTCAGGTAGAGTTGTTTTCCATGTTCCCTTATCAGTGGGGCTACAGGATATGCTCTTCAATTGGGCCAGGTCACTGGCTGAGCTCGCTGCCTTGGTGAGCCCGCACGCTATGTTTAGCAGTCAGTCAGGGCCATAGACTAGGTTCTGCTGCCCAGGGTCATTGTTCACGCTCCTTGGTAATGCAGGGCCAGAGGCTATACTTAGCAGTTGGACAGGGCTACTGGCTTGGCTTCCTGCCCAAACATGGCTATATGATGGGCTCCATGGTTGCCTGGGTTCTTTGGCTGGGCTTCCTGGTCAGGGAAGACTACCTTATTTTCAGTTCACTAATTCTTTTTCAAGCATAGCTAATTGCTATTACCAATCCACAAAATTTCATGTTACATTTTTCAGTTAATGAATTTTTATTCAGTTTTGTCTCATATCTGCCATGTCACTTTTTTTTTTTTTTGAGAGAGAGAGCGAGCATACATGCACGTGAGCAGGGGAGGGAGGGCCAGAGGAAGAGGGAGAGAGAGAATCTTAAGCAGGCTCCATGCTGAGCATGGAGCCCAATGTGGGGCTCAGTCTCACAAACCTGAGATCATGACCTGAGCGGAAATCAAGAGTTGGACACTTAACCAACTGAGCCACCCAGGTGCTCTCTGCCATGTCACGTTTTCTATTTTCTACTCCCCTACCCAAAATGTTAATCTTGGTGTTGACATTTGTGGGCATTTTAAGTACAATTGTTTTATCATTTGAGGTTGATGATTCCATTAAATCATGTTGTTTGTGTTGCTTCTTTTTTTGGGTGGTGTTCAATTGTTTATTGTGTGTTGGTTTTCATTCATGGTATTATCTTTCCTGGTGTTCCTGATTTTATTTGACTTTGTGATATTATATTAAAAATTGCTTTACTGGGGCACCTGGGTGGCTCAGTCGGTTAAGCGTCTGCCTTTGTCTCAGGTTATCATCCCAGGGTCCTGAGATTGAGCCCTGCATCAGGGTTTTCTGCTCAATCGGGAGTCTGCTTCTCCCTCTGCCCCTCCCCACCCCACCACTACCTGCTCATGCTCTCTCACTCTCTCTCTCTCAAATAAATAAATAAAATCTTTAAAATAATTGTTTTACTAATCATAAGTAAATGCAGTTCAAAAGCACAAGGAGGCATCACCTCATGCTTGTTAGAATGGTCACTATCAAAAAGATAAGCAATAACAGGTATTGGTGAAAGATGTGGATAAAGAGGGAACATTTGTGTGCTGTTGATGGGAATATAAACTGGTGCAACCACTACAGAGAACTGGAGGTGCCTCAAAAAATTAAAAATAGAACCATCATATGATCCAGCAATCCTACTTCTGGATATTTATATGAAGGAAATGGAAACACTAATTTAAAAAGATATATGCACCCCCATATTTATTGTGGTATTATTTATAATAGCCAAGATATGGAAATAACAAATGTACATTGATGGGTGAATGGATAAAGAAGCTAGTATTTTCATACAATGGAATATTATTCAGCCATAAAAATAATGAAACCTTGCTGTTGAGACAGCATGGATAGAACTTGAGGGCTTTATGCTAAATGAAATAAGTCAGAATAAGATAAATACCATATCATCTCACTTATATGTGGAATCTAAAAAAAAAAAAAGAAAGAAAGAAATGAGATATACAAGACAGCTTTGCGGTTGCCTCAAGTGGGGTGTGGGGGGCTAGGTGAGATGGGTGAAGGGGGTCAAAACATACTAATTTCCAGTTATAAAATGAACAAGTCATGGGTTGTACAGTAAAGTGACTATACTTAATAATACTGTGTTGCATATTTGAAGGTAGCTAGGTGAGTGGATTTTGAAAGTCCTTTTCACAAGAAAAAAATGCTCTAATAAAAATTGTTTGGAAAAAATTTCTGATGCCTTTCATATAATATCATTTTTTCATAGAGAATTTTCCTTCGCTTTTTCCAGATACATGGGGTCCTACCAGTCCAGAAACACTTTAAATGAAGTTCAAGAGTTGAGCTTCCTTGACTCTACAGATGGTGCAATGTTGAGCTGCATATTCAAGAGAGTGCTTGCTTACTTCCAGATTATTTTATAAGCATAATTCTTTGTAGTGAGTAAATTATTCTTGTTCCTCTGTTAAAAAGTTCCTGATTTTGACTTCTATTTCCCCAGTCCCACAAGACCACCAAAAGCACTACTTAGCCTTTCAACTGCTCCTACTGGAACGGCCTCTAATACTCATAGGGTAAGTATGTTTTGAGTGCCTTAGCTTATATGTCTGACTTCTTGTTTTCTTTCAGATCTTGTTCCAACAAATTCTGGGGTATCTTGTAAGCTCTTTAATGTCTTTGAGAAGCATCTTGTCTATAGTCCTATGTTTATCATTGATACCCTGGTTTACATGTGGCATAATTTTCCTACTTTTTTCTTCATCTTCAAGTTAAGAATTACATTTATAACTTGAAAACATGTGATAAAATTGAGAGTGTTAGGGAAACATGGCCTTAGTGACACCAGTATCCAAGTTCACAAGACTATTTTAATTAAAAAGCTTCACAAACAACTTAATCATGCACATCTGCTTTCCATAAGAATTATAAGATTTCCTCCTAGAAATTGTTGAAAATGTCAATCATAATTTAGAATTTATGCCAAAAAACCCTTGAGATACCAAAATGGGAAGTTTCTTTAGGAAAGCATTGAGTAAACTATCATACAGTTTACTAAACTATCATGTATAATTATTAGTGTCTACATTTGGGATTTTAGGCATTTTTATTAGCTCTTCATGAAAGTTTTTAGATCATTGCATAGGTATACTGAATGAATTCTCTTTCTGTTTTTTGAATTAAATGTACTTCTTCCACTCAAAAAGCTCAAATGTAGCATTTTGTCCTAAATTAAAAAAAAAACAAACTTAAATTTTGTCATAGTAGCTACAGATTAAGTAAATGGAATTTTGAGAGGAATTTCCAGTATCTACTTTCTAATGGACAAAATACTACCAAGCTAGCTGGAAGAAACAGAAAACCAGGAGGCTACTTACCGTAAGTGAGGATTAAGGTAGGAGGTTGGATTTACCACTGCTTTTGAATATCACATGTGATAAACTCCAAAGGCACTGTCTCTTTTAGCAATGTTTTAGCACAAGTTTGTCTCCCGTGGAAGTATATTGTAAATGTTACATGATTCCCAATATAGCATCAGACTGCAGTCCTGGAAAAGCTTCTATTTATATCTCTTAGAAACAGTTTTTATCAGGAAGTGTTTTGCTCTTCTGACCAGCCTTCTCATAACCTTCTTGAGAGTACCTTCTCTGAAATGACACAGGGGACCCAGAGTTTACTTGTTAAAATAAAATGTGTGATAGAATGATTAAAAAATATAATGAGGACCTAAAAAGGATGAGGTAGTATCATCAGCTATCATAGAACCCCAAACTGAGAAATCTGAACCAAGACACCACATTCATTTAAAACAAATCTTACTCTGCAGTGAGCTCTTGAGAGCATTTAGTCTTGGAGTTTCTCTTGCTTGGTCTTGGGCAGCTCCTTTAAATTTTGCCTAACTATTGATGCTCTTAAATAAAACTGAAGTCAGCTGCTTATATTATAAGGCTACATTTGTTCCAAATACATCATGTCTTGACTTAACCTCTGTAAGAAAAAAAAAAAATGCACTTCTACGACACTTAGTGGGCCCTATTGGACTTAAATAGAGTAAAAGCTATCAGTCAAAATCTGCTGGTTCCTGATAACCATAATTTTACAAGGAATGTAAGCAGAACTTATTTAAGATAAGCCCTTGTACCAGTATTTGTTTCTGACTTTTTTTCTTTATACTGATTTGTGTTTCCTTTCTTTTAGAATGAATGGTTTAAGAATCACAAGTCTTTTTGATTTGGGGATGATTTGAATGGGGTGTGATGGAGTATATAAAATCTTGGAATTTTTGTTTCATCAAAAATGTTTGAAATAAAGCATTTAAAATATATCGAAAGGCAAATGTAAAAAACGGAATAGAAATATTGTAGGTTTTCATATTTAAGTCAGCATGATTAAACACTAAGAAAGGGAAAAGATACCAAGGGAATAAAGAGTTAAATTCCGAGCCCAGTTAGGATTGAATATTCATGTGCTAGAGATTTCCAGGGAAGGATGTGTGCCCTATACATGAGAAAAAGAGGCGCTGAGCAAAAGAAACCACTTGGGAAGAGAGGTTACATGATGTATGAGCTAGTGAAATTTCAGCATATAGAAAATGTGTAACCATTCTTAATAGTCACATAAATTAAAGATTGATGCTCAGGCCAGAGTACATTCTTTAAGGTCTCAAGAGAGTGGATCCGTGTGATGCCTTTATTTTTTACTTCTCTGTACATCATTCTGCCTTAGTGGTCTAATTTGACTATAACCATAGTATTTAACATCGTATTAAAAGCTTTCCATGTTTTAGGCATGCTCTAATGTATCAACTCTTTAAATCTTCTTAACAAACCATGTGGCAGAAACTGTTTTAGAGATGAGGAAACTAAAGGAGAAGGTGAAGTTCTTTGAACAAGGTCACATGGCTGTCAGTGGTAACCCAGCTCCAGAATCTGTTCCTTCACCACTTACATCAGACTCCTGGCTACATACCACACTTAGCTTCAGTGACTGTGAGACCACGTAGGGTCATTTGCAGCATTTTTATAATTGCTTGGAATCTCTAGGACACTTAAGATTCAGAGACCCTTTTGGACTTGGTGAACTAAATCTCACTTGCTTTTATGTTTCCTGACTTTAAAAAATGACATAGATTCCCTTCATATTATATTTTAAGGAAAAGACATTTTTTGCGGCGGGAAGGGGCAGACGGAAAGAGAGTGTTTTAAGCAGACTCCACGCCCAGCATGGAGCCCAAGACAGGGCTCGAACTCACAACACTGAGATCATGACCTGAGCCAAAATCAAGAGTCAGACACTTAACCAACTGAGCCAACCAGGTGCCCCAAGGAAAATACTTTATAGACAACCACGAAATACCTCATATATTGCTATGTTCCTGGTACTATTTGAAACATTTGTTATTTAAGCCTTGAAGGAATTTGATGTTAGTAATATTATTTCCACGTTAATATTTATTTGCTTGTTTATTTCAAAGCAAACATTCTCTTGCAAATTATTACAAAGAAAAGTTAAGGTTATTTTGATTATAAATGACATGATGTTTATAATATTGAATATCTCTGTGGGAGGCTACCCGAATAAGTCTATATCTAGAGGTGGAATCTGACTACTGGCCAGTCTGAGGAAATCCCCAGCTGGTAGGCTGATGGACCATTCGTTTAAAGATGGAAGAACTATCATGAGATTCCTGTAGGATACTATTCCCGGATCTTCCTCTATCCTAAGAAGAAAAACCAAGAGGGTAGGTCAGCCTACATTTAAACTCAAAAGATAAGTACCTTCTGCTTTCTGCTATAGATGGCATTCCTGATAACACTATTTTCTCAGTGAGGAGATACAGGAGACAATAGTGGTGGTCTTAGTTATGCTTAGAAATGTACAATACTACACACACACACACACACACACACACGCACACACACACAGAAGTACTAAGACAGCAAGAAAAGAAAAACTCAGGTGATTTTTCAGAAGATTGTTTGAAAACAAAAGAGAGTCAATGCACTTGACCTCTAAGCATGCTATTCCCTGGAAAGTGGTTGGACAGAAATGAGGAACGAGTCTGCCCATGATGAAAAAGGGCGGTATGAATTGTCTTGGGTCTATTTGGGAGCAGCAGCTCAATGCTTACACAAATGGAGCAAAAATGGAGGTAAAAACAGAGTTGCTAGAGCCCTGAAGGCAAAACTGATTACGAGGCAAAACTGTTCACTTCTTTGTATAATATTTGGTGCCAAGATTATAGTCAGAGACTTTCTGGATGGGCAACTGCCCTTATCTATCAACAGATTCCTAGCATTACATTGGGATCATAGGCCAAGTTGTGATAGAGGCACTAGGCTCTTGGCTTCTCAGCAGATAATGAGGTGCAAATGCAATAGGGAGACCTTAGACTAACCGCACTTTGTCTCTTCAACATAAATGACATCATCAGAAGAAAAGGATGATGGCAGTTACTAAGCAAGGCCGTCTACCTTGGGAAGTTCCCCAGGGCCTGTAGGTCTGACATACCGTAGGCATTCTAATGTGTGTGAAAATGTTGGTTGTTGAAATGTTTCATAATGGTATGACTAGTTGCAAACAAATTACTGTTTTTCTACACTTTCCATTAACTGTAATCAATAAAATCCAAACCAACAAGAAGGGCCAATGTTATCCTATCCTATGCCAGCTTGATTAGGACAGAGCCGGAGACCTGGAAGAAGCTTTAATGTCTATGTGAAAAGGCTATAAATCAGTAATAACATGACCTTGACCTTCTGGGGACTGCTATGTTGGAATGATTGTTTACATTCTAAGTTACTTTTCATTAAACAGGCATATTGATTAGGTGCCAGGTAGCAGCAATTGTACTGGGATTATTAATAAATGATTAAGACACAAACAAGTAACTTGAACACCAGTTCTAAGGTAGCACAGAGGTGGTGAACTCAATCCAAGCTAGGTATCAGGGAAGGAAAAGACATCTGAACATGTCTTGAAGAATGCTAGGCTGACAGTGAAGGGGAAAAGGGTATTCAAGGTGCATGGGAGAGATGAGAAAATGAACAAAGTTTGAAAGAGTCTGATGTATACAGGAATCTTCAGCAGTTTGGTATTTCTCTACTGCAAAGTGCAAAAACAGGAACAGGTAAAAGTATTATGGTCAGAGAGGGATGTAAAGAATATACAATGGAGGACATTTTTTTGCCATACTAAGAAGTTTAAATTTCAGTTTTCTGAAGTCCTAGGAAACCATTAAAGGGTTTTAAATAGTGTGCTCAACATTTCAAGGTTTGTGATTTAGATTTGTGGTCTTCTCTGGTTACAGTGGAGAATGTATTTCAGAGGATAAGACTAGAGACTTCTGGCTGAGCAAGAAATAGAAACATGAACCAAGCAAGTCAGAACTCTAAAGGGTATATTGGCTAAGATGACACAGAACTCCATACCAGGTGGCACATCTTAAGGTAAGCATTTCATCTTTTATGTGTTTGAGGTTTGGGCATCACACAAAGATTACCTCTGACATTTATGTGATTTCACTAATGCCAAACTGTTCTATTTCTTCCTCATCTCCTATATTGTAAGAAATATGAGAACCAAAATGTCCTCTGCCCCCATGATGCCTGGCAAGTAAATAGTGGGTGCTCAAGAACTATTGTTTGAATGCATGAATGTTTAGAGCAATACCACTGTGCCAGGTAGTTCCTCAGTACCTAGAATTCCATATAACTGCAATGGGCAATGTAGTGTCAGATCTGCTGATTTAAGAATACACTGAAGCATAATGTCTTCCAAGTCCATCAATGTTGTTGCAAATGGCAAGATTCCTTTTTTTTTTTAAGGCTGAATATTATTTTATTGTATGTATGTATCACATTTTCTTTTTCCTTTTCTCTTCTCTTTTTAAAAGATTTTATTTATTTATTTGTCAGAGAGAGAGAGCGAGCACGTGCACAAGCAGGGGGAGCTGCAGGCAGAGGGAGAAGCAGGCTCCCCGCTGAGCAGGGAGCCCATTGGGGGGCTCGATCCCAGGACCCCGGGATCATGACCTGAGCCGAAGGCAGACACTTAACCAACTGAGCCACCCAGGTGTCCTTGTATCACATTTTCTTTATCCATTTATTTGTCAATTTATCTGTCAATGGATGTTGGATTTTTTTCCTATCTTGGCCTTTATGCATAATGCTGCAATGAACATGGAAATGCAGATATCTCTTTGAGATCACAATTTCAAATCTTCTGACTATTTGCTCAGAAGTAGAATTGCTGTATCATCTAGTAGTTCTAGTTTTAATTTTTTGAGGACCCTCCAAACTGTTTTCCATGGTGGCTGTACCATTTTGCATTTCCAACAACAGTGTGCAGGGCTCCAATTTAGCATTATGCTAAGAGAAATAAGTCAGTCATAGAAGGGCAAATACTGCATGAGTCCACTAATATGAAGTGTTTAAAATAGTAAAACTTATAAAAGCAAAACATTGAATGGTGGTTGCCAGGATATGGGGGAGAGGAAAGTGGGGAGTTCTTATTCCTTGGGTATAAAATTATAATTACACAAGATAAGCTGCACAGTATAAGTTCTAGAGGTCTGCTGCTCAACATAGTGCCTATAGTTAATGGTGTAATATTGTGCACTTAAGAATTTTTTAAGTGTACCCTCATGTTCAGATCTCATGTTGAGTGTTGTTGCCACACAGAAACAAAACAAAACAACAAAGCAAAACAAAGGAACACAGGGTAACTTTTGGAGGTGATGGATGCGTTTATTACCTTGATAGTGGTGATGATACCATGGATGTATGCTTATGTCTAAAGTCAGCAAATTGTATATATTAAATATATAAATATGTATGCATTTTAAAAATATACCAGTTATACCTCAATAAAGCTGTTAAAAATACATTAAAGCTAACATGACACAATCTGATTTAGGTACAGAATCTCATGAAAGCAATAAACAGTATAATGGCATACGATGGAGATCTTTTCAAGGACAGGGCTATCTGAAAAATGAAGTTTATCATAAACGCTGTCAAGAATCTGAAAATAGTGGATAAAATCACTAAGAGAAAACACCAGCTATGATAGTGTGATGAAAGTGCATTATGCTGAAAAATGTTAAAAATTAACTTATATCTTTATATGAATTAATATATAAATATTGCTTTTCAAAAACCAATTTACTGTGTCATCATTTAAATGCCTACCAAATGACAATTGCAACCATGATTGTGTCTTCTGCATGACAGTCTTATATGACAAATACAAATATGGTTCTGCTTACTAAATGAGGTCTACCATATAAATAATTACATATGTGATTGTGCCTAATATCTAAGAATTACATATATGACCACTACAAGGATGAATGTGATAGACTTCTTGCCATTAAAGAAGTTAAAACTTTGTAAAAGATGTTAATCTTGTAAAGTAATAGGGGAACTAAATTTGGCTATAGTTGTGTCACACACCATCCTGAAGCCATACAAAGTAGAGGAATGAGAGTATCCTTATTTAAGCCAATAATCTGGGGTGAGAATAATGTTGGGCAGTCAATCAAAAATGTCCCCATAGGAGAGAACTCAGAGAAAGTTTCAGAGAGGAAGCATTATTGGACCTGAAGAGATTGGGGGAAGCAAAGCACATTCAGATAGTTGGGAGAAGTTGAACAAAGTTGCAGGAACATAAAAACCTTTGACATAGGGCAGAGTGGGTGGTTTCATATGATTAGAGGATAAAGTATAGGGGGAGGTATGTCAGGAAGGGTTAGAGGGAGATAGGCAGGGGTTGGGTCACAGAAAACAATGTATGACATACTAATGAATTTGAACTTCATCTGTCAGATGTCACTCACAAATTTTATGGTGGTGCTAGTGGTTGTGGTGATGGGTGTGAAGTTAGTTTTTCCTTGTAGAAAATGTGTCTATGACATGGAGTTTTGATGACGGAGGGTAGGTGAGAAAAAGAAGAAAACTTTAACTGGGAGAAGGATAAGGAATTTAAGACAGGTGAAGTAGAAATGGGGATGAAAGTTCAGGTATCGGGAGTGTTAAAAAGGGTAAACTCTACTGATTTTTTTTTAAGATTGTATTTATTTGCTTGTCAGAGAGAGAGAGAGAGAGAACACATGCAGGGGGAGTGGGAGGCAGAGGGAGAAGCAGGCTCTCCGCTGAGCAGGGAGCCCAACACAGAACTCCATTCCAGGACCCTGGGATCACAACCTGAGCCGAAGGTAGATGATTAACCAACTGAGCCAACCAGGCGCCCCAACTCTACTAATCTTTTTTTTTTTTTAAAGATTTTTTTTTAATTTATTTATTTGAGAGAGAGAATGAGAGACAGAGAGCACGAGAGGGAAGAGGGTCAGAGGGAGAAGCAGACCCCCCGCCGAGCAGGGAGCCCGATGTGGGACTCGATCCCGGGACTCCAGGATCATGACCTGATCTGAAGGCAGTTGCTTAACCAACTGAGCCACCCAGGCGCCCCCAACTCTACTAATCTTAAGGACTGATTATAAATGGTGTCTGAGGAAGAGGAAGCAGTCTCAGATGGCTTCTGAATATCTGACTTGAATGCCTTGGTAGATTAGGTTACTATTCACTTATGAATAAAATGCAGGAAAAGAAGCAGGTTGCGGGTGGAGGGGAGAACAAGGCATTGATATAATTCTGCCTAGTGTGAAAAGTGCAAGCTCTGGAGTTACACACATCTGAGCCCACTTCAGGTTGTTGTTGGCTGTGGGACCTTGGGCAAGTTGTTGAAGAAATCAAGTCAAATTGAGGCAGATACCAATTGAGCTCCTTTAGGAATGGATACTGTAATCAGGTTACTTAATACAACATTGAATAATTGAGGAAGAATTAAGGTTAATAAGATTCTTTTATTGAGCCTTTAACACTAGTTAGTATATGTCCACAGTCTAATTTCACTAGCTATCTCTGTAGACTAATATTTAAAGAAATCCAATTCTACAGTGTCAATCTCATGAAACCCTCATTAATTAGCTACTTGGCACATTATAAAATCACTACTATCTGTGTTAATATTAGTAGATTGGTGTAATATAACACATCTAAACAAATCTAATCTCTAGAAGAGTACTAAAGAAATGAACTGTGATTTGAAAAGATACTTTAGTTGTAGTGCAACATAAAACTGTAAATTTCACCCCTTGCCCTCGAGTGAGGACCAGGCAGATGAACAATAACGATGACGATGACGACAGAAAACAGATACCTGCAGAGAACAATAAAGGAAACTAGAAAATTATATTCTTAAAATGATTTTCCCCTTTTCCAGTAAATGATAGTAGAATAGGTGAAAAGAAATAAGACGATTGTCTGAAAATATTTATACAAAAAATCATTACAAAGTTAACATTTAAAATAGCCAAATGAATGAGACAAAATCAAAAAAAAAATAAATAAAATAAAATAAAATAAAATAGCCAAATGTAGGAATTTGTCCTGAAAGCCTATTTGATCGGGTGAGCAGGTAGTAGAGTACTCATTAAGTGCGTGGTAGCTAGAAAAATAGAGCTTTATGGAAGACTAGATTCATTTTAATTGGAACAGGCCCCTGTGGAAAACGAAGAACGTCACTGAAGTTGTTCTCTAGATTATCCGTGGCTTTGAGGCTAGACTACTCAATGAAGCAATTGTTTTCTTATTTCATTAATTCTTCTGAAAAATAAACTTGCTCTGTATTCTCTGGAAATAAAAACTGTAAAAATTGTGTTTTTAAGGGGAAGTGAATGCATATGCTACGACTTAATTTGTCTGCAAGTCTGGAAAATATTACTGGATGTGGTGAACATTGATCAATTTCAACAACAACAACAAAGAGCACACAGTCAGCAGTGAATGAGACACAATCTCTTAGAGAGAGATTAGATTTCCACACCTCTTTGTGACCGTTAAGTTGCTACAAACAGAATAATCCATTTGGCATGTAGTAGGACTTCACATATCCATTGAATGATGCAATATTTTGGAAAACAAGTAAAATGTAACAGTAAATTAAGCTCAGTAGGTGGTATTTAACTATTTTTTATTCATAGGAATTTGTTCTTTGGTTGTCATCCCATTTACTCAGTCATGATTTTTATGTAGCCATTAGTCATTATTTGATCTCATGTTTCAGAACTTAGAGCATATCTGGTATGATATATTAGAAAGACACCTTGCATTTATAATCATGCACTTATGTCAGAAATCTATGATGAGCTTATGAATACCCCAATGACTTGTCATTTTCCTTTTGTTTCAATGTGAAGCCTTTTTCCTTGCTCCAAATGGTAAAAACTATAAATTTGGTATGGTGTATGTGTATATGAGTGGTGTGTGTGTGTGTGTTTTCTAGGTTGAACAAGTTCATGTAACTCTCTTTATTGAAAGATTCCTTTGGGCTCTTAAAGAAGGAACGTTCTAAGCAATCATTTTCAGGAGGCAAAATGAGGTTTTTGTCTATCCTGTGCATAGTTGATAAATTATGTTTCATTGAATAATTTTTTTAACTGCAATGATTGTATTCCTGGAGTTAGGGCTTTAAAATATTTTATCATCCCCACACTGAATGTTCTCAATATTGAAAATGAAATTTAATGAGATAATGTATAAGTTTCTATTTTGTCAACTACATAGCAGTCATTCTCATTGTTCCTGACAGAACAGCCTTATTCCCTATGACTCATGTGTTCCTACTTCACTCATTCATCCCAGTTTATGTTCCTTTTAGCCTACATTATTCTTTCCTGTCAAAAGCCTAGGCAAAATAAAAGCAAATGGTGACCTAATTTCATTTAAGCATCATTCTTATATCAGAAAGCACGAGAGACATTTAAATGAGGAAGAAAAAAAAATCAGCCTTGATTTGACATTTGTTTGACAAAATTGGAAAGTGAATTTGAAAGTTCATGGGGCCTTGAAATAGTAGTCATATATTATTTTTTTTATTTTTTTTTTAAAGATTTTATTTATTTATTTGAGAGAGAGAATGAGAGAGAACACATGAGAGGGGATAGGGTCAGAGGGAGAAGCAGACTCCCTGCCGAGCAGGGAGCCCAATGCGGGACTCGATCCCGGGACTCCAGGATCATGACCTGAGCCGAAGGCAGTCGCTTAACCAACTGAGCCACCCAGGCGCCCAGTAGTCATATATTATTGTTCCCAGCTTCTCAAAATGTTATTTCTCAGAACCAGGAGTTAAACATAAACTTATCAAAGCAGGTGGTACTTGCTCTAGTTTCTTGATCTTATGAAATATGTAGATAAAACTTAAACCACAGAGTGTCTCAAGTATTTCAGTTCTGTAACCATTAAGGTGCTTTCCAACCCTGAAATTCTGTGATTTCACAGTGGAAGCCCTTGAAATTGAGCTGAGAGGAGATGTCTTTCTGCCTTATATATGATATATCAAGGTAATGGTAAGTCGTTGTTTGACAAGGGGAATATGTCTGACCACCATGATGTCTACAGCTATCTGTGAAGAGCTAAGGTTATGCCGGGATTTCATTATATCTGTTTTGGAATCAAACAGTAATGTGACTGTAGATCTATAAATCTGCAGTGATTATAGATATACACCATAGACCTTCTTAAGTACAACCTGAGGAGGAAAAGTAACTTAGCTAAACTGAATAGTTTGGGAAAGTATTTGTATTTATTAGCACTAATGAGCAAAAGAGGCAAGATGGAACAGACATATTCCCCTCCCTCCCCCACCCCCATGATCCTGCGATATAATAAGAAATGCATATTTGGGCTTTCTCTCTGGTTTCTGATACAGAGCTCCTAAAACTCTTGGAATTCCCCGAGTCATAAAGGTGAGAGGAGAGTCTTTGTTATTCATAACAAACCCCTTTCATCCACCCCTAGTACACTAGTGAGGTGGACCCTTGGTGGGCTTCTAGATAGCTTCAGGATGGGGGCAAGCTGACAGAGAACCCAACCATATGAGTGGAGGGTTGGAACTTTCAGCTCCAACCCTGCCCACCTCAATGAGGGGAGAGGGCCTGGAGATTGAGTTAATCATGAATGGCTAACGATTTAATCAATCATGCCTAGGTGGTGGAACTTCCATAAACACCCTAGACAGTGGGATTCAGAGAGCTCTGGTCTGGTGAACACATCCTGGTACTGGGAAGGCAGAGTGTTCAGAAAAAGCCTAGAAGCTCTGTGTCCTTCTCCCAAGCTTACCTGTGTATCTCTTCCATTGGCTGTTCCTGAGTTGTATCCTTTCTAATAAACTGGTAAGAGTAAGTAAACTGTCTTCCTAAGTTCTGTGAGCTATCCTAGCAAATTAACATGGGGAGGGGTTCATGGGAACCCCTGATTTATAGCAGGTCAAACAGAAGTTAGGGAGACCGGGCCGGTCTTGTGACTGGTGTCTGAAGTGGGAGGCAGTCTTGTGGGACTGAGCCCTTAACATGTGGAGTCTACACTAACTCTGGGTTGTTGGTGCCAGAACTAAGTTATATGACAACTAGCTGGTGGTTCAGAGAGTTAGAGAATTGGTTGGTGTGGGAACCCCCTCCCCCATATGTTGTGTCAGAATTGTTGTGGGTAGTACCCCTCCGCCACTGCACAACTAATAACCAATTTCTACCAATACTTCCTAGACATTTTGTAAATCTAGCTTTTCTTTTTCTTTTTCATCTCTACAGTCACTGTCCTGGTTCAGTCCCTTATAACCTCTGCACAGTCAATATAAACTCAACTTCTCATAAGTTATCTCTTTTTTCTAGAATGCTTCTTTCCTCCAAATTAACCTTATCCTGTGTCTCGTTAATCCCTTTGATCCTATAAATCTCAGTTCAGGAGATTCCTCTGCCACTTAGTGTCCTCTTTTCTGGAGGACACTTGCTTATGTCCCTAGGAAGGGTAGGGACCTTTCTGTTCTCAGCAACACAAGAACAGCACCATCACTGCACTCACATTGCTTTCTTGAAAAGTGGCCACCTCTGTTAATTGTCTCTACATTCTCTGAACATAACAGAGTACCTGCTCTATAACAGTTGCCCCATAAAACATTTCTGGAGGGCCTGGAGCTTGCTCTAAATTCCCCCTTGATAACATCAGTAGAGTCAGCTGTGTTTCCACATATACTTCTTACCTTTGCTCAAGACAGGAGCTACTCAAGAAAATGTCTTCCCTTCAGGTTTTATGATCATTCAGTTCTCCACATCTTTCTAAAGCATGTATCTTACCATATCATTTCTCTACTTTCTTTATCTTCCTATAGTTCTCAAGGAAAGTTCAGGATGAAGCTCAAATTCTGGTTTACCCTTTAATATCTTTGGGTTTGGGCTTTTCCTACTTTGCTCAACTTTTCTATGTGCATCTTTGGCATGGATTTATAGAATGACTTGTACTCTTCATAATCAGCATGAGTTTCAAGCCTTCATGATTGCACATCCACTTTCTCTTTTGCCTTAAACACCTTCCTCCTAATGCCTCCTCCCTTCATCTAAATCCTGCCCCTCTATTAAAGCATCAGCTCTCTGGGGAGAGACTTCTCTGTGCCACCTCCGCCCACATTACCTCCCCACATCTGAGTCACTGTTCTCATTGCACCGAGTGCTTCCTCTATGAGGTACCCATCACCTTCACCATCATTATCAGTTTCTGTTCCTGTTTCCTCTAGGTGAGTACAAACCCCTTGAGAGAAGGACCTCTGTCTTCTTGGACCTGCATTTGCAACATTAAGTGCAGTATCGGACACATAGTATGAGATTAATTGCAAATGAAAGGAGAAGGGAGAAACATAAAAGCAGAGAGAAGAAAGAGCAGTGGCCATGTACTAATTTCCAGATATTTAAAATCATTCCAAATACTAACTTCTTTAACACAAGTGTCCCAGTAGCTGAGTGATTGCTGTCCTCTCCGTTTCTACAATACCTTATAAAACAAACACAGTTTTACAATCATAATTCGTTTGATCCTTGCAAATGAATAGATTTTGGTGATCTTGCCATTTTTGAAGCTCTAGAAAAAGAGACTCAAGAAATTCGTGAAGCTAGGAAGTAAGAAAACCAGGATGAGAATCAGTCTGATCAACACAAATCTGGATTTTCTGGTACCATACCCAGGACTGGCTACATAATTTGTGGGGCCCGGTGCAAAATAAAAATGCAGGGCACCTTGCTCAAAAGTACTGAGACTTTCGAGGTCGTGATAGCAGAGTGTTAAACCAAGCTCAGGCCTCTTCTGAGTGTGGGGCTCTGTGCATCTGCATGGGTTGTCTGCCCACGAAGCTGGCCCTGACCAGGCTTTCCCATAACTCCACGGAGCTCTCCTTTAGGCGCTCTAAGAATAGGGTTGGCAGCACATTGATCAAAGGCAAACCCTGCCTTGTCAAACTAAGGAGAGCAAGAATTAGCATAATGCACCAAGCACTGGGGGTGAGTGTTTTAGGTGTCATCTCATTAATCCTCACAATAGCCTTGCACCTTCTGAGATGCCTTTCTCCCAACATCTTCACCATCCAGCTCAGTCCTGTGCCTTTCAAAACATCAGCTCCTCTGGGAAAGACTTCTTTAAGCCCATCCCTCTATTTGGTATGAATCCTTGCCCTCCTATGTGTTCTCATTATACCCTCTGCTGGCTCCATTACGTCACCTGTGTTGATTTTGCTTTCTTACCTGATACGAGAACAGATTGAGACTGAGTCACATAGCTAGGAAATAAATGTTGTTGTTGAGATGACTTAGGTTTATAGCTCCTTTCACTGCTCATCCAGCATTCTGTTATGCTACTCTATCCTGTTCAATGTCACTTGATCACTTAACGTATTCAGCATTAGCCATCTTTGCCATTTCACCTTACTTTTATCCCCACAGAAGAAGTATATTGAGGGTTGAGGGGGTGATATCTGGTTCTCTGGGTGAAATGTAACATACTGGCACATATACGGGTCTTACTTAGGCATTGTAATCTGGTGAAGGTATGACTCCGTGTATGTGATCGTAAGTATGCCCCTTTATCTCTCCAAAACTGGGATTAAAGAAATAAGCGAAGAAAAATCATTTCTCTAAGAATAATACCTAACAAGTTATCACTTGCATCTGCAAAGGGAGGCAAAAGCCCTATGCATTCCAGGAAGCTTGAGGACAATATTAGCATTCTTTATAAGATTTGGTTTGCTAAAATGCTAAATGCTCTTAGTGTCATAGTGGAACTGCTCCACTGGCCAAATGAACATTTTACTGTGATATAATATTAAATTTTTAAGAGCTTGACTTCACAATTTAAATTTTAAAATACATTTAAAAAGGTAATGCATATACCTCTACCTTTAAATATGAGAATATATACATACAACAATGAGGTAGAGCTTAATGTTCTGCATATAAACAGAAGACACATGGAAGCCAAAAATCAGCTCCTTGAAGTGTGTTAACTACTGAGATATGACCAAGATGAACAGCTTTGTATGGTTTAATTGGTTTAATTAATTGAAAGTGAGCTCATTGATTTTTAGAAGGTGTTTAAAAAGTGCAGTTAGAGATTGACTTTTTTTTTTTTTTAAAGATTTTACTTATTTATTTGACAGAGAGAGAGATAGCAAGAACAGGACCACAAGCAGGGGGAGTGGGAGAGGGAGAAGCAGGCTTCCCGCTGAGCAGGGAGCCTAATGTGGGGCTCGATCCTAGGACCTTGAGATCATGACCTGAGCCGAAGGCAGACGCCTAACGACTGAGCTACCCAGGTACACCGAGACTGGCATTTTTTAAAGTGAATTCATAAATCTTTGATAATCCCCAAACAGAATAAGGAAGTATTGGTATAAATGAGTCTCCTATCCATCATATAAGACCATATGAGGTTAAATCAATGAGGCTGTTGTTTTGTAACTGGCTGTCATCTCTCCACGAATAGTAGTAAAGCTCATTGTAATACAGAGCCTAATGTAGAATTAATTAAAAAAAAAATTTTTTTTAAATGTCTTATTAGTAGACACTCTTCCAGGATATTGGGAGGAAACAAGAATTGAAGGAGATCCTCATAGGTACGTCCCAGGGAATCTCACTAATTGTTAAATCGCCTCTCTATTGATTTCTTAGCACTTCCCCCACTGTGGCTGGAGGAGGAATAGAGGCACCCAAACTATGAAAGCAAAGTGTGCAGCTAAGACTGACGGATCTAAAATGGACGGATTCACTGTATCTGCCAAGGTCAGCTTGGCAAGGGCTTTGGTCCAGATAACATCATTTTTTAACCATTATTTTGACGGGTATTCTTTCAGAAGCATAGAAATATTGCCTCCTGTCCTTTTAACTCGATCGCTCAACTTCTCCTTTTTTATTATTGTGAAGGAGGTGATGCCTTGAAAATTTAAATATGCATTCCTTTCTAGTTTTTCAAGTATATGACATTTATTCTAGTTGGCCCAAGAATTCATCAAACCTGGAGAAGATTAAGACATGTTATTGCAAGGAGGATGATGTAATAGCTTCTGACATGGAAAATAAGATTTTTCAAATCCCTTAAGTTTCCTTTCAGTGGATCAAGATCACTGGTGGATGAAGAGAAGGAAGAAGGTAAAATTCAGCCAGAAATATGTGTTCTGATTTCTTCTTCCTTGAGCTGCTGCTCCAAGACAAAGAGGAGTAAGTAAATGAGAGTACATGAGACCAGAATTGGGCTTTTGTGCCCACTTCTCATTTGAGACTCTTGGCCTTGCAAGCTACTCCTTCAAGCTGCTGATCTTATGAAGTAAATATTGTTCTTCTCATTTTAAAAATCGAGGCAAATGGAGATGAGCCAATTTGTTCAACGTTATTCAGATGGCACAGAAACTGGATTTGAACTCAGGACAGCTGACTAACCACTCTTAACTATAATACCATACTGCCTTTCTGTACTGCCTTGTGGACACAGCTGTGCTAACAAATAAAAAAATACAAAATAAATAAAACATTTTTAAAATTTTAAAAAATTAAAATGGTGAAAACCTGAAATAAAGTCAGTAAAATTTTAACATTTTGCACTTATAGAATAAATGAGTTTCTGATCATATTGTTAGTGGATGTGATATCAAGGTATAACACTTGCCATGCTAGTTTTGCCAGTCTGTTAAAATCTCCTAAAATGTTGAGTAGAAATGGAAATTTAATATATAACTTGCACTTCCATGTTGTCTTGCTTTAAAAAAGTACAGCTTCTGGGGCGCCTGGGTGGCTCAGTCGTTAAGCGTCTGCCTTCGGCTCAGGTCATGATCCCAGGGTCCTGGGACCGAGCCCCACATCGGGCTCCCTGCTCCATGGGGAGCCTGCTTCTCCCTCTCCCACTCCCCCTGCTTGCGTTCCCTCTCTCGCTGTGCCTTTCTCTGTCAAATAAATAAAATAAAATAAAATAAAATAAAATAAAATAAAATAAAATAAAAGTACAGCTTCTATGAGTTGCACTTCTGTTCAGTTGCATCCAAACTAAAAGCATATCTTTCTATTTGAATGTCTTGAATGGTTTTGTTACTATTGATAATTATTAAAAGTAATATAATTTCTGGTCTTGACTTACGAAGGACCATAGACTTCTTCCATAGATTTGTAATTTCCTCAGTTTCAGAGAGTAAATTAATTACAACAATAAAATTGCTCTTTGAAGCTCTTTCTAATAGGATACTTTGTTTATATTCCAGCCATTCCCTAGAGATGGTGTAAGTATTTCATAATTATTTTGGGAACCAAACTTTTTATACATAGGTATATTTTCAGTCTTCATATTACTTAATCCCATCATCCAACATAATGTAAACCATCTCTCATTTAGATGTTATTTTCACTTTTAGGTGGTTGGCTCTTTATTCACACGTTTTAAAGAATTATTTCATAGCAGTTTATATGAACTAAATGAGACATTTCCGATATCAGCTTTTAAAACTTGATGGTTTGGTTCTTTATTTGTCGTTTTGTAGACTTGATGTCTCTAGTGCAAGGCTTGCTTCTGCTTGGAAACCTGTAGTTTACCAATTAAATGATGTAGCAATTCAAGTAACGTTAACTACCCTGAATTAAAATGCTCTCAGGCCATAAAGCAGCAGTTGTAAGTCATTGGAATTTGCAAAAACAATCAATGTCATATGATAGTTGACACATGCTGGATCTGATTTTTAATGTACAAGGTCTTGGTTAGAAAATGAAGGTGAGCCTCCTGTATAATTTCATGCATGTATTTCAATATGTGGATTCTAAGGAGGTTCCTACAAAAGGGAACACCTCCAATACTAAATGAAAAAAAAAAACACACAAGAATATCATCACACATAGTAGATGAGATCAGTTTTTTCTCAGCTTACTCAATAATACATTATGAGAAAACTGCGCAGTGAAAGAACAATCTAAATGTAGATGGGACCCACTGAAAATGTCAAAATATATCCTAGTTGAAAAGAAATGGCTACATTTCATCAAAGTAGGAAAAATAACTGGGAGCATCTTACATACGGGCATAAAAAACTTTTCTGCAGTTAAGTCACAATAAAATATTTGGCCTCGCCTGCAACAAAATCAAAATTGTGGGAAATTTAATGAAGTACCTGTGGAATTTGAAGAAGAAAACAGAAATTTATGCATTTATCATTATGTCTGTTTGAATTAATAAGTGATAATGTTTTGTGAGTAAGTAAAAAGTTGTGAAAAGCTCTCAATTCTATCATGTCTTTATATAATACCACTCATGAATATGCAAAAAGATGAACAATTCTTCAAAATGTGTAAGCAGAACAAAAGCATTAGAAATGAGCTATGAAAGTTGCAAAACATAGCTTGACGTGTACTTCATCTTACATTATTGGTGTAATTAAGACATGTCTGGAGATTAATGAATCTCCAAATATGCAGGTGACTGGTAAATCAAGTGTTTGGCTGACAGATTCCAAATTTGAAATTATAATTTCTTTAAAATTGTTTTTCAAACAACATCCTGTGCTGTTATTAGAATTCTTTCTCATGAGCAATAAAGTAAATTATATTACAGACCATTTTTCTTTGCTTTCAAAAAGAAACATTATTCCTTTTTTTTTGGTCAGAGAGAGATGATAAATATTTTAAATGTATTTGGGAAGAAGTGAAAAAATATATCACAAACTAATCTCTGAAGATTTCAGAGTACCGACGCCTTCTCTTCAAAAGAGGCAAAAGGTCACACACAATGAATTTTTCTTATTTCATGGAATGAACTCTTAGGTAAAGCAATATGAGGATGTTCACTGAGAGCAAAATTTTGTCTGTTTTGTTCACTCTAGTCCCTGCACCTGAAACAGGACCTAGCACATACTAGGTGATCAATAAATATTTTGTGTATGATTAAATAAGTGAATAAATAATTGAATGGCTAATTATATGCATATGTAATACTAGAACTCTAATTTTACTGAAATTCTGCAAATCCTAACTTCATCTATGAGTATATCAACAAAATCAATTTTGGCGTTTGATGTATTTAATGTTGTATTCATAATAACACTCGCTCAAAGCTGACAATGTTTTGAGTTGACCAATCGCTACAGCAAGAGCACATGATTTATTTCCATTCCATTTCATCCTTAAAATTACTTTAAAAATACCATGGAAAGCGGCACCTGTGGCTCAGTCAGTTAGGCGTCTGATTCTTGATTTCGGCTCAGGTCATGATCTGAGGGTTGTGGGATCCAACCCCGGGTGGGTTCTGTGCTACTCAGTGTGGAGCCTGCATAGGATTCTCTCTCTCCCTCTGTCCCTCCTTCTGCTTTTCTCTCTCTCTCCTACTCTAATATATATATATGTTATACACACACACACACGCGCCATGGAGAAAAATAATACTAGTAGCTTGCATTAATGGATATCAGGAAATAACTGGTAATCAGATTGATGGGGTCAGAAGTGCTCAGTGGCCCTGGGAAGAGATTTGCCACATTAGCAGAGAGAAAGTGATGCTTCACTAATCACAACTCTACAAACTTATTACTGCAATTTTATATATTCTCATTATTCACATTTTGGATTTTAGCCTCTCACTTTTTTTTTTTCAAGAAAGAGAGAGTGTGCACAGTGGTTGGGAAGGACAGAGGGAGAGAGAGAATCTTAAGCAGGCTCCACACCTAGCTCAGAGTCTGACGGCTCTATCTCATGACCCTTAGATCATGACCTGACTGAAATCAGGAGTCCAGCGCTTACCTGACTGAGCCACCCAGGCACCCCATTAGCCTCTCACTTATAACAAATAAGTTATGGTTTGGGTTATAATTTGGTTTGGTTTGGTTATAATTTAATGTGACATCCATATCATTGCTAGGAATGGCATTAGGGAAATTAACATTATTTTATTAAAAGCTTCTAGTATTATTAAAATTAATGATCCACTTGAAAGACAAGTTTCCCATGTAGCTTTCATTTTGTTTTGTTTAAAGTCCTTACATAGAGTAACCACCACTGCCAGTTCCAGGGAATCCCATCCATTTCATAATAAGGATTAGCATTCATCCCATTAGGCATCTTGCGAGTAGGACTATAATCCTTGTTTTTAATTGATTGGGGAGTTAAAGTTATATAATGGGACCAAATGGCCAGCTTCTAGAAAGTAGCTCACCAGTTGAACTTAAAGGAAACCCAAGAGGATGATGACACCACTCTTGACTGAAATTGTTTTCCCTAAGTTTACCAGTGGATGCTTTGCCAATTTCCTCAGTTCCAAGAGTTTATGATGCCTCTGTTAATTTTATAGAATTGAAACTCCATTCTCCTCTTGTGTTTTGTGTTCTTCCTTTGAGCCCTTTAGTCTGACTGCTTTACTTTTACCCCTCATTTTTGGGTCTTCTGTGTGTTAAGTGGTATTTGTTGGTATTCGGTTCTGACTCCCTGTACACCATTTTTGGATCTGGGGTATTCATTTCCTTACTTGGTGTCATTTCCCATGTATGCCTGTGACTCTACACTCTATGATTCATGGGCCCCTTCTGCTCCTAGTGAGGCAGGGGTCTCATCCTGGACAGGAGGGGATAACATGTCAGACCCCATCCAGTCACAGCTCTAAAATGCACATCTCTTGTCGCACTCCTTCCTATAGTCCTTCAATACTTCCCAAGATGATGTTGAAATTCCTTAACATTTCCCCTGAGATTTTCCATGGTAGGTCCAGGCACCCCTTTCCAAGATCACATTTAATCATTTAATCTCTAGCAATACTGAAATCTTTTCAGTTCTCCAGACATATTCTGTTCTCTCTTCTTTCACGTGCTTCTTCCTGTGCTGACAGCACGCACCTCCCTGATGCCATTTACCCTCACGACTCAGGTTATGCATCTTGTCCCTTCGGATACCTTCCCTATAGCCTTACAGATTATAGGTTGTCCAGCCGCCTGCTCCCTGGCCCCTTGTACTATCAGAGAACAACTGATGCCTATATTTTGATTACCTATTTACTTTACTCCCCACTGACTTTAAAGTTCTTGAAGACCAGAGCTGTGACTGGTTCACTATTTTATTTTGTTTTATTTTGCACTTTGTTCACTATTTTGTGTATAGGAAAATGCTGAGCACAAATTAACCAGGCAATATTTTTTTCATAAGTAAAAAGGTACGGATTTTGTCTTATTCAGCACTGCATTCTAAGGACTCAAAATCATTAATATTTTCTTTCTGATTCTCCTAGATGCCTATGAATTTTTCCAAATATTTGAATTTAAATTTATGTAATAAAGGACAAATAATTCATTTTAAGCTATTTTAAAGTATGACTTAAAATTTTTAAATTACCTTTGAGCATGACTTTGGCTATTTCCTGTAAATTTTGGATATAACTTAGTCATCATCATTAATTCCTGAATAGTTTATAATTATAGATTTATATTTTTGGTCTAATATTTAAAAGACTGTTTTTGAACTGTTAAATGATTGGGATCCTTCTTTAATATTTCTTCTGTAAATATCCAGTTTTACTCTTTTGCAAAATAAAAATAGCATATTTTGGACACTTGGAATTTTTTGTAGGATTTTTGGCAAAATCTATGTATATATATAGATATATTTTAAGGGTCATGTGTACTAGTTAACTCTGTTTAAAGGCTCACAAAATTTGATATATATAAAATTCTGAATTTATTATTCTTCATTATATATATTTGATACAATTGGTTAAGGGCTAAGCAATCTATATTCAGCTGTGCTATGTCAAATTATCACTCAATGCCAAGAATTTTTCTTCATGTATTTTGACACACTTTGTAAGTTTTGTCTTTTATTATTTTAACGAACCTCTTTCATCCATGTTAAAAAGTTTACTTTCTATTTTACTTTATTCAAATTAATATGGTTATTTGTCTCATTTTTCTTGATGCTACCTAATTCACTGCCACTCATTGTTTTATGTTTTACCTTTCCATGCTGGTTTGTTTTAGTTCTATCTCTTTAAGTAAAGATCTTGATTTTGAGTGCTGTCAAATGTCCCTTCTACCTCCCTTCAAGCGGAATGAGAGGGGATTCAAGAAGCCCCGTGAAGAGGTTGCCTTGTGTGATGTGGCCTGGGGCACAGTGTTTGCTCCTGGAAAAGCTGAAAGGCTTGCTGCCTTAGGGACAACCTGTATTGCCAGAATTCATGCAGGCTTTCTGGGAACTCCTGAGGACCACATAGAAGACAGAGACATACCTGGAGCTACCTTGAAGGGGCGATAGGCTCTTGAGAACATGGAATGGGCCTCAGAAAATCAGGGTGACGTCCTGAATGTCCAGGCAGAGGAGACCTCACTTGTGTTAAGAGTGCCACAATGGGAGATCCTGTTGCCGGTGACAGTTCCATAGAAATGACAAATACACTACCTGAGAAAGAATCAGCTTTAAATCCCTGCCAAGCTCAGAGGAAACCAATGCCAGGTTATATTGGTGCCTGTCAATGAGAACTTTCTTGGACTTTCCAGCTGTCTAACACCTCTGTGAAATCTAGACGATCTGGTGCCAGCTTGTCCATGGAGAGGAGGAGCAGTGAGATAAAGGGGATAACTGGAGCCGTCCCGGAACTGCAGGCTGCCACCCTATCCCTTAGCCTGAGCAGGGAGGGGGAAGGGGTTGTTGTTGTTGTTAATATCAATTACTGTGGGTGTTGTTTAGTGTGTGTGTGTATATATATATACATATATATATATATGTATATATATATAATTGACATATAGTTGACACACAATGTTACATTAGTTTCAGGTGGACAACATGGTGGTTGGACGAGTCTATACCTTATGCTATATTCACCACAAGTGTAGCTACCGTCTGTCTCCATACAATGAATGCTATTCCAATACCATCGACTATATTCCCTATGCTGTACCTTTCATGCCCACGACTTATTCATTGCATAACTGGAAGCCTGTATCTCCTACTCCCCTTCATCCATTTTTCCCATCCCCCGCCTCCCCGTTCCCCACCCCCCCAGCAATCACCAGTTCTCTGTATTATGGGTTTGTTTCTGCTTTTTGTTTGTTTATTCATTTGGTTTTTAGATTCCATATGTAGGTGAAATCATATAATATTTGTCTTTCTCTGGCTTATTTCGCTTAGCATAATACCCTCTAGGTCTATCCATGTTGTCACAAATGGCAAGATCTCATTCTTTTCTATGGCTGAATAATATTCCTGTGTGTGTGTGTGTGTGTGTGTGTGATATATCATATATATGTATATATACATACCACATTTTCTCTATCCATTCATCTATTGATGGATACTTGGGTTGCTTTCATATCTTGGCTATTGTAAATAATGCTGCAATAAACACAGAGATGCCTATACCTTTTTGAATTAGTATTTTTGGGGTTTTTTTGGGGGGGAGTAAATATTTAGTAGGGGAATCACTGGGTCATATGGTTATTTCTTTTTTGAGGATCCTCCATACTGTTTTCCACAGTGACCACACCAATTTACATTCCCACCAACAGTGCACAGGGTTCCTTTTTCTCCATGTTCTTGCCAAAACTTGGAGATGGAGGAAGTTTTAAATGCAGTTTAGAGTCTTGAGCATTACTTGAGATGATCGTTTAAATACCAAAATTAAATGTTTTATGACTAAAAGTGACCAGAGGACTTTTTATTTTCTGAGAGTGATCAGAAACGTCATGGAATCTGCTTAGAGTTCATTGAAGGGACACAGAGAATTAGTCTCAGAGAACAGATTTGAATGAGCAATGAGGGAAAAGAAGAAAATTTTCTGTTTCATTCTTGGGGGACTGCTCTCAGTGACATTATAGTTTTCCTTCCGTGTGTTTTCCTCAATCAGTGGTTCAATGCATATCAGGATACCTGGAGAACTCAGAGCATAGAAAGAGCAGGCTAACTGAAGAGAATAAGCCTGAGCCTCCGGATTTATACCAACTTCCCAGGTGATTCTGATTCCATCTAAAGTTTGAGAACCACTGTCTTGGATATATGACAGTGGCACAGTGGATGAGACTATGTCATGAGCTGCTTGCTAAATGCAGATTAAATCAGAATCCCTTCTGGAAGCTATCTGTAACTCCACTCATTCCTGTTTCTCAAATTGCTGATTCTTCCTGTCTGTGTTTCAACCTTATTCCTGTGTCTCATTTATTTACATCGTTAAGAACTAATGTCATTCTCACCACTCCATAATCATTGCCATAATTAGGGTGCTTCATATTCTATTGTAATTCAATGCATCATCAGACAGTATGATGAAGGCCCAAGAAAGAACCTTGTACTTGATACAGTGATGTCTTTTTTTTTTTTTTTTTAAGATTTCTTTATTTGAGAGAGAAAGAGAGAGTACACATGCATGCCCAAGTAAGTGGCGGGGAGGGGCAGAGGGAGAGAATTTCAAGCAGATTCCCTACTGAGTGTGGAGGCCAATATGGGGCTCGATCTCACGACCCATGAGATCATGACCTGAGCTAAAACCAAGAGTCAGACACTTAACTGACTGAGCCACCCACCCAGGCACCTCCATTTTTTTTTAAGAGTAGGCTCCATGCCTAGCATGGAGCCCAACACAGGGCTTGAACTCATGACCCTGCGAACAAGACCTGAGCTGATATCAAGAGTTGGTTGCTTAACTGACTGAGCCACCCATGTGTCCCAATACAGTGATGTCTTAATTAAGGAAGATTTTCCCCCATTTGTTTAGATTTATTATTTTTGCTTAACATCCTTTTATGTTAATATAATTTGTTTATAAATCTACACATTGGACAATTAGGCTTTTTAATTTGCTACTTCAGCTAATAATATTTTCTAAAAAAATGCATTTGCTGTATTTATGAGTGTATCAATGAACTGTGTATTTGTTTCCTATGGTTGCTGTAACAAATTACCACAAAGTTGGTGGCATGAAATGTATTTTCTCAGAAATCCAAAATCAGTTTCACTAGGCATTAGTCAATGTGTTGGCAGGGCTGTGCTCCCTCCAGAGGCCCCTCGGGGGAAAACCTATTCCTTGCCTCACTCAGCTTCCGTGGCTGCCAGCATTCTTTCATTTGTGGCCACATCACCAGCATCTTCAAATCTCTCTCTCTGCTGTGTCTTCACACTGTTTTCTGTTCTGTGTGTGTCTGTCTCATAATTCCTTCTCCCTCACTTTAATAAGAGATGTGATTCCATTTAGAGCCCACCAGGTTAATAAGGATAAGCTCTTCCTCTCAAGAGTCTTAACTTATCACACATGTTGCCATATAAGGGAGTAGTCACAGGTTCTGGGGATAAGGAAATGAGTATATTTTCGGGGGCCATTTTTCAGCCTGCCAAAAATCGTACTGCTATAACATTATGATTTCTGTGTAATATTTCACTGTGTAATTATACCAGTTTATTTATTTTGATGGGCATCTTGGTTGTTTTCAGCTCTCTGCTGTTATAAGTAGTGCTGTTAGGAGATTTTTGTCCATGTCTCCTGGAGTTGTACACACGCATAAGCTTTTCTAGCATATGCGCCTAGGAATAAAAATGCTGGGCATGGCGCATGTGAACTTTCAAATTTTGGAGGCAATATCAAACTGTTTTCCAGAATGGTTTCACTAATATGCCTTTACAGTGGTAATGTATAAGAGATTTTGGGAATCTACATCTTTCCTGACGCTTGACATTGTCAGATTTTTAAAGTTGTGCAAATTTAATGGCTGTAAAATGGTATCTCATTATGGTCTTAATTTACCTTTCCCTGATCATTAATAATATTGATTGTCATATATTTATTGTCCACATGCATTTTATCTTCAGTTAAATGTCTATGTCTTTTATCCATACAGTTTCTGCTTTTCTTATTGATTTTTTTAGGAGTTTTCAAAGATATATATATATATATATTTTAAGATTTTATTTATTTATCTGACAGGGAGAGAGAGAGAGGAAGAGAGTGCATAAGTTGGGGAGAGGGGCAGAGGGAGAGAGAAGCAGACTCTCTGCTGAGCAGAGAGCCTGATGCAAGCCTCAATCCCAGGACCCTGAGATCATGACCTGAGCCAAAGGCAGAAACTTTTGACTGAGCCACCCAGACACCCCAAAGGTATATTGTTTTTAGCAATCTTTTGTTGTAGCAAACGTGCAAATGTTTTCTCTTTCATTATAGACCTTCCCCATCCCCCACCCTTTTCCTTAAGGTGTTTCTGATGAACAAAATTTCTTACTTTTGATACAGTAAAGTTTATTTTCTTTGTTTTTGGTTTTTGTAAATCAAGTCTTTCCTTATGGTAGGGTCTTAAAATGTTGATCTATATTTTCTTCTAGAAGTTTTATATTTTTGTTTTTGCATTTAAATCCTTATTTCATTTAGAATCGTTTTATTAATAATACGAATAATAGCATTCTTCTTCTTATGGCATGTGGTAGGGATCAAATTTGATCTTTTTCCAAAATGGATAGCTTTTTTCCCAGCTCCATTTATTAAACAGCTCCTTCTCTCCCACCTCTGCATATACCAAATTTCCACCCTGAAGTAGTTCTCTTTTGGGGCTTCTGAACTCTATTTACTCTACTGGTCAATTTGTCTCTATTACTATGCCAGCCATTATCTTAATTATTATAGTTTCATCGTAAGCCCTGATTATTAAATTCCCTTAAGTAAATTTTTAGGTTAAAAAAACTTTAGGTTAGAAAAAATGGTATCTTTGGATGAAGTATATTTTGCATGTGGCATTATCCATTTTAAATATTTTCCTTTTAAAATGTATATTTTTGAAAGGCGTGGAATTAATTAATTCTGAAACCAGACATTTATTAAATATTCTAATATGGAAGAAATAAAAATGTCTTCTTAGTATTGGTCCATTTGGGATTTTATTTGTAGAGTTAGCATATTTTAAACGAAAGAACCACAAGTTTCAAATTCAAGGTTAGCCTACGCTAAAGATACTTACTGGTTGCTACTTGTTTCTCCAAGTATAAGATGGGCCTGATGCAGCTTATACCTCAAAGTGAATTGTTTGATGCTAAAAATGACAGATTTAACATTTTCTAATGAAGTGATCCTTAGCATTGGCATATACTTGAGACTTTAATCTATTCTAGACAATTAAGTTTCAGCACATTAGGAACTTTAACGTAGGGGTACATTCAAAGTCGTTTCTGATACATTGGTTTGCCTGGAGAAGACTGAGAGGAAAATCACTGTAACTTGCTGACTGCATTTTCACAGATCCGGTGTCATCTGCGGGGAGGCTAACTGGCTTGAGGGTGGACAATAGAGTATGGCTACAAGTCCTTAGGGCAAATGCATCCTCTGGTCTGCCCCATATTCTAGGGCAGCTTAAAGAAAATCCAACGATCTTTTTGTACTTAATGGACACCAACTCTGAGCTAAAACTAATTTTTGGGAACCTACACCACAGAGTCCACTTGTTGAGTGAGAGTTTTTGAGAGGTCAGGGGCTAACTGGAATTCTGATACCAAACATCATACCCTAAATCAATTCTCTGGATTTTCCCCATCTTCCCTATCAAGTTGAGATAGATATCATGAACAGCCAACTGGATCCTCACACCAACATCTTGATCAATACCGCAAGCACCATTTAGTAGGAATAGCCAAATAGAAACTCCTTGAGCTCCCGTGCCCACCAAAATGGTGGCACCACTGCAATTTCCGCTGGCAAGATGAACTCCACTGTCTGCCTATTTTACTCAGTCCAAGATCAGAGTCTCATACAGAAGCATCTATTTGGAGAAGCCTCGGTTTTGTGCCAAAACCCTAGATGCTGGCAGTGGGAGACATATGGAAGAGTGGGCTTTTGTCTTTTCAGGTTCTATAGTGGGAGATAGTTCAACGAATGCATGTGATAGTTCAATGAATGCATATGATGGGGAATTCTCCAGATATACAAAGGGAGATTCTAGGCAGCCAAAGGAACACAAGAGTAATTTGCCTAAGGGCAAAGGGAAAGAGCTGAATTCACTAACTCCAAATCTTTCTGCTCTAAGACCCAGGGTAGATACTGTGTACAATTAGATAAGCAGCGATAGTATTTTGGATTTATAGTATTTCTCAACAAACCAACCAACCCTGACCCACTTTGACAAGTGTTTGCCCTTAAAAAAATTAGTAGTTCGAAGAATTTATTACTTTATGTAACAGATGACCAACATGAGATAAAGAGAAGCTAAATGACTTCCCCATGCAAATAGTTGATAGTAGATTTACCATCATTTGTTTTTCCTGACTCTGTTTCATTACCTGCCCTCTGAAAAGAAAAGGATATGGCTACAAAGAAACACTTTGAAGCTGAATCATATGCTTTCCTCCCCCAGGCTTTTCCTATGATGCAGGGGTGGGGGTCAGTAACAGGAAAACTGAAATTTGGGAGATACAGAAAATAATGGATTTGATCAGACTGGACTATGAGAGGATTAGAGCTGAGTTAAATTATCACAGTTTTAAATAATGCAAAGTCCAGGGATGCCTGGGTGGCTCAGTCAGTTAAGGGTCTGCCTTCGGCTCAGGTCATGATCCCAGGATCTTGGGATCGAGTCCTGAATCAGGCTTCTAGCTCAGCAGGGAGCCTGCTTCTCCCTCTGCCTGCAGCTCCCCCTGCTTGTGCTCTCTCTCTCTCTGGCAAATAAAGAAATAAAATCTTAAAAAAAATAATGCCAAGTCCAGCTTAAAAGGAAAGGTACTCTAAAAACTTCTTGGCATACTTCCACTTTAATACTCCAACGCCATCTGTGAAAACAAAATGAGTATTATGGGTCTCCACTAAATGGATTATATGTTTCTTAGTAGACACCTGTTCAGAGCACTTAGGTATTAGGTGACTCAGGGATCTAAAACACATCCATATCTATTGATTGAGCCTAGATATTGAATTGAAATGTCAGGAAATACAGTGGCAGCTTTAGAGGAAAAAAATGTAATGAAAAAAAAAATATATCCATTGTAAGCTCTTTATATTTGAGATTTATCAAAGGCAAAGTCTTAATTCGTTTGTACGGAGCATCTAATCTATGAAATGCTTTCCCAATGCAAGTGCACTATGTAACATTCGCTGCTGCTAGGACAGGGCACTTGCATGGTTATATATTATGGGCTGTAAGTTGTGGGGTTAGGGAGGCCCCTCCATCCACTGGACTGACAACTCAGGGCCTCTCTATAATGTTGGGTGTGCTTGGCCGGCCTGGCGAAATGTGGTGGCCCTGGATTTGTCCCTAAAATGTAGGTGTTATGATGCTTAGTCCAGAGTTTTCTTTCCTTTATTGTGTGCTCTTCAGGGCTGGAAAAGAGTCTGCAAGAAAGATAAGTATAGACTTGAATTTTGTTATAATTTAACTTGTATTGTAAATATACACTGAGCTTTGAAAAACAAACGTAGTGATTCAAGAAACAGCAAAAATTAAATAAGAGGGGACACACACTGCAAGTAAATGTAGCCCACAGTCCAGTAATACTTTACAATTTAAAGAGATCAGAATCACCAAGGACTCTGATATATAAGAGAGTGAAATGCTTTCCAAACTTCAGGTCTTGTGCATGTATGCATTGTGGCGCACTTAATAGATGGTCAAAGACATAGGAATATTCACCATCTCTTGAAAAGTAATATATTTTGTGATAAAACTCAGTCTGAAATAAGAAATAACATAACTCGTTATATTTCTTGAGTGTGGGGTCTGTAACATGCATATTCCAGTGGATATGGCTGTGGAGAAATGCATGAAGAAAAATAAAAGCAGGCACAGACAGATACAGCTATTTTTCTGTTCTTCAGGACAAGAGGAAAGAAAGACACAAAGGAAGGCAGACTGGAAGAAACAAAATATGTAGACAGAAGTTTGCTCTAGAAGTTTCTTTTCCACCTACCTTACTGGGAGCCCTGCTGCCCCAAGATATAGACTTATGAAAAATGTCTGGGAGAGATGACTCTAAGCTAACCTGATGATGTTAGATAGTAAATGCATCCTCCATTTAGGTAATACATTGTAACGTGGAGCACTGAGGTGGAACATATTTTAGGGTAGACACATCAGCCCACCTAAGCTTAGTGAAAAAAAAAAGTAAGAGAAAGTAGAAATGGCCTTTGGTCCTGGAAGATACAATTTTTTTTTCTGATTAATCAAATCTCATTCATAGTTTAGCGAAGAGAAGAGACAATAGAGGTAAGTCTTTTAAAGCAGAAAAGATGTTTGGAAATGGCTATCATAGGACTTTTTACTCTAGTAGAGTGCATCCTGATCTTTAGTACTTATAAGGAACAGCAGAAGTAGTGTAAAAAATAGATTTGTATGTTCCATCAACAGAAATTCTGATTTGGTGGGTCTAAGGGAGCCCAGGTATTTTATTCTTAACAAGCTTACAGGAGATTCTGAAGCACGTGGCCTTGAGAGAATGTGATGGTCCCAGGTCCACAAAGCACAATATTCCTGTTTTGTCCATCAGGCCCTTAACTGTGTGAGACACAGCTTTGGAGTCTAAAATTTAAGACAGAGAATTGGAGTGGAGAACTAGAAAGGGATTGTAAGCAGCTGATAATAAAAATGTTTGTCCATATTGTGAGAGCTGGTAGGAGGAGGATTTTTCTTTGAAAGAAAAAAATATATTACAAGAATGTAAAGCTTATCTTCTTTCTTCCTAGCGGATTGTTTTTAAGGTATTGTTTATATTTTGAAATGTTTCCCTTGATCATATCATTAGCAGTAATGGTTGGTTGGGGAATTTTACAGGTGTTTTGTCAATTACAAGTGTTAGACTACACAGAAATAGATAAAATTTTGAGTAATGTAAACATCCACCCACAGAGGTAGTATTTGAAGATGTCATTTTAATAGAACATATAAATATGAGATACTTCTGTATCTGCATTTACAAGGTATATCTATTTCTACTAAAGATTCTCTGAGGAAAATATTTAGTATTTTTTTTAACTATTTGCTTATCATTCATAAAACAAAAGTGTTGCTTCTTAGAAAGTTGAAAACAATAACTAAATATAAAGTTACCACATAGCTTCTGGACATTAATCATCAAAGAAGAGTTCTCAAGCTAGTAATAGTCTGTGGACTCAAATTTATTGACTTAATTATAACATTGCTAAAGTGAGAAAAAAATTAAAAAAATCAACACACCAAAAATACATAGAAAACTCTTATAATGTGACTTTTTCATTATGGAAAAGGAAACAGGATAAGAGTTTTGAAGAATATTATTATATATACCATTAAAATTGCTTCCAGTGGAAATTCAAAAGAATAGAACAGTGTGATAGTGAAATAAGAAATGTTAAAGAATAAAATAGAGCATGGCCTAATTCAATATGCTGCAGGAGAAAATGGAATGTGTGCTGAAAGACAAAAATAATAAATATAAGTAATTAGGCCAATAAAAGACAAAAAAGACTTATGAGAATAACCTTCTAAGTTTCCACAGAGAGGTTAAGAATGCTCTTTGAAGATGGGAACTCATGGGGCAAATGGTCCAAGATGATTTAAGGAGAGGCCTGGACGAAGAAATAGGGAAGCAATGAACATGAAATTAGAGATCTGGGAGGGATTTGAAAGATTAGTTAGGCACAGTTGGTTAAACCTCCGACTCTTGATTTCAGCTCATGATCTCACATAGAACAGGTCATGATCTCACATAGACAGCCTCTCTGGTCTCTATTTGTGATTCATAGGATACATCTTTAATAGTCTCCCTTGATTCATTTTTTATACCTACTACCTTGTCCTACTCTACTTACACTCTGAACTTGACATTTATATTAAAGCTTTGGCTGTGACCATACTCTGCTCTCCATATTCAACCAATACTCCTTGGTACCCTCTATGTCCTGACACATCCTCAGCTCTTCACTGCCCACCCCCACACCCCCCCTCACCCTCACCCTAGTTGGCTTTCTTTAGCTCTGTGACCAAGACTTCCATAAGTCCAACCTCTTAATTTGAAAGCTAAATAAATGAAGTTCTACAGAAGTTATGTAGCTTATCAAAGTCATTTGAGTAATCAGTAGACATAATCCTGGTCTATTTACATCCATTCCTGTTGTACTTCTACCTATAGTTCTCTTTTTAGTCCCAGCACAAATTGGAAGATCCCTAAGTTAAACTCAGGTCCTCCTTCCAGTAATCTTTTTTCTTCAGCTCACCCAGCAGCAAGTTGTCAAGAAGGAAGGCCCAAGCAAGTGCCTGGGCTCCACTCATCATGGTTATAGTGTCATTCCTTAGAAACCCAGCACACCTTGGCCCTCAAGGTGGTGTATGCCTTGCTATATAAAACATGGTCCACAGACCAGCAGCAGCAAGATTACCAGTTTTTGAGAAATGCAGACTCCCAGGTCTGCTCCACCAACAAGCATCAGAATCCATATGTATTCCTTGTATTGATGAGAGGAAGGGAGACTGAAGAATTTTAGAATATAATTTTAGGAATTATATTGGGACAGTTCTGTTCCCCCCTATGCTTTTTGGAAAAAAAATCATTTTTAATGACTAGTTTTTTTTTTTAAGAGCAGTTTTAGATTCACAGCAAAATTGAGAGGGTGGTACAGAAATTTTCCACATTACCCTCTGCTTCCACACATGCACAGGCTTCTCTTTTATCAACATCCACCATCAGAAGGGTACATTTGCTGCAATTGATGAACCTGCACTGACACATTATAATTACCCAAAGCCTATAGTTTACAGCAGGATGCACTCTTGGTATTGTACATTCCATGGGTTTGGACAAATATATAATGACATGCACCCATCATTATGGGATCATTCGGAGTATTTTCATTGTCCTGAAAATCCTCCATGCTCTGCCTGTTCATCCCTCCCATTTCCCCCACCCCTGACAACCACTAATCTTTTTAATATCTTCATAGTTTTGCCATTTTCAGAATGACATATAGTTGGAGTCATGCATATGTAGTTTTTTCATATTGACTTCTTTCATTTAGTAATACTAGGATTCCTCCATGTCTTTTCATAGCTTGATTGCTCATTTCTTTCTAGTGTTGAATAATATTCCATTGTCTTTATGCATCAGTTTGTTTATCGATTTACCTAGTGAAGGATAAGTTGATTACTTCCAAGTTTTGGCAGTTATAAAGAAGCTGATACAAACATCCATGTGCAGGTGTTTGTGTAGATATGAATTTTCAACTCCTTCGGGTAAATACCAAGGAGCATGCTTACTGGATTGTGTAGTAAGAATATGTGCACTTTGGTAAGAACCCACCAGACTGTCCTCCAAAGTGGCTGTACTCTTTTGCACTCCCACCAGCAATGAATGAGAGTTCCTGCTGCTCCACATAACCACACTGTCAGCGTTCCAGATCCTGGCCATTCTAATAGGTATACAGTGGTATCTCAGTGTTGTTTTCATTTTCATTTTCCTGATGACAAATGATGTGGAGCATCTTTTCATGTGTTTATTTGCTGTTTCTATATCTTCTTTGGTGAGAATGTCAGTCAAGGTCTTTGGTCCATATTTTAATTAGATTGTTTCCCTTCTTAGTGTTGACTATGAGTTCTTTGTATATTTTGCACCACAGTCCTTTATCAGCTGGGTCTTTAGTAGATATTTTCTTCCAGTGTGTGCTTTGTTTTCTCGAGAGTTCTCTTTACATTGCCTTTCATTTGTTCTTTTAATGAAGTTCAATTTATCAATTCTTCCTTCATGGATTGTGCCTTTGGTTATATCTGAGAAGTCATTGCCATACCCAAGGTCATCTAGGTTTTCTCCTATGTTATCTTCTAGGAGTTTTACAGCTTTGCATTTTACATTTACTGTCAAAAATTTTTAAAGATTTCTTTTATCACTTGCAATACTTAAATAATAACATGTTTACCTTTCATGCTTGTGATAACAAGGGCTGCTTGAGTGAAATTTGTGTTCATTCCTCCTCTTTTTTTAGGTACTTCTTACTTTGATTCACACCATGCAGGATGTAAAGGCCTTCTGACTCACTTAGGAGAACAGGTTTAGAATGTACCAAATATGTTGCATGTTTTAAAAGCCAAGGTAATGCTGAAATGAAACATGCTTGGTCTAGACAGTCCACAAAGCACAGTATTCCTGCTTTGTTCAACAGTAGCTAGGCAGTTAAAACCGTGTGGGACACAATCCTGGAGTCTAAAATGGTAAGAAGTGAGAACTTGGAAGAATTTGTAGGGAGCCAAATAAAAATGGCACCTATATTGTGTGGGCTGACAGAAATTGTCCATTTCAGTGTTCTTCTGCACTGTGTCTCACATTCTACAAGGACAATATGGGTTTGCATTTAGCCATTGTCTTATAAAGTGGACCTGTCTTACAAATGAGCTGTGTCTGTTGGGCATTTGAGAAAATACGAAGAGCTGAGAAAGCATGACAATTTCTGATTCAGGTCTGGCCACACTGACCTGGTATGCACGCTGCAGACAGGAAATTCTGGTGCTCGGTCTCTGCTTAAGGGAACTTGGGTGTCTGAAATAATAGAAGCAAAGGGCAAGGCATGTATGGAGTACCTTCGATATATACATCCGAACTTTTGAAATTCTGGGCAGACTATCAAAATGTAATTCTATACATAATCCAAAAGAAAGCATAAACAGAGTATTTCCTTTTTATTACCACCTTTTCCCCCTTATTTTCTCCCAAACTATAAGTACTAACAATATTTTTCTAGCTTCAAAGTTTATAAAATTAAATGTCCTAGATACTTCCAGTATAATTAACCTCTAATAGAATTCTAGAAGCCTAATTTAAATCCTCAGGATTCTATTTTAGGATCCAGTAGTATAAAATATAAAGTTTCATAAGCTTCAAAGATTGACATTTTGTGTACTGAAGGTATCAGACTCGTTGCCTTTTATGCACAGGTTCGGTTTTCATTCGTTTTAGCTCATCTCTGGCATTTTGGAAAGAATGACTGGTTTCACAGAAATGCTTCTTGACTTAGGAGGTTTGGCTAATGGAAGGGAAATAGCCTGAGGCAGATGAATGGGGGAAAACTGCCTGGAAACTAGAGAAAAGAGAGAAGCCAAGGGAGAAACTTTCCTGTGTTCTTTGGCCATTACTGCTCCATTTGTTCTACTTTTGCAGTTTCTAGTGGCAGAGATGTCAGCAGCATAAATATGAGAAAGTGTCACTCAAAGTGACAGCTTAAGCCACATGTGCTTAAGTTATTTCAGCCAGACCATGCACTCCAAATCAAGCCTGGAGTGAACAGATTCACCAAAAATTGGAAAATGAAGCGTTGTCCTTAAAAAGTGTTTGGCCAGCTACAGATAGGTGACACGGGCCCATGATCCCAGGCATGTCATGAGGGATAACTCCAAAGCATGTGGCATCGGGGTGGTGATGACGTGATTTAGGTAGAAGTGAAGAGACATTTCCAAGCCCACACCTTGGTTTTTCACCAAACATTTATTATTTTCTAAACCAAATTCTTTAATGATGCTAAATTCCAATTCTGAAAATGATAGGTTACGGCAACAGCCCTGGGGGTAGACTTTAGGATACATTTAATGCCATTCGGCCCCTCTGCATTTCTTTTCATCTTTTTCTGTGCCTCAGTATCTTTAACACTGTTGATAGTGTCCAAATTGAGGTCCTGGTTGTATGGCTGGGAGAGTTAGCAGTAGGAGAAAGGGGGAAGAGACATTGTCAAGATCTAGAGAAGTACCAAGGATCAGTAATAGAATGACAGGATGTTAAGGAGAGCAGACAGTAGCAAACTGTAGGCATTTGGTCGATATTTTCACATTCAGATGCGATAGGGTGATACAGAGTCCAGAGAGGGATGAATAGACAACCAGGAAATCAATAGGCATGATCGTGATGATGATAATACTATGATACAATACATTTACACATTTACATTACATTTACCTGTGACACATTTATCATTTACATGATTTACATTTACATTACTATGACATAATTCACCGGATACTCTCAGACTCTATCCATCTTGACCACTCAGTCACATTTCATAGAGTTGGTTGACCTGTTAGAACCATAAACCTTCTGGATGACACCTTGCATACCTTATTTTATTTACTATTCCCAGGAAGACTTGGAGCTAAAAAGCTAAAAAGCTCCTGTTTTACCTCCACTTTCCATGTTGAAGAGACTGAGGTACAAAGAGGTAAAGTGGCTCTCCACATCACATACCCAGTTGGTCTGACGTTAGAATCCTAGATTTAACCAATGTGCTTTGCTGTCTCTCTTATATTACATTGAGAAGGAGGTGAATAGATGAAGGAGGTGATATATAGGGGTGAGACTGGATGTCTCTGTGAAATGGAAGATTAAGTTTAAAAGAGTAGTTGAACAGGCACTCTAGAAGCCCAGAAGCTTGAGGTCAGATGTGAAGCATTAATGATCACAAAACCAAACAGAGGGTCACTGAGATGAGAGGAGAACATGGAGGAACAGAACATGATTTTTGGTGCTTCTTTCAGATGAATTTGGCTTCTCCTAAAATGGTGATCTCAAAATGGATATGTAAGATGAGCCATTAAAGTATGAAGAAAATGTTAGAATGTTAATCTAATCTAGTTATGTAATACTTATCAACAATATATTATTTTCCTAATATTAAATATATGGATTGATTCTGGCTTCTTCACTTGGATGTGCATGAGATAATCCTATGTAATGCACATTTCTGAATATATCCCAAAAGAAAAGCAGAAATTTCACAACACAGAGGGAATTAACAATGTCTCACAGTTTACTTGTACCTAGGGAACTGGATTTATAGATTATAGTGTCTAGTCTTAATGGCACTAACCTTCCAAATTGACAAATGGTTCTAACAGATTTCTGCAAAAAAAAAAAAAAATCCATAGATTGAAAAAATTTATAATGCAAGAACAAACAGAGAAGACAATGGAAGAGCTGCTGTCATTTCCATCCCTAGCCATATTATGAAGTAAAATAAGGATCATTAATCACACTAACATATTTATACCACATTGCTCTCACTGAAGTTTTTGTACATAAAAAATGACATAATATGAATTTACATCATTTTATTTCCACTATAGGTTTAGAGTTAAACTGTATCCTTCGAGGGAGGCCTGAGAGACATAGAATGAGATAAAGTATCTCACATTGGGATGATCTCATGGGATGTGGCAGTCTTGGAGGCAGATTTCAGCTATCAGCGTCCTTGGTCCAGCAAGTGGTGTAGGTGGTGGAAATGGCCAGTGAAGAGCAAGAAGGCAAGACACACAGCATTTCTCATAAGGAGCCCGCTGAGGTGTCAGGCAATGGTTCTCAGTTTTGGATGCCACGGGTCAGTGCTTCACAGAGGGCCACTGGGGGATTGTATGAGAAGTTTGGATTTCTATTTGTTGGGTGAGACTAATTCCTAACTTCACTATCCCCTTCCAAACTCTTTGGAAGATGGAAGGGAGGTGTACTAGGTTGACTTGTGTTCCCCCTTTCGACCAAAAGATATGTGCACATCCTAACCCACAGTTCTGTGAATGTGACATTATTTAGAAATAAGGTCTTTGCAGATGTAATCAAGTTAAGATGAGATCATACTGGATTAATGTGGGCCTTAATCAAATAAGGGGTGTCGTTATAAGAAAATAAAAATTTAGGCTTTTGGGGTTTTTTCAGCTTCACTGAGATATACTTGACATATAACACTTTGTAAGTTTAAGGTGTACAAAGTGTTGATTTGATACACTTATATATTTCAAAATTATTTCCATCACAGTGTTCACTAATATCTCCATCATGTCACATAATTACCTTTTTTGGAGGGTGGGGGAGTATAAGAACATTTAAGATCTACTTTCTTGGCAACTTTCAAGTATAAAGTATTATTGACTATAATCACCATGCTGTACATTAGATCCTTGTAACTTATTCATTTTATACCTGGAAGTCTGTATCCTATAACCAACCTCTCCCCATTTCCTACACCCCCTAGCTCCTGGTAGCTACCATGATACTCTCTATGAGTTCAGTTTTTTTAGATTCCATATAAGTGATATCAGACAGTATTTGGCTTTTCTGTCTGGCTTATTTAGCTTAGCATAATGTCCTTAAGGTCCGTCCATGTTGTCTCAAATGGCAAGATTTCAAGAGAAAAACTTGGAAGCAAAGATAGATAAGTGAGGGGTGCCTGGGTGGCTCAGTCGGTTAAGCAACTGCCTTCTGCTCAGGTCATGATCCCAAGGTCCTGGGATCAAGACCTGCATCAGGCTCCATGCTCAGCAGGGAACCTGCTTCTCCTTCTCCCTCTGCTGCTCCCCCTGCTTGTGCTTACTCTCTCTCCCTCCCTCTATCAAGTAAATAAGTAAATCTTAAAAAAAAAAAGGACAAGTGAGGAAGAAATCCACAGAAGATGGAGACAGAGATTGGAATGATACATCTATGAGCCAAGGAACGTCAAGACTTGCCAATATTCCCCAGAAGCTGGGAGACAAGGGTGTAACATTCTCTCTCAGAATATCCCGAAGTAACCAACCCTGCTGACAAACATAGACTTCAGATTCTAGCCTCCACAACTATGAGAGAATGAGTTTCTGTTGTTTTAGGCCACTTAGTCTGTGGTAACTTGTTATGGCAGCCCTAGGAAATTAGTACAGAACAGTAGAGATTAGCTCTCTATTTTGGGAGAAAGTTAATTGATTTGCCCATTACACATCATTATTAAAAGGCAGAATCAAGGCTAGCTGTATGAACTCGGGAGCATTACTGGGCTTCAATTTCATCTAGAAAAATAATGTTAAAACCTAGAGGCAATTTAAAGTTTCCTTAAACTTCTTAAAGGCAAAAAATGTATGTGCTTAGATGTGCTCGTCTGCTCCTTCCTTCCCTCCTTAATAATAAAGTAATTATTATACACTACTCTGTTTCAAGCAGGAGTTAAACAACTTAATTAGATCAGTACATTCTAGCGTAGTGGTTCTCAAACCTTAGTGCACAGCAAAATCAGCTGGAGGGCTTGATAAACATAGAATGCGGGGTCCCAGTCTCAGGAGTTTCTAATTCAGTAGGTCTGGGGATTTGCATTTGTAGCACGTTCCCAGGTGATGCTGATGCTGCGGGTCTGCTTACCACACTTTGAGGAACGCTGCTGTAGGTCATGTTTCTTTTCTTTTTTTTCCAAAGATTTATTTATTGAGAGAGAGAGAGACAGACAGAGAGAGCACAAGCAGGGGCAGAGGCAGAGGGAGAAGCAGGCTCCCCGCTGAGCAAGGTGCCCAACTTGGGGCTCCATCCCAGGACCCCGGGATAATGACCTGAGCTGAAGGCAGATGCTTAACTGACTGAGCCATCCAGGCACCCCTCTAGTGCATGTTTTCTAAGCATCTTCCCGATTTGGATTTTGACCAAGGACACTGTGATGTTCTCATATGATGATGCAGTTTTTAAATTTTTTCAAAGATTTATTTATTTTAGAGAGAGGGTGGGGGAGGGGCAGAGGGAGAGGGAGAGAATCTCCAGCAGACTCCCCACTAAGCGAGGGGCCCTACTCGGGGCTCGATCCCACGACCCTGAGGTCATGACTTGAGCCGAAATCAAGACGGGGACACTCAGATGACTGAACCACCCAGGTGCCCTGAAATGCAGTTTTAACCAGTAAGAAGATAGGGTTTGTACAGCTGCAGCTGCAGAATGTTGGTAAATCGGGTGGGAGAAGCTGAGGCTGCCATTATCATAGTAAAATAGGGTCATCAGCTGAGAGTGAGGAGCACAGGGAGAAGTACTGGACATTTGAAAATAGAGCAATGGCTTTGAAACTGTTACCACAGAGAGGGGGAGAATCAACTGATGAGAAAATGTGGTAAGTTTTCTTGGCTTTTGTGAAGGCATGTGGTTAGTGGTTTAAAGTGAGATGGGTTAGCAATCCGGCTGGTTTGTTGTTGCCATATGAGCCACTCAGGTGCAATTGTGAGGTGTGCAGAGATTTAACGTCACTAGATTTGGGGGTTTGTCCCGTAATGCAATCATGCCAAAGAGTTGACATTATACACAAGGACATAATGATGGTGACAGGCAGTGAGAAGTGAGGTCTGAGTAGGTGGTGAAGAGGTTTCCAAGTTTAATGGACTGTAGTGAGGCTTGGGATGAACAATTACTGGAATTGGGATATGGAAAATATAGGAGTGAGGGGTTAGATGCTTAGATTGAGATTTTGTAGGTGATTTAAATATCAATAAACAAATCTTTTAATAGCATTAATAACAAACCTAAGACTGGCTACATGCCTGAGTGTTCAATTTAATTTTGTTGCTTATCAAGAAGTCCCAGGGAGACAATCCAGGGCTGGTGCAGTTTACTCATTGCTGCCTTCAAGGATCACCTTCTCTGTCTCTCTCATATAGTGATGGATGCAGTTTGTTTTCATATTTATTTTATTTATTTTTGAAATCTCGGGGTCTATGTTCACAAGAGTGGTTGAACAACACTTTCCCCATTTCTTTTTAAAGATTTTATTTAATATCCTTCTAAAGTTTTGATTTAATATTTAATAATATATTGACCTCAAAAGAAATTGAGATGGTTTTTTGTTTTTTGTTTTCCTATTCTCTGGAAGGCTTTGTGTAAGATTCGTATGATTTTTTTCCTTATGTGGATAGGAGAATTCCCTGGTGAAGCCATTGGAATGTGAAATTTGCTTTGTGTAAATTTTCTTAATTAAAGATTCAAAATTTTAAATAGATGTTGGCGAGGATGCAGAGAAAGGGGAACCTTCTCACACTGTTGGTGGGAATGCAAGCCGATGCAGCCACTTTGAGTATGGAGGTTCCTCAAAAAGTTGAAAATAGAGCTACCCTACGACCCAGCAACTGTACTACTGGGTATTTACCCCCAAAATACAAATGTAGTGATCCAAAGGGGCACCTGTACCCTACCCTTATGTTTATAGCAGCAATGTCCACAATAGCCAAACTATGGAAAGAGTCCAGATGTCCATCGACAGATGAATGGATAAAGAAGATATGGCGTATTTTACACACACACACACACACACAGACACACACACATGCATACATGCAATGGAATACTACTCAACCTTCAAAAAAAAAGAAGAAATCTTGCCATTTGCAACGATGTGGATGGAACTAGAGGGTATTATGCTAAGTGAAATAAGTCAATCAGAGAAAGACAATTATATGATCTCACTGGTACGTGGAATTTAAGAAACAAAACAGAGGAGCATAGGGGAAGGGAGGGAAAAATAAAACAAGATGAAATCAGACAGGGAGACAAACCATTAGAGACTCTTAATCATAGGAAACAAACTGAGGGTTGCTGGAGGGGAGGGGGTGAGGGAATGGGGTAACTGGGTGATGGGCATTAAGGAGGGCATGTGATGTAATGAGCACTGGGTGTTATATAAGACTGATGAATCACTGACCTCTACCTCTGAAACCAATAATACATTATATGTTAATTAATTGAATTTAAATAAAAAATTCATCAAGAACATGTTATCAGTAATGGGAAGGTAATGCAATTTGAAATCAGCAATAGGGTAAAAATAAATGAAATGCATAAATTAAAAAAAATTAAATAGATATGAAACCATTCAGATTTTGTATCTGTTCTTGTGCTAATTTCAGTGAATGGTTTTTCTAAAAATGTATTTATTTATCAAATTTATTGTCTTGAAGTTGTTCATAGTGTGAGTTGTGGTTCCTGGACCAGCAGCATCAGTCTCACCTGGAACATTGTTAGAAATTCAAATTCTCACCCTATCCCAGAGTTAGTGAATCAGAAGTTCTAGAGCTGGCGGGTCCACCAGCCTGTGTTTTTTTTTTTTTTTTTTTTTTAAGATTTTATTTATTTGCGAGACAGAGAGCATGAGAGGGAGGAGGGTCAGAGGGAGAAGCAGACTCCCTGCTGAGCAGGGAGCCCGATGCGGGACTCGATCCCAGGACTCCAGGATCATGACCTGAGCCGAAGGCAGTCGCTTAACCAACTGAGCCACCCAGGCGCCCCCACCAGCCTGTGTTTTAAGAAGACTGCCAGGTGATTCAGATGCTGCTTGCTGATGTTTGAGAGACGCTGCTCTTCTAAGTTAAGCTTTAGTGGCATCCCATGACTTTGGAATGTCATTTTCTGTTACCAATATATTCTAATTTTCTTCTTTTAATTTTTCACAGGGATTTCTTCTTGAACATAGGGTGATTTAGGTGAGTTTTACTTAATTTTCAAATATTTGGGGTTTGTTTTGTCTGGGTGTCTAACTTAATTTCACTGTGGTCAGAAGATGTATTTTATATGATGTTAGTCTTTTGAAATTTGTCTTAACTATGGCCCGGTGTACATCTGTTTTTGGTAAAGGTTTCACATAAACTAGAAAAGAAAGTATATTCTGCAGTTGTGTACAGTGTTCTATGTATGTTAATTAGGTCATTTGTGAAGCGCATTCAAATCTTAGATGTGTTTACTGCTTGCTTGTTTTATCTTTTTTTGAGGTCGCTATGTTAAAATCTCCCATTATGATTGTGGATGTGTCTTTCTGATTTTAATTCTGTTAAGTGTTGCTTATTTTTAAGGCTATATTATTCAATGCATAACAATTTAGAATTGGTCTATCTTGTTAACTGACTGACCAATTTTATCATTGAAATGGTTCTTTTTATCTTGAAGCATGCATTTGCCTTACTTCTTTCTACCTCACCTGATGTTAATGTATCTAAGCCAGCTTCTTTGCACAATGTTTGCATTGCTTATCTTTTTAAAACTTTATTTCTTTTAAATTCAGCATGTCATTATAATTAAAATGTGTCTCTTGAAGGCAGCATGTAATTAGGTTTTGTTTTTTTCCCGTTTGAAAATTGTGTCTTCTAATTGGAGCTTCTATTTTGTGTTCATAAATCTATGATTTTATATTTTCTATTAATTCCACCTGCCCTATGTTCCTTTCTTTCCCCTTTTTTGTCTATTTTGGATTACTTGTTTTTTTTCCCTAATTCTATTCCTTCTATTCTATGAGCTTATTAGTTTTGCATTTTTTTAAAACTCTACTTTTCGTGGTTAACCTGTTGCAGCATGAGTTCTTGACCTACTAGAATTTTCCCCATATTGATACTCAAGGAATTTCAGAAAATGCAAGGAATGGGGCGCCTGGGTGGCTCAGTTGTTAAGCGTCTGCCTTCAGCTCAGGTCATGATCCTCGAGTCCTGGGATCGAGCCCCGCATCGGGCTCCCTGCTCAGCGGGAAGCCTGCTTCTCCCTCTCCCACTCCCCCTGCTTGTGTTCCTTCTCTCACTGTGTCTCTATCAAATAAATAAAATCTTTAAAAAAAAAAAAAAAAAAAGAAAATGCAAGGAATTTAAGTACTATAACTCTACTTACCCATTTGAAAATGTTTGCACTATTCTTGTAATTTAATTCTATCTGCATTTTACATTCTATAAGGCATCCATATTTTATACAGTATTTATTTAGATACACTGCATATTAACCCTTTCTATTAATCTTTATATATGCCTCCTATAAGAATCCCCTTTAGTATTTTCCTCAGAGCCTTTTGCTCTGGACAAATTCTATCAATTTTTCTTTATCTGCAAATTTTAAAGATTAAAAGATCAATTTTTAGAGATAGTTTTGCTGGGTGTAGATTTCTAGGTTGGCAATTATTATCTTCAGTCATTTGGGGTACATTATACATTTCTCTTCTGGCTTCCAAAGTGACATATAATGTTACATTAGTTTCTTTTTTTAAACTTACATTAGTTTCAAGTATACAACATAATGATTTGATATTTGCAAATATTGCAAAATGATCACCACAATAATTCTAGTTAACATACATTACCACATATAGTTACAAATGTTTTCTTTCTTGTGATGAGAACTTTTAAAATCTATTAGCAACTTTTAAATATGTAACAGTACTATTAACTCTAGTCACTATGCTGTACGTTACATCCCAGGACTTACTTATTTTATGGCTAGAGGTTTGTACCTTCTAACCACCTTCACTCATTTCAGGCCCCCACCCCTTCCTCTGGTAACCACCAATCTATTCTCTGTATCTATAAGTTTGTTTTGTTTTTAGTTTTAGATTCCACATATAATTGAGATCATGTGGTATTTGTCTTTCTCTGACTTATTTCACTTAGCATAATGCCCTCAAGGTCCATTCATGTTTTTGCAGCTGGCAAGATTTCATTTTTTTTTATAGCTGAATAATATCCCATTGTGTGTGTGTATACATATACATATATATACACAAACACCACAATTCCTTTATCCATTCACTCATCAATGGACGTTTGTGTTGTTTCCATATCTTGGCTATTGTCAGTAATGCTGCAATGAATGTGGGGGTGCATATGTATCTTTTGAGTTAGTGTTTTTGTTTCCTTTGGATAGATACCCAGAGTAGAATTGCTAGATCATATAGCAGTTCTATTTTTAATTTTCTGAGGAACCTCCACAGTTTTTTATAGTGGCTGCACCAATTTACATTCCCACAAACAGTGCATAAGGATTCCTTTTTTCCCACATTCTCACCAACACTTACTTTTTGTGTTTTTGATAATAGCCATTTTAACAGTTGAGATGATATTTTGTTGTCATTTTGATTGGCATTTCCCTGATAATTAGTGATGTTGAGCACCTTTTCATGTACCTATTAGTCATCTGTCTTCCTTGGAAAAATGTCTATTTTTTATTTTATTTTTCTAAAGATTTTATTTATTTATTTGAGAGACAGAACATGAGCAGGGGGAGAGGCAGAAGGAGAAGCAGACTCCTGGTTGAGCAGGGAGCCCCACATGGGGCTCGATCCAGGACTCTAGGATCATGATCTGAGCCGAAGGCAGATGTTTAACAGACTGAGCCACCCAGTCACCCGTCACCCCATCTGCCTATCTTTTAATCAGATTGTGTCTTTCCATTGTTTCTTTAGAGAAATCAGCTCTCATTTATTATTGCTTCCTTAAAGATAGTATGTCTGGTTTCACTGATTTTAAGATTTTTCTCTTTGCACTTGGTTTTAAGTAATTTTATTGTTTTCTTTGTATTTATCATACTTGAGAATATAGTATTTCTTGCATTGGTGGCTTCTGTTTTTCCAGGAATCTTGACTCCTTAAATTTTCTCGTCCATGTCTTTTTGTTCCCCATCTTATCCTGGAATGCTTAGGCATTTTCTATGCTTCCTTCCACTACTCTCAGTATATCGACTTTGAGCCTGGGATCCTTATACTCCTCAACTTATGGCTTCTAGTTGGTTGCTGTATCTCTAGGCCGCAAGTCTGTGTTCCAGGCAAGAAGAAAGTACAAGTGAAAGCAGCAATACATTTATTTATATTTCATGTGGCCACCATGTAGGATCCTGGAGAAAAGTGTTTAGCTTTTGCCCTCTCTACTGTAGATGCAGGCTAGGGAGAGTTGGAAACAATTTTAGTTAGCTAACCATCAGTATCTGCTGCAAAGGTTATTGGTGCTGACAATATCTAATATATCCTTTTAATAAGGAAAGTTGATGACTGAGGCGAGATAGCAGATAAGGTCACTGAAAGTAAGAAAGCCAAGGAACTGAAAGGCCAGGGCCTACAGTGGACATTATAGATGGATATTGAAATCACTAAGAATCAGATGTGGTAGGGAAAAAGTAACAGTGATTTGGGGCTAATTTCTTCAATACTTATGATGGTAGATGACCTGAAAAAGAAGAGTAAGGGATGGCATTAGAGAAATTTGGTCTGGAGCAAGTAAGACACCTACCATATATTTATCTACTTGAAGACACTGCTTCTCTCGTAGCTCTCCTAAGTGAAGAACTCCTCACCCCCAACCCCAAATGGTGTTGAAATAGCATAGATTCACTTATTTATTTATTTATTTATGCTACTTATGTCTCCTTCTTACCCTAAAGTCACTACCTTTAAATCCATCAACTAAACCACATTCTACTTCACCTTGTTGGAGACAGCTGGAGAACTCTTAAGTCACTCTTCTTCCTTTCCAGAAGGCCTACATATCAGGCACAAGGACACTGTCTCCAACACTGCTTTCTCCTCCTTCATAGTGATTTCAATATCTACATACATAATCCTTCACATACACTGACTTCTCAAATCCTAAATCTCCTTTCCCCAAATGATCTTGTCCCACATTCTGCCTTCATCCTCTACTGTACTCTTTATGACCATAACTGAGATCTCGTCATCATCAACAACTCAAACCTCCATAATCTCAATTTCTCGTGTTCTGTTCTCTGACCACAGGATCCCATCATTCTAATTTACTTCTGGGATTAAACTATAAAAATTATTCTATTCCAGCTCAACCTACCACTTTTACTGTCCCTCATTCTCCTCAAGTTCTCATTTTTCTCCTCATTCAGCCTAAATTCAATTGTCATTCACTCTAAAAAATAATGCCCTTATTTTTCTGTCCTTTTGTTGTGCCCACCAGGTATAATCCTCTGCTCTCTGCTTGGTCAGCACACATTCAGGTGAATGTGGCTGGAAAAAATACAAAACCATGCTGACTGCTCTCACTTTAAATTCATGACCTCGGAACCCCATGCATATTAGAGCTGCCCACAATCTTAAAACATTTCTCTAAACCACTCATTGCTTACTGTGCTAGATTTCTATTTCGTATCTTTTCTCTGCTCAAATCTGTAGCACTTCCTCTCCCACAATTTTAGCTGGTGATCTTGCTTTCAATTTCACTGAGAAAAATAGAGGCCATCAAAGAGAGCCTCTGCACATGACCTAGAGCCACATTTACCAAAGTGGGTCTGTGCCCATTACTCCTGTTCTCCTGTGAACTGTGAAAGGACCATCCATGCCCCTATTAAAGGCCGACATTTCTACCTGAGCACTAGATCTCACCACCCCCCATCCCCCCCCCACACCCCGCCTTGCTCAAGGGCTTCATTACAGCAAGTTTTCCCTCTTTATCAGCATAAAATTTACTAAACTCATTAAAAAGATAAAAGAAAACTTTCTTGACACCACCTCCCTTTTATCAGTGAACTTTTACTACATAACAAATGACCCCAAAATGCAGTGGCTTAAAACCACAACCATTCCCCTTTGAACCTAGCCCACTCAAGATTTGCCTACCACTCACTCCAAAGATTCATCTTTTGCTAAAGTCACCAATGACCTCCATGTGAGTAAATCTCCTAATGGATTATGAGTCCTTTTCTTATTTACCCTTCACAGTTAATAACACTTTCTTTTTTGAACGCTCTCTTCTTTTAATAGCCAGGATATCACATTCTACAGATTTTTTTCCTATCATTGAACACTCCTACATTTTCTTTTGTTGGTGACTCTTGCTCAGTTTCCAGCTATGGAAGTGACCCAGGATTCAGCCCTTGGATGTTTTCATATGCACACTAACTCTTTTTTGTGATATTGTTCAGTTTCATTGCTAACTGTGTATCTGCTGACTCCCATATTTATATTTCCAGCCTGGACTTCTTTCCCAAATTCTAGAAACTTTTTCAAACTGTTTACTTTTATATGTCTGATAGGCTATACAAATGTAACATGTATAAAACAGAATTTCTGATTTTCTTCCAAACCTACTCCTCCAGAGTACTCCCCTTTTATTAGCTAATCCTGTTGGACCTCCTTTCACAAATACTCAGAATTCAACCTTTTATTAACTGAATTCATGCCGCCATCATCTGTTTCCTAGATTATTGCAATACTCTCCCAGTGGGTTTGCCTGCTTCTGCACTTACCCTCTTTTGGTTTATTCTCAACAAGTCAGAGTAACCCTTTTAAAAACCAAGTTATATCTCATTAACAACCTAGACAAAACCCAATAGATATTTGTTAAATGAATGAATGAATAGTAGGAAGGTTAACTGGATTTCCAAATTTATTGGACATTTGGATTGGCCCTTGTCAGAATTGCAAATTCATATCCATGGCCAATTACAAAAACATTTTTGCAAAAGCTTTTTAGTCTTATTAACCCTTTATCTTTAACAAACATTACAAATGTATTTTCCCAAACTGTGATTTGCCTTTTGACTTTTTAATGACTTTTCAAAAATGTATAGTTTTAAAAATATGTTAATCAAATATGTCTATCCTTTTTTTTTTTTTTTTTGCTTCAGTTTCTTATTTTGGTTTTAAAGTGTCATCCCAACCCCTAGATTATGCATACAAATTTTCTTCTGTTTTAGGTTTTTCATTATTTTGTATTTCATTTGGAATTTTTCTTATATATGGTATAAGGTAGTGTAAAGAATAAGATAGCCAACTGTGCCATCATTGTTTATTATATAAATTCTTTTTTCACATCTAATTTTTCATATATTTATTTCTGATTGTGTTGGCTTTATTTTTAACTGGTATGGCAAGTTATTCTTTAATAGTCTTAGAGTTGAATTTTTTTTTTTTTTTTGCTACTTTTAAAATCTATTCCTTATATAAACCTTAAGATAATTCTAACTTTTCTCCCATCCCCCTTACAAAATAAATCAGTTGGGATTGAAATTGGAAAGACATTACATTTCTATATTAATTTTATATTATCAGTTGATATATTCTTTCCAAGAACATTGTTTCTTTTGTTCTGATCACATTTCATGACCTTCAGTGAGACATATATTTTTGTCATGGCACTATTATATTGGAATATTTTTACCATTAATATTTTTTAGATATTATAACTATGAAATAACTTTTATATATTTACCCTGTATCCAAACACCTTACCTAATTCTTTCATTAATATGTACTATTTATTACATTTTTTAAAATGTCATATAATCAGCAAAATAGGTCATTGTATCTCATTGTTATAATATTTATATTAATTACATAATGCTGGTTGTTAGATTTTTTTTTTAAAGATTTTATTATTTATTTATTTGACAGAAAAAGACACAGAGAGAGAGAGGGAACACAAGCAGGGGGAGTGGGAGAAGGGGAAGCAGGCTTCCCACTGAGCAGGGAGCCTGACGTGGGGCTAGATCCCAGGACCATGGGACCATGACTTGAGCCTAAGGCAAATGCTTAACGACTGAGCCACCCAGGTGCCCCTGGTTGTTAGATTTAATAAAACCTCCTGAAAAGTTAAGATAATGATGATAATAATAAGCATATCTGTTTTTTCCCCCTGCATCTAATGAAAATGGCCTTGGTATATCTTTGCTTAGATTGATGGTTGCTTTCTTTTTGCACTTAGTTTTTCTCCTGTTTTTTTTTTTTTTTTAAAGATTTTATTTATTTATTTCAGAGAGAGAGAATGAGAGAGAGCACATGAGAGGGGGGAGGGGCAGAGGGAGAAGCAGACTCCCTGCCGAGCAGGGAGCCCGATGCGGGACTCGATCCCGGGACTCCAGGATCATGACCTGAGCCGAAGGCAGTCGTTTAACCAACTGAGCCACCCAGGTGCCCCAGTTTTTCTCCTGTTTAATTCCTTCTATTTATATTTAGTTTATAATATTTTAGTAAAAATGGCTGCTTAAGTTTTAGCATGTTACCATGATTATATTATTTTTCTACTTTGGTGTTTATGTGATTATATTGATAACTTCTTGATATTAAACTATTCTCGGATCCTCAAATAGACCTCATTTTATCATAGAATATTTTTTCCCACAATAAAGAATTCTATAACCTAATATTTTGCTTCAAATTTCTCCTTTTATTTTTGTTAGTGAGATTGGTTTGTAGTGTTTTTTTTCCTCCTTATCTTCCTTTCTTCATCTCTTTTCCTTTCTTTTCATACTCTACTTACCAGGATTATAAAAGGAATTGAGGATTTTTACATCTTTTCTTATGGTCTGAATATTTTGTTGTAATTTATGCTGAAGTAATGACTAAATTTTTCCCCTTAAACTGTGTCAATTTATCAGGTGGTTTAGTTCTTCATTGGTGGACCTCCTGTTATTTAACCAACAGCTTCACAAGGACACCAGAGAAAATCAGTCAAGAACAGAGACTACCTCAGAATCTCGGCTTTCTGTTACTTCTTTCAAGCCAAGATGAGCAATAGATTTCAACATTCTTGATCTGATTCTTAAAAAATATGTTGTATCCTTTGGCCTTGATGTGATTTGCCCATTTACTGTGCTTATGCAGAAACACTTGAACTTATGTGGAGTGTACAATATTGCTCAATTCTCCCCTTTTCAGAATAATTTAATGTTAAGCAGGGTTTATGCAATTCTCTATCAATGTTAACTTTAATTTTAAAAATACTGTTAGTCATACTTCTATAAGGGTCACAGAGACTTTTAAGGAGTAACACTCATTTTCCACCGAAACTGTACTCAGACTTTTCATCAAAACTTTTATCAAAAATTTTCAGGTTACTAATTCAAAAGGATATTCATATCCTACTTGAAATATCATCACTGTTAGACCCTTGGAACCACTCTCTCCTCCAGAATGTTTTTTCCTTTTTGTCTGAGTTTCTCATCCCTCTTATTTTTCTTTACTGTGCAGAGCTTCAGCCTTTCCATGGCACTTAACTGCTTGTGTTCTTTACTTCTATTCTAAGCAATCTCCTCTCTAAACATTCCTTGTATGAAGTTACTCACTTGTATGAAGTTATTCACACCTGTATCTCTCCATTCACTACCCCTATTCTGCTGCTAAGTCCCAAAGGGCTCAGAGCAACGAAACTATGTGTCCACCTGCATATTGAACATTTGGACTGAGTTTACAGGAACCACAAACTCAGTATGTACAAAACAGAATTCATCTTATTTTTCATCTAGTTCAGTGAATTACACAACCATCTAGCTATTTGCTGAAGCCAGAAACCTAAATGTCAACCTTGATACCACCTTTTCTGTCAGTTACCCTGGACTGTCAGATCATTCACTTGTTCCCCACTACCACTGCTATGACCTCATTTTATGCCACCATGATCTTTCACCTGACACTTCTGCCTGTTCTCCATGCCTCCAATCTATTTTCCTTCTTCTAAACAGAGGGACCCTTCTAAAATTTAAACTTCCTCCAACTTGCCTGCTAATGTTGTCTCGCTAGCCTTTGGATAAAGTCCAGAGTCCTTAATGTGACTTAATTTCCCTTTCTGGCTAGCTCCTGCTTAACTATGGAGTCCCATTTCTTATCATCCCTCCCAACTTTACCCCCCCCCCACGCCATAGATTGTCTTTGCTTAAATCATGCCTACTTTTTTACTTTGTCTCAGCTCTACCTCCTTGGCCTCTGTCTCTTCTGCCTCTCAGCTCCTTTTCCCCTGTTCCTCTTACTCTTTCCATTTGTAATTGTCTTTGCTATTCCAAAACTTATTCCATTTTATTAATAACTCTACATAATCAATACAGTGCTTTCCAGCCCTTGTTCCCAAACTCAGCTCCTAACTCAATTTACATATTCCAGCTGAACAAAGTGGCCAGCTGATGAAAAAGGCTTCTCTTAGTGATCCTCAGCCCCCTTGAAAAGCAGATGTGGTTTAGTATTTTTTCCTGGTTAACTTAATTTGTCTAGCAGCGTGCGTTATACATGGGAGGTACATAATAAATAGTCATTTCTCCCTTCTTTTTTAGGACAACCTCCTCTGGTTTCTCCTATCCACTCCTTCTCCAGCATGACTTCAAGCTGATACATTGCACTGTTATGTTTCATGTATTTGCTCCAATTACTTATTGTCTCTCTTTGTCATGTCTAGAACTAAACCCAGAGCTCCAGATGTGGTGTGAGCAGTAAGAGTACCGTTACCTCCATATATTTGAATACCAAAAACTCTATAAGACAGCCTAAGGTTATCTCATTTTGTATTTTTAGCAATCCTATTTTACTATTGCCATATACTAATTAATCTGCCCAGTTCTTTTTCACATGAAGGGCTGTTATGGTGACTTTTCTCCACAGTGGTTAAAAATACTGCCTCTGGGGTCAGTTTTTATGAGTTCAAATTCAAGCTTTTCTAACTCCAAGATGTTTGACTTTCAACAAGCTATTTAATAGTTGTAGTTTCATCATTTGAAAAATGGGAATACTTTTAGTACCACAGTCTGGGGACATGAACAGTACTCTTATAGATACAGACATATAGAGATGAGTTCTAGAACAACACATATACAGTTATTAGCACAGTTCTGGGACATAATAAGCTCTAAATAAATATTAGCAGCAACAATGGCATTATCGTTATTATCATCATTATATTTTCAATTCACTGCTCTTGCAATTATTTTTTTCTTAAAATCATAATCTTGCATGTGTACATTTTGAATTTCATTGTCTAGTAGCTATCAAGATATTTCTAAAAATGTGGTCAACTTTTTGCTTAAAGTCATTTTAAAGTTCTAATGTCAACGGTCTCTCATAGTAAGAGAGGATACTATTTTCTCTCAGTTACTATGTCAGTGAAATGCTTCAGGTCTTTCTAAAATACTGATGTAGGTAAGATAACTGGAACTAAGCTTATGATCAAGACTAACAATTATCCCTGTGCTCATATTTTATCAAGCATTTGAAATTAAGGCTTGTTATTTATTTTATATTGGTGGTAGTTATGCTAAGACTCAGCAACAGTGGACTTGCTGTGTTAAAGTAAATACTTTTCTTTATACCTGGAATGTAAGCTCTCTTTACGTTATTAGTGAGAAAATGTAAGTTATTTAAGTAATTGGATTTTTGAAAGGACTTAGCATCAGCCTGTTTCTCCCCTACGTATCATCTAACTATATAGTCTGTGAGAGAAGGGAAGTCCTTCAAGGTGAAAAAAGAAAAAATATATAAATTTTTGGATTTTATGGTTTTGTTCTTAATATATTCATGTCCCAGCCAAAGGAGGAAAAGTGAAGCAAGAGGATTCTACTTGATGATTTGTTTAAAAACAGAGAAAGAAGCTCCTAGGATGAGACTGGCGTGTCAAACATTTTCTAAGAGCAATGCTTTTGTTTGCCTGTTAGTGTATATGTGGAAAAGGGTGTATTTTTTTTTTTTCATTTTTTTTTTATTCTTATGTTAATCCCCATACATTACATCATTAGTTCTAGATGAAGTGTTCCATGATTCATTGTTCGTGCACAACACCCAGTGCTCCATGCAGAACGTGCCCTCCTCAATCCCCACCACCA